>NW_020799136.1:3060479-3073430 GCF_003259725.1 Athene cunicularia | reverse complement strand
AAACCCCCCCCCCCCCCCCGAGAGATTCCTGATGAATTTTCTTTTGTTTGCTATCTACATGCTAGAATGTGCTGAGCTTGCTGCAAAATCCTAAGATATGAAAAACTTAATGGTTGAAGCATTGCAAGAAAACATTATTTGCTACCAATTGCAACGAAGAAAACAGAGGTGCAGGTTTTATCAAACCTTAAATCTAAGTGTACTGCTACCACCTTTGAGCCGATAATTTACCAGCATTGCTTTAAATATTTCATGATGAAAGCAGACACCCTTCAGCCAATCCTGCAACAGCTGAAGGATTCTCTACAAGGCAGGACTTGTAAAGAATCTGTGAATAATTGTCATGAACTTACAGCTCCTTCAGGTGAGCCTGGGCAAATGCATTTTCTTGGATAGACATCACTGCATTGTTGCTTAAATCTCTGTAAATCAAGCGCAGAGAACGCTACCTTCAGTTAAATTCTTGAAAACTGGACAGAGGACACAAGACTGAAGTTGACAAATAATTAGAGTTCTACAAAGTAAAGTACTTACAGATGTTCAAGTCCTTCAAGACCAGAGAATGCTTTTTTGGTAATTGATTTAATCTGGTTTCCTTGCAAGATTCTGAAAGACAAAGACCCCAAACCCAGAGACCAGTCTGAGTGTCAATGAGTTCACAAATAAGACCCAAAATAAGTTCCCTACGATGTTTAACTAAGTTGTTTCTAATTCTGAGCTAAAAGATCAAATACTACTTTTTGAGCTTAAAGGCTCAACTAGTTTTCCCAAGAACAGGGTTTCTTTCCCGTTCTTAAGTTAGAGATGTGTCAGAATACAATTTAAGTCAGCAGAATCAAACAGTGGTAAGCAGCACTCGGGAGCGGAGCGGTAACTTCCCAACAGCAATCCACCACAATCACATCAGCTCCCAGGCTGCCCCCTCACACCGAGCCATTTGTCGTGAGCAGTGTCTGTAGCTCCACGGGACGGAGCTCCCCAGGGAGCACATGGCACGGGATCAAAACGCGCAGCCTAAGCACGGAAAAGCTGTGAATTCAGCGGTGCTTCAGATTTGCTCAAAAATACTTTGTGGTTTAGTTTGGGGTTTTTTTATAAGCAGTAACTCCTACCCAAACTAAAGCAGCAAAAAAGAAGTGACAATGATCACCCAGCAGGACTGGGCTAGCCAATCGTAAATGCAAATTCTGGTGCTTCATTTCTCCAAACTGGTGCTGCAAGGTGATCCAGCGCCACGCAGATCCCGCGCTCCCGAACAGGAGCCCCAGCCCGTGTCACGGGGGTGCAGCACGCCCGTGGAAACACACTGAATGCACCCGTGAGAAAGGCTTTCTGCCCCGTGGCAGCGATTCGCAGCTACTCGACATCTCGCACTCTGCCTCTACTCTGCGTGCCCGGGAAGAGCCGTCACCCCTGGCTGGTGATACGCACAGTCTGTCCAGCCTGCCGAGTCCCACAAATGCTTCGTTTGCATCTTCTATGGCCCAGGAGATCTCGTTGTTCCGCAGGTCCCTGCGGGAGAAGAGCTTTCTCACAAAGCAGCCTTGGAACATCTCCGTGGCCACGGCCAGCTACAGCGTCCTGGCACGCTTCACCCGGAGGCTCACATCTCTTCTACAACTAAGCTTGTCAGAAGACCAATACCCCATTTCAGAGAGGCAAGGGAAAACAGAACCGTTCAAGATCAGCGCCGCAGACAGAACCACAAACAAATTCTGCAGCACAACTTCTTGATGTGGTATTTAAGGACAGACCCGGCCTGACTCGCGCTTGTCATGTGATGGACCATTACCAGGAGCTGGGAGAGGCTCCCGAAGCAAGTTGGTTCATGTAAGTGAATTAACCAATACACCAGCAGCATTAATCTTCCCGAGTAACAGGCTTATAACAGCATTAGCATATTAAGAGATTACACACAGGTTACAGCGTAAGGCTGCCAGGCACAAAGGAGTAGATTTTCCCAATGAAGTTGATATTCTGCTCACAAATCTCGTTACCAGCTAATGGGATTTCTGTTTGACTTCTGCACAGCACTTCGGCCCCTCACGTCCAAGCGTGGTCTAAACAGCAAAAGCAGTATAGCAATAGGTTTGGAGAGGATTAAACACTTTTAGAGACAAGGAGAAACAAAGTCAGCTGCATTTTTAGCCTGAATGGTGTGGACTGAGCCAAGAGTTTCCAAAGCCAGTTCTCATCTGTTTTGACACCACCGTGCACAGAAGTCCCTGCAGACGGGGCTGTGTTTAAAAAGCAGCCTGTACTGCCTTTTACCGGGTATTATACACATCGGCTTGATGGAGCTTCCAAACGAGTCAAGTGACACAGAAAGCTGCCTCCGTATGCAGGCAACTGCACACATCCCCCCACAGCAGCACTTCTTCCCTTGTGCTAACGGTGGAAAAATGAAGGGTCTACTTTCCCTTGGGTGAGACTGTAAACTGTGTAGAAAACCATCCCAGAGGAGACTCCAGGACACTGCCAGTGGTAACACATTATTTTCTTATTTTTCTTACTTTGAAATATGGAAGTCTTGTTCTTAACACCAGACAGCAGTCATTTCCACAGCTTATATACACTTTAAAGTTCAGGACAAAAGGAAAAGAATTTGTGCATCACAAGGTCTTTACAAATATGGCCTTGATACCTGCTCGTGTGAAGTATTCTCCTGCATGAAAATTATTCAAGCCGAAACACTCAACATGGATGTGATCCGATGAGAAGAACGGCTAGACGAACAATATGTCAAATTTATTTCCAAGCTGCTAATTCCTGTGATTTGCAACTTGTTTCTAGAATTACCTCCAGGTTGGTTCGGTGTTTTAGACTGTGAATGCTGGAGGGGTATCAGTGTTGAGCTACTCGCCACGGTGTGAAGTGGAAAATGTGGCAAGATGTCAAACTTCAAAACGTCAGTGTTATTCTTAGCTACACCTTTAATCCTACCTCGCTCCTATTACCTTGCAGTTAACGCACAGTTTTACAGCTTATTCTTATTAATTAAAGCTACAGTGCAGAACAGCGGCAGGAGCTGCACACACAGGGAACTATCTCCGCCAGCCCAAGCACCACCACAACCAACGGAACGAATCCGACAGCAACGCGGTGTCTCCTCGTTTGAAGCATTTTTACACTCCACTACTCAGAGCGCTCAGCAACATGAGTGAGCAGCTCAGAAGAGAAGCCCCTCATTGTGTGAGCGGAGGAGTTGGCTCCTCATGCTTGGCTGGGCACAAATGCCCGGAGCCTCGTTAGTCACCACTGCCCTCCGTCCTCACATTCCAGCCCGACCCAAACCGCCGGCCTCTCCGCTGCTGACGCCCCTGAGGAGCCCAGGAAAACCTACTAATTAATCTGCTCTTGTTCTTTTTCATGCTAGTCTAAATCTAAGAAATTAGTTTTAATTATTTCATTAAAAGGTTGCATTAAGGTTAACAGAATATGACTGCTTACATAAATCTCTCTGGTGAGTTTGCTTATTTAAGCATTTATTTAATGAACTGACAGAGGGGTTATAAACTTTCACTCCTTTCTCAACTGCCATTGTTTAGGGTGATTACAACTGTTCAGATCTACTTGGGACACTTTTTTTTTTTATTATTAAGAGCCAGGATTGAGTCTTTTCTTGTCAGAAATGCCACACAGCTGCAGCTGCTACGGAAGGCCCTGGCCAGCGCGGAGCTGCGCCTGGTAGGGGAAGCAGCAATCCCACCCCCTCCTACCCGCAGGCAGGGTGGGCTAAACCCAGCTCTCTGCAGCCACAAGGCTTCACACCGCTTGGTTTTGGAGGTCCCGGCCCTAACAAAACCCTCTGGAACAAGAGGGGTCCAGGCCAACCCTTCACCCCACACACCTGCCTTGCTCCCCCACCTCCTGGGAAGCGTTTGCCGCGCAGCCGGGCACCCCGGGCCGCTGCTTCTTATCGCCACTGAAATTAAGTGGTAGGTTTGGTTTAGCTGGGCCAGAGTTCTGTTATCTTGGCAGACCAAAAGATTATCTGCCCCACCACACCTGCAGGCAGGACAGTACACAACAACACCAGAACACCCGTCTCAGGCTTGCCATGTTCCCTGTCTTTATCTCCAAAAGCCGCCCCGCATTAGGCCGAGATTTGAGCCCAAAGTTTTCTGTACTTACAGGGTTCGAAGATTTGCCAGGCCTCTGAACACCCCATCCGCAATGTGACTAATGCGATTGTCACCCAGGTTTAGCTTCTCCAACAGACCAAGGCCCACGAAGGCAGACTCCTTGAGGCGAGTCAGCTGGTTGTACGACAAGTCTCTAGAAACATTGAACAGGCACTTTAAAGGCAGGTAGGGGGGGATTAGTTATGAAGCTACTATCAAACTTGATTAACGATTGCGTTTTGATTAATTTCTCTAACAGAACACTCCCAAGTAAAATACACAGCACTGCCATGGGCCTGACAAGGAAACCGGGCGCTTCCTCTGGTAACTCAGCCTCGCCGCATGCGTGCTATCCAATCCGTTACTGCAACGTCACAAAATCCCCAACGAAAAGCAGAGCAGGACTCACAGCTCAGCAAGCCTCTGGCAGAACTCCCATGCATCTGGGCTGATCCTGTTAATGGCGTTCTGGCTAACGTAGAGTTGTTGCAACGTCCGCAGACCATACAGCCAGCCCTTGTTTACTTCCGTTAAGTTATTATGTTCCAGTTCTCTAAGGAATTTGAAGGGAAAACATTTGCCAAATAGATCATCAATGAAACATATATTTACGAAATTTCACCTCGTGGATCTCAAACTGATCTAATAACATTAAGCCCTAGGCAACATCAACTGCACAATTATACTCATTTTGCTGCCCTTTTGGTTTCAAACGAAAGTGTGTGAAGAACTGAGTAACAACAGCTGCCGTGGTGCGGTGGCAGCAGCAGAACTGCCATCTCTGTTCTCAAAGATTACTTATTTTGAAAAAAAAATCTTTCACCCACACCGGATGGCACAGCCTTGTGCCATTCCTGCCCAACAGCCACGCAGCAAAGAACCGCCCCGTGTTAGGGGAGTGCAAATGAAAACCGGCAAAAGACAACCGACGGAGCCAAAGCATTCTTGATCAGTGAGCGGGAAGAAGCCGGGGAGGGAGCCAACACCTTTCCACCTCTGAAACAACCAGACGCGGTATCAGAGCGATGGGAAGCACAGACCTGTGAACTCCCTCCCGGCGATGCTCCTCAGTGCCTCAGCACAGCCCCGGGGGAAGGGAAGCCACCCAGGACACAACCCCCCGCCCAGCCAGCGGCCCCAGCAGCAACTCCACGACCAGGCATACTCACAATTCTTCGATATTACCCAGGCCAAAGAACGCCCCATCCATCAGTCTGCTAATCCCATTGCGCTGCATTTTCAGGGATTTTAAGGATTCCAGTCCCTGGAATGTAAGGCTTTCCACTATTTTAATCCGGTTCCTTTTCAGTTCCCTTTATAAAGATGACATTCAAATATTAAGACATCTTTCTAAGCACCACTTTGTGAAAGGCAAGAACACATACTGAGATGCAAGCCACAGCTGTAAACACCGCGTTTTTAAGCTTTCAAGACTGCTACTTACAGAAACTGCACGTGAGGCAATTTGAAGATCTTTGGTGGAATCACACTAATCCTATTTCTGTTCAGCTTTACCACCATTAGTGAGCTAGATAAGTTATCAAGGCAGCCTGCTTCCAGAGTAGTTATTCTGTTGTTACTCAGATTCCTAGGAAAGGAAGAGGAAAAGAGGCCCTTCAGAACATGGGGAATTTTATCAACATAACTGCACAGGCACTTCAGAGCAACCACTTATTATTAGAACTCAAGTTCCTTGTGAAGCTACAGCACAAATCTGAACTCTAACATACCAAACTAAATCGTTTTTCCCAAAGGAATCGGTGCTAGGAGCTGATTCCTGCTGCATGTCCCTGCTTCGTTAGACAAGGGCAGGACAATGTCAGCAGTGATCTACTCAAAACAGGCAGAAATCATTCCATGTCCCTGCTGGCCGGAGTGCCTGCACTTCGACAACAGCAGCTGCTGTCTTCCGTACTACTGGAGAAAATGCAACAGATTGGCTTGAAAAATACCTCGAGCACATCTGTAGCCATGCTGAGCACTGGTACCAGTTCAAACCATGCAAGGCTGCCCACTTTAAGACAGCAGCAACTTAAGAGTAGATGAGGTACTCAACGTTGTAGTTGTAGAGCCAGGAATCCCAGACAGAGCAAATCACTCATACTTACAGGTACTTCAGCTGCATCCGTGGAAAAGAAGAAGCTTTAATTTCTGAGATAAGATTAGAACTCAGATCTAGATTTTCCAACGATAGGTAAACTTGGAGCTGCTCAGCATTGATTTCTGGAATGGTATTGTGTACCCTGAAAAATACCAGCAACAAATATGATTATCAAAACATCCCACCCTTCAGGTTGCCCGGCTGAAACAGCTACTGGATTCTGTGTGTCAGCTTCATCAGCAAGGCTCTTAAATGAGACACGTGTCACACACTTCAGGGTTAATTCCTGAAGCAATACTGAAAATCCAACAGCTATTTGCCACCTTGACATATGAATAGATTCAAATTCTGGAGCCTGTAGCTGGGCTGCTCCTTGTGGGAACTGTCATTCCTAGACTGAATCCCTCCCCTTCAAAGCTGCCTGCCTTGGCTGACTGCATTTTATTGGTAATTTGGGGTGACTTGATTGTCTAACTGATCTGTATTTCTTTAAAGAGCGCTTACACAGTCCCTAAAGCACTTTGGATGAGTAGTATTTCAAGACAAAAGCAGCTACGTTTTCCTACAACTTGATAGCAAAACTCTAATATAATTCTCCCGTTTGTTAAACAAGAAAAAGACAAGAGAAGCTGTTTACTTACAGTGAGAGAAGAGTTATATTAGAAGTTGTTTCTCCAAAATACGGAATTTCACTTAGTTCATTGTAATTCATTTTCCTTAAAAAAAAAAAAAAAGCAAAACCCAAAAAGATTACTGGCACTTTAAAGAAAACCCTTCTGTACCCAGCAGAAATCCCTTGTATCACAGAGCACATTGAGCAATTCTGTCTGTTAGCAGTTGACAAAAAAGATTCCCTAATAGCTTAAATACTAATAATTTAAACAGTTTAATGGCAAAGCATGCTAGTTTTTACCATTTTCACGGATATTATTAACTTCTCTAAGTTAGAGCCAGCTATAGGCAAAACAAACGCACCACATTTTAAAAACACTGGTCATCCTTTATGAGAAAATTTTCTGCTCACAGAGCATCAGTTTTATACATAAAACGTGCTGCCAACATAGAGCATCCATTTTAAATTAACTGGCACTGAGTATTTCTACAAGTCAGACCAGATATCTAGACATGTAACGGAACGTGCTGGTTCGAATCGGGTGGGGTATGTTCAGGGTTTATCCTCACAAAAACCAACTTACACTTCTAGTAGAGTGTGCACAGACAGATCAATGCTCCAGTTGGATGACAATAAATGATTATGACTTAAATCCCTAGAGAACAGAGAGAAAAGTTATTCTAGCTCCTGGAATAAAACCACACAGATATGCTTTACAAAACCTGAAAGTTTTAAGCCATATTTTTGATACATACAAACTCCTCCTTCACCAAGGGAAGAGGAGATTCCTCCTAGCTTGTTGTAGTGGTCACTCACAATAAGTCTAGACAGTTCTATTTCTCTGCTTGAATCAAGTAACTTTTTGTTAAAAAGACTTCTGAAAACAAACATCATACCTGAGCAGAACGTTTTTCCTTTAAATCACAGGTTTATCAACAACGCCTGCCTATCACCAAAACGAAAAACTTTCCAAGGACACAAAAATAATTCCTGACAACATGCCCGTTATTGAACTGTAGCAGCAATCCCCATTTTCTCAGCCTGCCCAGCTTTTCAAAGACGCTGACTAGTCGAGGCAGGCTTATTTAAAGGAACAACATACACACAATTACCAAGCAAGCTGGAGGGGAGAGAAGCACGAGGCTCATGCTCTAGTGCCAGTTGGTTTTGCTTACAGGAAACAAATGCAGGAGTTGGACTGTTTCAATGGGCATAAGAGTTGCTAAATCTGGTTTTAATGCCCATGCTGGATGTTGATGCTGTTCCCACTGCTTTAACTTTAAAGCAGTAGTTTACTTTTGCCTTGGACTTGGAGCATAAAACGTTACAGGGAAAAATAAACAATGGGTCCACTTCTGGAGCTAACTCTTTGTGCACAGGCTATCTCTACTTTGTGACAAGAGTCAAAGCACGACTTAAAAAAAAAAGAAAGTCAGGTTTGTGATGGAAACCTGGTTCTAACCATACCAGCGAGCAGAGACAGATGTCCCTCCAAACGGTGAAACCAAGTCACCTCTCTGACACCCCTCTGGATGCCGCCAATTAAATCAGAAAGTCTGTCCCCACGAGCCAGCCCTGCCCGCCTGTCCCCACAGCGTCACCCTTCTCACTCCATCGCCGTTCTGGTGTCAAGGATACAGCTGTAACGAGCCATTTCCAGCCAAAGCTGTTCACCTCCCAGTGAGTTCCGAGGAGGAGGTCCTGTATCACTGATTCACGATTACAGAGTAGCACAGCATGTATTTATTACAGCTAGTTTTAAGATTCTCAGGCAGGCTGCAGCTATGCTGACAGGGGAGACAAAATGATCCTTTACGAACAAAAGTACCGAGTGTCTGTTAAAAGGATGTAACTGATCACAGTTAAAGTTGTCTCTGGTGACAACCAGGCACCCACGCACCCGCTGACTCCCGCAACAGCTTCGGGCCTGAGGTCGACTTCAGCCGCAGCGAGGGTCAAACCCTGCGGACACGAAGCTGCCCCAAACCCGAGACCAGGGGAAGGAAAAAAATTAGGCTGGTGCTGCTGCTGAAGAAGGGGTTCCTCTACGAATTCAACCCTCACTGAGCACCAGTAAGCGTCCATCGGTGGGTGTGAATGCTGCCACAGGAACCCTCCCTGCGGGGAAGACTAACCAGAGGACAACCAGAGCAGGACCTAGTTTTATCCACCCCAGAGCTCGTGGCACCAATGACATACTTTTGATCTGCAAGACCAGAATCTATTGGAAGAGAGCAAGGACTTGACAGACTATTTGTTGTTAACTTCCACACAGGATCAGCAATAAAGATACCGTTCTAGCAATGAATTACTAAAATCCTGGGCGTCACGGCAAGTGAGACAGTTGTTAATGTATTCTTTTAATTACATCAAGATGTAAAGTATACAGATACAGCAGCAAACAGGTTTGCAAACAATTATTAATTCCTACAGTTTAAAAAAAAAAATAATCAAGGGAATAACGCACATGCAGCCACTGAGGGCTGCTCTGGGGACCTCCACAGATGCACAACTGAGGCAGTAACACATAAAACCAGCCGGAGCTCTCGGGCTCTCTGGACCCGCCCTGCCCACCACGGCCAGAGCCTGGCTCAGCCCCGGGGCTCTGGGGTGCCCAAGAGCCCCGCACTGCGGCGGGAGCCGTCAGCCACGCGTGGCAGCACTCATCCCAAACCCCAGAGGAAGGCTCTTTCCAACATGCAGGCGCCCAGCCAGCGCTGAGGAGACTCACCTCGGCAGCAGTGGTTTAACCAGACCGGGGAGCACTAAGCCAGCCTATCTCCAACGGGCCCGAGCACAGCCCACGGAGGAAGGACGAGCCACGGGACACGGGCGGTAACACACACCACGGTCCTCGAGCTGCCCAGCCCCTCACTGACGAGCAAAACCGTGGATGGGTGCCGAGCCGGACCTACCCGCGTGTCAGGCATGGTTAGCAGGCGCTGACAAAGATCTTGGGAGCCAGATTAATATGCAAAGAAAGCAGAAACTTGATTTTTCTAAGGCTTTCAGGAGGAGTATCACAGGATAGGTCATCTCAGTTGTAGGGCCCCTACGACGATCATCCAGTCCCACTGCCTGACTGCTTCAGGGCTGACCGAAAGTTAAAACAAATTATTGCATTGTCCAAATGCCTCTTAAACCCTGACAGGCACAGGGCCCGGGTGATGAGGATCTGCTAACATCAAGGTATCCTCCTCCCCACAGCAGCCTACTGTCTTACAACTAAACTAGAAATTAAGGTTTTAATTGAGAAAGCTCAGGAAAGTATTTTTCTATTATTATTCAGATTTGGACTACAACAAAGTTTTAATTCAGATTTAAATAGTGTCAGAACCATTTTAAATATGAACTATACCCAGCTTATATTTAAAACAGTTCTGACACTATTTCAATCTAGTTACTGTTGCTTTTTTTTTTTAAAAAACAGACTGACTGATCACGAAGTACAAAGTGAAATACATTGCCTTGTTTTCTGAGTTTACAGACGTTTGACCACACAGCTGAGGTTTCTGCTATCACGCAGAACCAGCCATAATTCTCTTGCTCTGATGCTCTGAAAAAGGCAGAACAGAACCCAACATTTTAGAAGCACTTGTGCTTTTACTGTGAGGCCCATGTTATGCAAGACACAGAGCAAACAAGCAAAATTTGTATTTTGGGGATTCATCTGGTATTGTATATAAAAATCATCCAAACATTCATTTTGAGCTGAAGTGGTATTCATGTCTTAAGTAAATAAACCAGAACGCACACCCTGAATTGATTACTGCACACTCGGTCCCGGAGATGATCTTAATTGCGCCCAACGGAGCGTACCCGCGCCCTGCCCGGGGCGCTGTGCTGGTACAGGTGTTCTCCAGGCAGCCATCCCAGCTCACCCAGAAAGCCTGCTGGGAACGGAGCTTGCTCGGCTAATTAACTGATACCTAATCTACTTTTAGTCACCGTCTCCCTAGTCAAGAGGATATAAAAACACATTTTCAGACACCGATACAGGCCTGGAAGGAGCAACCACCAGCATCGTGCTTCCCTCTGCCCTACAAACAGGGCTGGCATTCCTTGTTCAAAAAAAATGGGATGTGAGGATGCAGGCATATCAAAAAATATTCACTAGCTCCTCGACTTCCCTCCCCTTTTCATACCCACAAAACATATGTAATTTAGCAGGAGAAATATTACAGTTGCTTGAACACTCCTGTCACAAAAACAAGTTCTGAAGGTGCCGTCTTGGCCTTGTTAAAAACAAACCAAACCCAAAGCCCCCACAGAAGCATCACCTGCAAGCAGCTTGAAAGACTTGGGACAAACAAGAAATTTTAGTCTTCAAAGTCAGGTGAAAAGATGTCACAGAACGAAGAGGGAAAAGCACATCAGGGACTTTTCCATGCGAGAAGAACGAAGCTTTGATTCATTTTAAACAGCTTGTATGCATTATAGCTCGTTCAGATTCACAACTGCTAGACTAGTCCTAGTAAAGAAAAAATGTCACACACACACTTCGTGTGCCAGAATCCTGAAAGCCACAACAGACACCAGCCACAGAAGGGACTGAGAGCGGCCCCGCGGAGGAGGACTTGGGGGTGTTGGTTGACAAGAAGCTCAACATGACCCAGCAACATGTGCTGGCAGCCCAGAAAGGCTCCGTGTGCTGGGCTGCACCCAGAGCAGGGTGGGCACAGGGCGAGGGGGGGATTCTCCCCCTCTGCTCCGCTCTGTGAGACCCTCCTGCAGGGCTGGGGGGGGACAGGCTGAGAGAGTTGGGGGGTTCAGCTGGAGAAAAGGCAGCTGTGGGGAGACTGAGCGGCCCCCCAGGGCTGAAAGGGGCTGTGGGAAAGGGGGGAGGGATAGATAGGACGAGGGGGAACAGGTTTAAACTGACAGAGGGAGATTTAGATCAGATCTGAGGCAGAAATTCTTCCCTGTGAGGGGGGTGAGGCCCTGGCACAGGCTGCCCAGAGAAGCTGTGGCTGCCCCCTCCCTGGAAGGGCTCAAGGCCAGGTTGGACGGGGCTTTGGGCAACCTGGGCTGGTGGGAGGTGGCCCTGCCCGGGGCAGGGGGTGGCACCGGGTGATCTCTAAGGTCCCTTCCCACCCAAACCACTCCGTGAGACACTTAATTACTGTTTGCAGCGTATGTCAGATTGCATAAGGCAGCGCAGTGCCAGCACCGCTGCTTCCCATCGCGCCCGTGCCAAGCCGTTTGAAACACACCCTCCATCAGCTTGGAGAAAGACACAAGTATTTGTTGAAGCTTGAAAACTTGCTCCCCAAGCAGCACGGCCATTGCTTTGCTTATCAACCACCTGATCAACTGCCAACTCTCTTTTCCAGGCACTGACCCCCGCCCCGGGAAGCGCAGACGTTAAAATATCCTCGGACCTTTCTACACACGACAGGTTTCACACAGAGGTTAGCTGTATTTCTATGCTGAAACACACATTTTCCCTTCAACATTTCCAACTGCTTACAGCGCCAGAAAGAACTACAGAACCACACTGGGGCAAGAAGGTGACCAGCTCCCTTTGACACGCCCAGTTGTTAATACAGATCAAACTCTCGGGTCCTGCTGGAAGAACTCCTGGAGATAACTGAACAGTGGTTGGTACGTTCATACTATCTTCCAAATAGGCTTTTTCTTGGTCTGGAACAACCTTAATTCTATCAACCGGGAAACATGACCGCTCCAAGAGGGCCCGAGAACTCCTCTGTGCACAGAAGTGGGTTTTGATGTCCCTCCTACTTCAGCACCTCTTCCACCTGAGTAAGCTGTAGCCGAAGGTGACAAAGGCAATGGTGACTGTGGCAGTAATGGCCAGGGAAGGATGAGGGTGCCCTGCACACAACCCCGTGTGATTACTGTTTAACACCTTCTCTAATTATACTCTCGGGAGCAGAGACTAAGGTTGTGGGATTCTTTTTAAAAACAACAGCAGCAAATGCCACGGGGAGTCCACAGCGGTTTTTCTGAGGGAAAAGGAGGGAGTCACCGAGCTGCAAAGCAGCAAAGGGCTGCACAGAAAATGAGCGGCAGCAGGAACAGCTGAAGTCGGGGGCTGGAAGGAGCATTTCCAGGCACGGGCCTAAGGGACCGTGTCCTACAGCCTGCCCTGC
>NW_020799136.1:3034839-3043957 GCF_003259725.1 Athene cunicularia | reverse complement strand
GGTCGGCCCTGCCGGGCTGGGCGCCGGGGCTCTGCCTGCCCCGTGCCCTGCTCGCGGGGCAGCAAACGCCAGGCGAGCCTGTGCCCGAGGAGGAAACCTTGAGCTGGAGGGATGCGAGGGGATGGCAGAGCTCGGCGTGTGCTGCCCGGGCAGCGGACATCCCTCTTCCTCTGACCCCTAAAGGGGCGGTGTGAGGACACTTTCATAAAGGGTTTGCCCAGAAATGTTTTGTGGCATTTGCAGCGCTTTATAAATGTGAGCCTCTGTCTTTCTGCCCTGGAGTCCTGCCAGTCCGGGGCTTTTAAAAGCGCAGCAATTTGCCACATTATGCAACTAAAAAGTCTTGAAATCTTCCTGTTCCAGGCCCCTCCAGAGAAGGGATAACAGTGCTTGCGCACAGGAGCGCGGAGATAGAAAGGGTTTTAGTCTTCTGGGGGATCTGTTTGGAGGTGATACCGTCCTCCCCGTTGCCGAAGAAGCTCCGTTGCTCCTCTCGCCATTGCTGTGCAGAGGAGGGTTGCTGTAGGCTACCCATTCCTGCGGATTAGTCAAGACATTTACGGGGAGCAGATGTGATACTTGCAGTCATTACTTGGTCTCATCAGTCTTAATTACTGCAAATATGGTTATTTTATTTCCTAATAGGGCAAACTGTAGCTGGCTGCCTGGCAGCTGTGAATTTGACTTCCAAACACGTCTTACACGTTGCAGCTCTTCCAAAACAGAGCTGTAAATGTCATAACTATGTTCTGGGTGTTTTGTTTTTTTTTCCTTTTTGCAAAAGGGAGGGAAGCTTTCCAATTGAACTGGCTGCCTTACATCTGGGGTTTTTTTTCTCTCTCTTTTGAAACTACT
Source organism: Athene cunicularia (assembly GCF_003259725.1). Lineage (NCBI taxonomy): Eukaryota > Metazoa > Chordata > Aves > Strigiformes > Strigidae > Athene > Athene cunicularia. The sequence continues at coordinate 3,043,102 of NW_020799136.1, read as the reverse complement.
TCTGTGTGGGGGCAAGGAGGAAATCAGCAAGAAGCCTTAATGTGGTTGAAGGAAGAGCTTTCTAAAACTGGTCTGTCTTAATGAGGATTTTCAATGAGTCAAGGAAAAATGTTGTGGCATGCAGAACTCGTCATGTAAACCCTCTGGCATCAGGCTTTTGGGAATCTTGCTTTGTGGCCTCAAACCTTGTTTCGTTCAAGGTTTTTCACTGCCTCAGCAATGCAAGAGAGGTCATGTCTAACCTGCCAAAAGCCTTTTATTTTATAGGGAGATGCCACCTGAAGCACCCGCAGGAGGAGGAATGCTGCTCGCAGGGAAAGAACAAATAGATGAACCAAGCCGCAGTAATTCTGGTGCAGTCGAGCTCCTTGAGAGCGGTGAAAGAATTAAACCTGTGTGTGTCTCAGGAGCAAAAGGGAAAAATCCCCAACACCTCATCAGCACCCCCCAGGTTTTGCCTTGGATAGCTTTTATTGCCAGTAGTTTTAATTAGTGCTGACAAGCAGACTGTACTCCTTGTTTTTATGGCCAATACCTGGTAGTCTCATATTTTAGAAATGTTTCAGACAAATCCATGTAGTCAGATGTTGCTTTAAAGTCCAATGAATGCTGTGAAAGCTCAGTATGACTCAAAAGCAAGAAGTAGCTGGAAACTCCAGTGTGCAACCCGTGTGGGGAAGTGATGTCAAGCAAAACCCAGTGTTCTCAGCAGCTTGTCAGAAAGAGGATGCTGGCGGGTGGACGGCTCCCCGTGCCAGGGCCGGGGGTACGTGGTGAACCTCTGCCAGCCCGGCACTTCCCTCCCCGCCTGCGGTGCCCGGCTGGTGCCCGCGGGTGCGCGCTGGCCCTGGGCTCTGCTGTGGGGGTCTGTCGGCCCCCGGCCCTGCCAGTGTCCCCAATGGGCCGCTGGGTGCGACTGCGGTCCCCGGGGGTCCGGGGGAGGAAATGGGCTCCGCTGGCTCCTGGGCATAGTTCAGCCGCGGACGTGCTCGGGGCAGCGTCTTGTAAATGATTCCTTTGTTGGAGCGGTGGGGTGGCTCGGATCTGCTCGTGATGGTCATGTGTCGCACTGGCTGGGGTGCAGGAAAATACCAGCGAAGAAATCGGTGTCTGGGTCGGGCTAAACCGGCCTTAGCGGCTTACAGACCCCGGCCTCCCCGGCCTCGCCTCCTCTTGCCCTGCGCGGGTCCAAGGCGTCGCCGGAGCCCGTCCGGGTGTCGGGTGGCTCTGGCAAACCCGGTGCCGTATCAGGTAACTTTGCCGCCAGCGCCAGGTGGGAGCGGGGGCTCCCCGCGGGCCGGGGCCACCGGCCGGGCTTTAGCCAAGACACCTGGATCCCGGCCTCGGGCGCGCACCCGGGTGTGAGCGAAAGCAGAGCGGCCGCCCACGGCAGGACGGGCCCAGGGCACGGCGGGACGTGCCAGGTAGATGCCGGCGTGTCAGCGCCGTGGGTGACATGTAATCGCCGAGAGCCTGAATGGATGTGAGCTATAAATAGGAGGCTGCACCTCTCCGAGCCAGCTTGCTGCTTTGAAGTTGTCGCTGCGCCTGGGTGACCTGGGGGAGCTCTGGAGAAAGCTCGGAGGCGGCTGCTCCTTGTAGTGGAAACCTGGGCAGCAGAGCAGGGAGCGGCGGAGGGAGGGGTGGGCTCTGGCCAGGAGCCCCACGTTCCCCCCTGGGCAGATGGTGCTTAGTTTGGGGGTGAGTTTCTGACTGTTAGGCCGCAGAGAGCCACAGGCTGTCAGAAAGCGTCTTCTGAAATCTGCGGGGGCGCGCAGGAGTTCTGGGGACTCGTGATTCCTCTTGCTCTGCATACTGTCAACCACCTTCGCCAGCAGCTGCTCTGGTTGCGTTTCCTCCCTGGGACGGTTTCTGCTGCTCTCTGCTGCTGTATTTTTCGAGCAACCACAGCTCCAGGGTGCGATCCGGCCGTGCTGCAGCACGGGGAACGCGAGCAGCCCGACCCTGCCGGCTCCAAATCAGCCTCTCCCTGCTCAGCCCCTCTAAGGGGATTCCACCCTTCACCAAGCCTGGATGACACTGGCAGAGTTTTGTTTTCTAATCCCTTCTGGTTTTGAGCTTTTAAGGTGAATTGTCTTTACGCTTGGGTGCTTTCATGAAACCTGCTGTAGCCTTTTCGGTAGGGAGGGAGGGTTTGGCTGCAGCTGGGCCGAGGGGTGCCCAGCTGGGGCCCGGATCCTGGAGAACTGGGCTTTGCCAGGCTGCGGCTGCGCTGGGCAGACCCACATCCTTTCCCTGGTCACTGCTCAGGCCAAGCTTAGCCACAGCCCATGACCTTCAGGGCTGATGGCTGCGCTGGGACACCTGCCTGCTCTTTCTCTGCAGAAATGGAGGTGTGCTGCTCCTGCTCCAGGCGGCCTGCGGCTTCCCAAGGTTTCCCGGTGTGCCGGGGCGGTGCTGGGACCACCACGCTCCTGGGGAAGCTGCAGGGGCTCGACCAGACTGGCCACTGCCCTGTGCTGCCGGCAAGGTCACTGCCTGCTCTTTTCACCTTAGGGTGGGCTATTATGTCTTAAATTTGTTGGGCTCTTCGAAAGGCCAGCTGCAGTCTGAGCATGTGTTTTGGCTTTGGGGCCAGTGTGCTGGCGAGCCCCGAGCGCTCGGCCCGGGTCGGCTCTCCCGTGGTGGTCGGGGCACTGGTGCTGTGCCAGCCTGGCCAGCAGGGCTCGAGCCATGCCGCTGCGTGCCAGGGAGTGGGGATGCAGCCGTCCGCCTTCAGCTGAGGCAATGCTTTGTCTTTGCAGATCTTTGAACCCCAACTGAGTCATCGCCAACTTGGTTCAAGATGCCACCGGCCATCGGAGGCCCCGTGGGATACACCCCCCCTGAGGGAGGGTGGGGATGGGCCGTGGTCATCGGAGCCTTCATCTCCATTGGGTTTTCCTATGCCTTCCCCAAATCCATCACCGTGTTCTTCAAAGAGATTGAGGTCATCTTCAACGCATCCAGCAGCAAAGTCTCGTGGATCTCCTCCATCATGCTGGCTGTGATGTACGCGGGAGGTGAGTGGGCTGGAGGCAGCAGCGCACGTGCTCCCGCGTGGCGGCGCAGGCTGCGGCGCTCCGGCTCTGCTCCGCACCTTGCTGTGGGGACGGCAGCCAAAACTGCTGAGAGTTGGAATGGTCTCCTTACGTGGCAGCAAAACTTCCCTTAGCGAGTTTGCTTGAACTAGGTTGCTCAAAAAGTTCTATTTAATGCCCAGAAAGCAAAAACCGGGTTAATCTGTCCTCCTCTGCAAAGCTGTAAGTAAAATCTTTCCGGGGACTTACAACTTGTGTAATTCTGCCCTTGACCTTGTTACAGAGTGCTGCGGACGCTGTGTCTGCTTCCAGCGCCCGCCCGAAGGCCGGGAGCCGCTGTACCCCGCATAGGAGCCCTGCTCACAGAGTCTCTTTCTTTTAGATAACACTTTTTAATTATTATTTTTTTTAAATCCAGCAAACAGTGGCTGTATCTCGGGATCAGTCCCCAGTTTCTGGCTGGCTCTGCCGAGTGCCGGCACAGCCCGTTCCTCCTCGCTGGCGCTGAGCGGCCGTGGGCAGCTTGTGCTGTTTGAGGGTGGCAGCGTGTGCTGGAGGTAGAAGGACACAGGCAGAATAAAGCAAAACTACTGAACCTGCAGCAGGTCCCCTCCCCTATCCTTCAGAAATGGTTCCTGGGAGTCCTCCGGTCCCCAGGCTCCGAGCTTCACGCTCGCCCGGAGCGGGCGAGGCACGGGGCGATGTGCTCGTCCGTCTCCAAACCCCGGGGTCTCGTCCCCGCCTGCCAGCGCAGCTTTGCGCTGGGTCGCTGGGCTGAAAGGAACTCTTATTGGGAGGGTGCTGCCGTGTCCACTTCAGAGGCAAGTGGGAGGTTGTGCCGCTGCCATCCCAGCTGGCCAAGCGCCCGCGTCCTCGTCGCGTTTGTGCCTGGAAAGGAGCTGACGTCAGCACCCGGCCAAGCACGAGGCGCTTCCTTTGGGGGAACAGGCTCTGCTTTGTCCTCGCTCAGCTAGCGGAGCGACCGGCACATTTCCCTGCTCCGATGTTATAACAAGCTTGTAAACCGTGTAGCTGCCTTAATGAGACTCAATCTGGGCCATTCCTGCTCTCCTAATGGCTCCGAGCTGGTTCCTCTGGGCGCCCCGGGGCGGCTCTGCCTGGAGCTGCCGGGCGGGTGGGGTGAGAGCTCCCCCCGTCCCTCCACGCTGACACTGTCTCTCAGCTCCCCCTGAATTGTTGCTATGAAATCCCAGCAGCTCGCCGGTTTTGAACCGCTTGCTGTAAGCCGGGATGCCGAAGGTACTGGGCCTGCCCCAGGAGCATCCCCCGGCTGCCGGAGCGTGGGAACGGCCGCGGCCCCCCTCGCCCCTTCCAGGGCTCCTGCAGCCTGAGCCCAGACCCTTGGCAGGGGCTGAACCTGCTGGAGCCCACACTGCACGTCCTGGTCTCCCTGTCCCTTGCGCACCTTCCTGCGGGAACCGTGCGCCTGCTGGAGGCAAAAAAAGTAGCTCATGCCCTGACAGAATGTCCTGGGCTGATGGGGTCTTGCAGAGCTGGGGCAGCTCCTGTCCCGGGCAAGGCTGGAGGTGGTGGAGCAGCTCGTCCCAGCCCTGTGCAGCCACCACTGGGGTCTGTGGGTGTAACAGTCCCAGATGCCCCCTTCTCAGCTCCAGGATAGGATTAGGGAGGACTCTGGTTCCATTACTTACCACAGCGTGAATAATCAAAACAGATCAGCTAACATTTGGTTGGAAATGCTTCATGTGAGTCTTTAAGATAGGAGTGGGTGTGAATTCTTTATTTTTTAATTAAAGAAAAGAAAGGTGGTGGGTGGGAGTTGCCACCAGGGCACACGGTGCTGCCGGGCGCTTCCTGCTAGCTGTCCTTGGAGCCTGCTGCTCCGGGCTGGCTTTCCTGGAGGAAGGGCTGCCGCTGCTGCCTTTAGACTCTGTCCAGGGGCATCATGTTTGCCAAGTTCAAGGTACAGGTTTTGCAAAGCGCTGAGTGCTCGGTGGGGCAGCGTGTGGGGCTTGGGGTGATGTGGCAGCCCCAGGCTGCTGCTGCTGCCTCTCATGGGGCCGGGGCTGTGGCCGGTGGCATCGGGCCGGAGCTGCTAGTCCTCTGGCTGGCACGTAGTCGCCACGCTGGCTGCGGGGAGCTGCGGGGCTGGGGCAGCCCCTGTGGTAGCAGAGGCTCTGTGACCTCCTCCCGGCTTTGTTTGAACTGGGCAAAAAGGTCAAGTAGCGTCTGAGGACCCATGAACAACATGTTGACAACCTTGCTACCTGTTAATGGCAAAACTGGGTCTGTTAATGTTCAATGGATGCTCATTCAGTTTATTTAAATACATTTTAGTATCTGTAGAGCATGCTTCACAGTATCTAATCACTGTTTGCTTTGGATTAAAACTCCTGATAGTGAAGCACTTAAAGGCGGCTGTGCAGAGCGATTGGGCTCTTCCTGCCCTAAGGACAGCAGTGAAAGCAGCAGCGCCCCTTCCCCCGGCACCCTCCAAGCTGTTCCTTCACAGCTTTAGCCTCGATCAGGAACTCTCCCTGGAGATGATCCGGAACTCTCCCTGGAGCGGGCAGCTGCTGTGCGCTTGTTTCGCTGCAGAGCCCCCAGCCCGGGGCAGGTGGCTTCCCCCATCCCAAACCCTGTCCCTGGGGGGCTGGTGCCCAGGCACCTCCTGCTTTAGCCCACAAAGCCGCTTGCTCGGAGAGGTCCCAGCTTTGCTCTGACCGAGTATCACGCTTTTATCTCCAGCTGCCTCCGAGTGTCCCGTCCTTTCCCCTTACCCCAGTTCCCTCACTGGGTGAAGTGTCACTGGGTGAAGGCCTGTGGCGATAAACCTCCAGTGTGCTCGCGTGCTTCTGTCTTGTGTCTCGAACAAAGATAACTCACCTCTGGGTGTGTGTCCTCCGACTCCCCAGGTCCCATCAGCAGCGTCCTGGTGAACAAATACGGCAGCCGGCCCATCATGATCGCCGGCGGGTGCCTCTCCGGCTGCGGGCTGATCGCAGCCTCCTTCTGCAACACGGTGGAGGGGCTCTACTTCTGCGTTGGGGTTGTAGGGGGTAAGTGATGGCCTGGCCCTGGCGGGGGCAGCAGGAGGAGTAGCCTCAACCCATGGTAGGGAGTGTCTGTGGTGCATTTGCATAAATCCTGATTCCTGTCACATTATTAAGAGCTGGCCCCAGTGACGTAGCGCGGGGGACCGTACTAGTGATGTACGTGGGGCAGAGAATGGAGCATCCGCTGCTCCCGCCCCGGGTGAGGGTTGTGGCCCCCGAGTCGACCCAAGGTTTGTCCTGAGCCGGGGCGGTTCTGCCCTTCCGGCTCCCCAGTTCCTGCATGCGGCCTCGCTGCTGCCCGGGCACCTTCTCCCACGTCGGCAGCGGGGCCGAGCGCTGCTCCCGCCGTTGGGAAGTTACTGCAGAAACGGAGCTGGGAATCCCCCAGAACTGAAACCCCCCTCTCCCGCTCGCCCCACCAGCCCTCCTGCTGTTGGCTCGGGGGGTGGTCGGGCCCTGAGCCCCTCCTCTCTCCTCTCCTTCAGGCCTCGGACTCGCCTTTAACTTGAACCCAGCCTTAACCATGATCGGCAAGTACTTCTTCAAGAAGCGTCCCCTGGCCAACGGGCTGGCGATGGCGGGCAGCCCCGTGTTCCTCTCCACCCTGGCACCCGTGAACCAGCTCTTCTTCGGCATATTTGGCTGGCGCGGCAGCTTCCTCATCCTCGGCGGCCTCTTGCTGAACTGCTGCGTCGCCGGGTCCCTGATGCGGCCCATCGGCCCCAAGCCGGACCAGCTGAAGAAAGAGGCTGCCAAGGAGGTGCTGCAGGAGGCGGGGAAGGCGGTGAAAAAGGACGACGGCGACACCAGCACAGACCTCATCGGCGGGAAGGCCAAGAAGCAGAAGACCAGTTTCATGCAGACAATCAACAGGTTCTTGGACCTGTCCCTGTTCACCCACAGGGGCTTCCTGCTCTATCTGTCGGGCAACGTGATCATGTTCTTCGGGCTCTTCACTCCCTTGGTCTTCCTCAGCAATTACGCAAAGAGCAAGAAAATTGCTAACGAGTCTGCAGCCTTCCTGCTCTCCATCCTGGCCTTTGTAGACATGGTGGCCAGACCTTCCATGGGACTGGTGGCAAACACCAAGTGGATCAGACCCAGAATCCAGTATTTCTTCGCCATCTCTGTGATTTACAATGGGGTGTGCCACCTCTTGGCCCCCATGTCCACCACCTACGCCGGCTTCTGCATTTACGCTGGCTTCTTTGGCTTTGCCTTCGGCTGGCTGAGCTCGGTCCTGTTTGAGACCCTGATGGACCTGGTGGGAGCGCAGCGGTTCTCCAGCGCTGTCGGCCTGGTGACCATCGTGGAGTGCTGCCCCGTGCTGCTGGGACCCCCCATGCTGGGTAGGTGTGTGGTGCCGGGCCCCCTGAGCTGTGGGCAGGGCGAGCACTGGCCCTGAGGCCGCTCCAGCACTGAGGGGTGGGGGCTGAGCCCCTGGCAGAGGGCGGGGGAGCAGGGGCTGGAGGAATGCAGGCCTGAAGCTGAGGGTGATGGGCTTGGGCTGCTCTTGGGAACGTGTCCCCAGCCTGGAGCGCCTCTGGGGGTAGCTGGCTAAGTTGTCCCCTCTTTGTCCCTCAGGGAGGCTCAACGACATGTACGGTGACTACAAGTACACGTACTGGGCCTGTGGAGTCATCCTCATCGTCTCTGGGATCTACCTCTTCATTGGGATGGGCGTCAACTACCGCCTGGTGGCAAAGGAGCAGAAGGCGGAGGAGAAGTCGAGGAAGGAAGGGAAGGAGGAGGAGACCAACGTCGACGAGGCTGAGAAGCAGAAAGAGGCAAACAACGACGTGGCCCCCTCGCCTCAGAAGAGCGCGGAGGATGGTGTCAAAGAGGAGGAGAGCCACATGTGAGGGACCGGTCTCAATCCCGGGGTGTCGGGGAAGCGCCGCTGCCCTGGCGCGGTGGCTGGGGCAGTGCTCCGCTGGCGCTGGGCGGCCGTGAGAAGTGTTTAAACCAGGTGTTCATTTTTAACCAGGCTCTGAATTGTCTTTCCATCTGTGTTCAACAAAGGTAACAGGGCTACACACGCAGTATCCTCGTGTGTCGGGGGGCAGGGGGGCTTTTTATAGTCTGGCTTTTTAACAGTAACATGAATGTACTAATACGTGCCTTACAGTCTTCATATCTAGCTGAATCTGGACGAGCCTTAACTCTAAACCGTGCTTTAGCTCTGTA
>NW_020799136.1:3023251-3027088 GCF_003259725.1 Athene cunicularia | reverse complement strand
AAAAAAACCCACAACAAAAAAACCAACACAACAAAAAGCAGGAAAAACGAGTACCAGCACTCAGCGTGTCTCCATGGAGGTAGAACAAGTAGGATTAACGCACAGCATGGTCAGATAAAGAAGAGCTTGAGAGGGATGTGGAGGGAGGAATAAAGCAAAGCCTGGGAGGGGAATTAAACCTCACCGGGACGGAAAGCCAAGAGCGAGGGTTCCTCTGAGCATCCCGGTGAAGCGACCTCCGCGCGCGGGGGGAAAGCCTGCGGGACTCCCCGTGGCTGCTGGGGAGCGGGGCCTGACCCCGGCGAGGATTAAAACTTCACCGAGGAAACGCCGGCGCTGCCCGCGAGGACGTGAGCGCAGCTCGCATCGCCTGGCACACGCCGCGTTACCTCATTTACAGGATTTATGACCCCCTGTGCTTCCCATGTTTTCTCTACCCTCTCCCATTAATCAATAACCCATTATCATACCCTTAGGAAATGATTTATGGGTTGTGTCTTCAGTTTCCATCTTGGAAACAGCACTTGCCTGCGTGGCAGCTGGCTCTGGGCGCTGAGGACGGATTGCGGTGGCGTGTGCGGGAGGAAGGGCCGGCGATGGAGACATCCCGCGCCCCGGGGGGCTGTGTGGGGCTGAGACCCCCAGCGCCGCGGGGAAGGGGCTGGCCTGCAGAGCTAAAGCACCAGTGGCCCAAGTCCTGGTGGCCACCGGGCTTGGTGGCACAAAGCACTTTCCTGTCACCACGGCCACTGTGAGGGCACAGCCCGGGGCTCGCCGCGCCGCCGCCTGCCGAGTGTTATCTCCAGAATTAATAACCAACTGGCTGGGGGCATGGATTGTTATAGAAAAATTATGCAACTAAGTAGGTTGTTAACAAGTTGATTTAAAATTAAAAAATGAGGGGGGAAATGATAACAGGGCAGAGAACGGCAGGCTCAAATTAATTTAAACTGTTTGATGAGGAATCAGCGACGTAGGGAATGAGATAGGGGGAAGGATTAAAGGGAGTTCACACTTGAAATCAATTTGAAAGGTGCCAGAAGCCACCGCGTTCGGACTTGGACATCGTGGGACCTCGTCACGGCTGTTGTTCGCTCCAGACTCGGGGGCTGGAATTGCGGGGTCCCAGGCGGGCCGGCGGCCGATCTCCTTCCAGCGTCTGCAGAACTTCCAGCGTCTCAAACTGCTCTTCTGCCCCCGCTTGATCTGCTCGGGACCACAACGGCCTGGAGAGCACCCGGCTGGCGAGCGCGGGGCGAGGGGCTGGCGGGGAAGAGGATGGAGAGGAAGAGCAGCCAGAGGTGAGAGAGAGACCAGGGGATGGTTTGTGACGCGGAGCTGCGGCTGCTGCAGGAAATGGAGGAGCAAGGGGAGCACGGCTGCACCGCCTGTGCCTGCAGGTTCAGTCGTCAGGCGCTACCGTGACAGATTCTCATAAAAAAGGCTGAAAATAACGGGCTGAGGAGCAGCCCCAGGGCGCCTGTCCCGGCTCAGGACAGGGTGCAGAAAGCTGCCGGCTCCTGGCTTCTGCCTAGTCCACACTGAGAGAGGATCTTTTGCATTTTTTTAAAAAATCATTGGCTGAATCAACATCCCTTTCATTTGTTTTAGTTGTTGCTTTGCTAAACCAGCATCACTTCCATGGGCTCACGGGTCCGTGTGCGGGAGCACGGGGCCGACTGTCACACGCTGCCCGGCCCAGGCGCGTCTGCAGCCGCTGTTCAGGTGAACTGAATGGGAGTAATTTTTAAATAATAGGAAAAGTTGCAAGGAAATGATGTCAGTATTTAAATTTAAATGGCTTATGTGGGGCTCAAATTCCCGAAGTAGCCGTTTTTTAGCAACAGCAGCATTTTTATGGGCTGAAATGTGAGTCTTAAGAACTGCTATGTGTTTTAGGCGATCAGCAGGCTACCATATTTTTTTGCAAAGTTAATTTGAAGTATAAATCCCTGCGGTTGTTGGTTATGCACTGACCCAGCGGATGAGCACGGAGCTCGCTGCAGCGTGAGCTCAGGCGGCTGGTCCAGCCCCGGCGGCTCCGTGGGGCAACACGTCGACCCGTTCCCCGGGCGGGTCGGAGGCCGCGTGCGAGCGGGGGGACGCTGCGGGCCGGGGATGCTGCAGATCCTGGGGCGGGGGTTACAGCTTCCCGGGGCACGCTGACGGCCCGTCTCAAATAAAGACCCGCTCCCAAACCGGTTCCGAACAGGGAGATGTAGCTAAAACTCAATTAAAAATATTCGAGCTTTGTTTCTACTCTCGGCGAGCTGTCAGCTTGGCAAACAATGGTGCTTATTAATCATCTGGGCTCAATTTGTGCCGGCTGACTCATTTACCTCCTGAGCAGGCAGGCCTGCAATACTTTCATTGTGTGTTTAACTTTACAAATAATTTATCAAACACAACACCCAATTAAATTGCCCTTCTGTATCCATTAGCCATCATATTGATCTTTTTGCTACCTTCCCCACTAGCTGTGGGCCTCGGGTTGGTTTAATATCATAAATGTTATTGCATCTTCCCTGAAATCCTGCCTGTGCCTGCACCAGCACCGTTTGGGTTTGCTCCTGCTGGAAAGGAGGTTCCCCTCCACCCTTCCCTGGGTGAGACCTGGCCTCTCAGAATATTTCCAAACGTTTCCAAGCTTCAGAAATGCTGCCGAGCCTGTAAAGAGCCGGACGCTTTATCTTAGTGCAGGGTTAAACGGCAAGAGAAGGGAATTAAGTGACTTGCCCCGGGCTACGCAACACATTAAGAGGAGGTTTGAGATTAGAAGGCAGATGTCCTCAGCGCCTCTCCTCTGCCCTCACCACCAGATAAGGCGCCTTCTTTAGTCCTTCTTTGTACCCACGGATCTCAGTTTAATTAGCTTTATCTCCATATCCCTGCTCTCTCTTCCTGCACCTCAGAGACTGATCTCTCGCCGCGTGCTCTTGGCAGAGTCCATCCCCTTCAGCCCCACGAGAGCCAGGCCGTGAATGACTTTACCCTTTGGACTAAGGAATATTCTTCCTAATTCACTGACACACTAAAGCGTTTTGTCCCTATTCCCCACGGAAACCTCGTGAGTAGGAAGAGTTTCCATCAAAGCGGGGAAGTTTGTAATCCTGTGCAATTTCATGGCTACTTGGAAATAACACATTAAGGGAAAAAAATCCCACGCTGTGCCAAACTACTGGGAGCGCTGGGTCAATAGCAAAGATAATTAGCTACTAACAGAGTTATTCCACATTGTCCTCTGAATTGTATTAAAGAAATGCTGTGCATCAAAATTAAGTGGGAGAATGCTGCTTAGTCATTTTTGCATCCACAAAGTGACTTTGTTTGCTCCCCTCCGCACAGCCCGGCCTCTCTCCCTGTTGTTGGAGCCCGGGGTGCTGGATGACCAGTGCCTCAGAGGGGTGTCCTGAGTCCCCTCGCTGTCCCCCACAGCCCTGGCCACAGCGGGGGAGCACGGGGGTCTCCGGGGGTTCACACCATGCTGAGCCCAGGGGGACACAGCCTGGCATGGGGGGGACCGGGGGGGGGACCGCGGGGAAGGGCTGCATGGGGGCATCTCCAGCCCAGCCTGCAGCCAGGAGTGCTGTCGGGGCTCATGCAGAAGAGTCCGTGGCATCTAAATTAATCACTTTATTTATTTACTTAATTAAATTGGAGTGGTGCCATCAGGGAGTCAGCAGAAAGTGGAATGAAAGTCGTAAAAAAAGAGGACGGTGTAAACTCGGGCAGCGCTCCCATGGGCGGGTGTCGGGGTCCACGGGGCACCAGGGAGCCCCCGCCGAAGGGGCTGGGGGTGTCCGTGGGCAGGCAGCCGCCTCGGGAAGGTTCCGTGTC
>NW_020799136.1:3012206-3023201 GCF_003259725.1 Athene cunicularia | reverse complement strand
GGCTCTGGGGCAAGAGGCCACACCGCAATGGGCAGCATCGCACCAGCCCCCTGCGCCCCCAGCTGCGGGGCATCCCCCGGGGCACCCCCGTGGGGCTGGGGGGTCAAGGCTGACCGGCAGAAACCTGCCACCGTGGGCAGCCCCCGCGGTCGGAGCTGTGCCCCCCACACCAGGCAGCCCCATGCTGCAAAGCCGCCCCAGCTTTGCATTCCCGGCACATCCCTGGCTAACGGGTAACTGCGGCAGCGCTATAATTCCATAATCACTTGCAGAGAGACTGGTTCCTGCCTTCTCATTTAAAATGTCACAGCTTGTGTTTGCTCTTTTATGCTTTGTACTTTCAATGAACTTCTTCTTCCCAGGACCCATTAGCTGGTTTAAAACTTTATAACAATCATTAGGAAGTTGTTCATTGCTAATTGTGCAGTCAGGAATATTTCTGCCAAGCTCCACCGCCACCTCCCTCCTCCTCCCCTGCTCATCAAGGTGCATCACTCCTGCGCCGACGGGCAGGGCAGGCAGGGCTGGCAGGGCTGGCAGGGAGGGCAGGGCAGGCAGGGCTGGCAGGGAGGGCAGGGCAGGCAGTTCCCGCTGCCCGCTGGGTCGTGCGTCCGCAGAGCACAAGCCGCAGGGAAAATCGCTTTCCGTCTGTTTATAGATGCTTTCCAGCAGGTAACGCACGGCGCCCCGCCCGCTCCTGGTGCCCTTGGTGTGCTCCCGGGTACCCTGGCAGGGCACCCCCTGTGCTCAGAGCTCCTGGAGACGGGGAGTTCCACCACCCCAGCGCTGCCGGCTGCAACGTGCCACCCGCGACGGCTTCACAAGGGAGGGAGAGGCCCCTTTTTTGTGGTAGTGGGGGAACTGGATGCTGTGGCTGGTGGCTACGAGCCACACGTGGGCCCCGGCCAGGGCACGGCGCTGCAGCAGAGAGATGCTGAGCAGAAGGTGGCCTGATGGCAGGATCGGCCCATCCTGACCCAAAATCTTGCTGGCTCTGGGGCAGGGAGAAGGTGGTTTCCAAGGTGCCCAGGGCACGCTGAGCCCTTCTCTGAAGGGAAGGAAAAGAGACATTTCAAAAATGAAAAGCTGCCTTTTACAATGAGAAGTGTAAGCTGAATCCATAATGACTGCAGGGGGATAACATGTTTAATCCTCCCAAGCAAGAGGGAAGATCCGGATAATCCACGCTCAGCCCCAGGAGGGGGGGCGGGAGGGTGCTGGGGCACCGCGCGGAGAGCGGAGCCGCAGAGACCTCAGGGAGCTCCGGCCCCTGGAGGGGGATTAAGGCAGCTGGAAGTGCCGAGGGTGAACATCGCACCAGCTGAGGGCCGGGTGTGCAAGGGCCGGGTGTGCAAGGGCCGGGTGCAGGGCACAAGCCTGGACCACACGTGCACTAGAGGGGCTGCAGATGCGCCTCTGGACACGCCGGCGGCACCGGCTGGAGGCGCCGCGGTGCTCTGGGGGTATTTTCCCTCTTTGCCCCGCCTGAGTCTCACTTCCCCTTGCTCTTGGCTCCCCGACTCGTTTGTCCTTGGGCAATCTCGTTTCACCGAAACCAGCCAAACAGCCCCCCTCTGTTGGCCGGACACTTTCGCAGTGCTGCTGTCACCAAGTGCCGGGTTAGGTAAGTTACACGAACAGCGTTTGATGTGGTGACAAGCTGGAGGAGACCTCCAGTGCCCGGAGCATTAGTGCTGATCTTTGTCTTGTTGGCGGAGCAGGCGGAGAGCGCAGCAGTCAATAACTCACTCGATTTTGTTGCTCATCCCCAGCCTTCTTCACCAGTAATTAGACCGGGAAATGCCGAAGTGCGGGGCTGGTGGCATTTGCAGGTAGTGCTGATCCGAGCGGAGAAAAAACCCGTCTTTTAATTGGCTTACACAATCAGACCTGATGAGAGGAGGAAACTTCTTCCTACTGGACAGCGATCTGTTGTTGCTTGAGCAGAGGTTTTGTGCCCCGCAATCTCACTTTGTGCCCCTCAATCTCACTTTGTGCCCCGCAATCTCACTTTGTGCCGTACCCTTTTATCAGGCTTATTTTCCCATCTTCAAGCCAATTAATTTCCTCTGTGTCCCAACACATCTCGGGGCCTCTCCTGCGAGCTTTCCCGTCAATAGCTCAGGCTTCTCTTTCACCAGGGGACAGCAAAGATTGCAGAAATCACTGACATTTCAAGGTTTGTGCTGATGTGACCGTGTTCATCCACAAAGTGAGGACACGAGACACGTCAGATGTAGACACAGGGGGAATTCTGGCCAAGTAGCAATTTCATCCCCATTTATCCTCGCGCAGCCCACAGCACAGATGAGAATGAACCTTTCCTGGCCATGACCCCCCCGGGCAGAGGCTGGGGCTGCTCCTTGGAGCCGTCAGTGCTCGTTCCGCAGAGGTGTCAGCCCGGGGGCTCCAGCCTCAGCGTGCAAACCGGCCAGTCCAGGCGACGGGAGGAGTTAAGGTGACGAAGGTCAAGTCATCCCCGAGATCCCGAGTTCCAGGGCCTGTGCCTTTCTCTCCGACCTCCCACAGCCCTGCCCAGGACCTTTCTGTTCCCAGCGGCACCCGCTGGCTCACCGTGGCACCCCGAGGGGTGCGCAGGTGGGTGCGGCCGTGCCAGCGCGTGGCAGCACTCACAGCCAGGGCCCAAGGCCAAGGCCAGGGGCCTCCCACCACCCGGCGCAGCCACGAGCTGGCACCCTTTGCCATGGAGCTGTTATTTTCCCAAAGCTCGTGTACATTTGATGTAATTTTGAGACCCGGGAAACACAGGCCTCCACCCACACATCGAGCATCACCCGGGGCAGAAGGTTTTCCACGTCGTCACTGCCCCGAGCCCTGCTGGAAAGGGCCCTACAGGAGCCGCCCGGGGGCCTTCACAGGGTAAAGGGGACGGCTGCGCACCCGCCCACCGGGGCTCTGGGAATGAAGCCCTTGTTCTGCTTCACTTCCGTGCGTGGCTTTTGCTTTATCTGCTGAGCTGTCTCTAGCTCAGCCCATGAGTTCTCTCACTTTGACCCTCCGGATTCTCTCCCCATCCCACTGGGGGGGACTCAGTGAGTGGCTGCGGGAGCTGAGCTGCCGGCCGGGGTTAAACCACGAGACTGGTCGGTAACTCCTTGATAACTCATGCTGTTGCTTGCCGCGATATTGTTCTAAACCACCGTTGCGTGGTGCCGCCGCTGCATGTCACTGTTAAGACAATGACAAAAAAAGGTTGTAGCGAGGTTTAGCAGGGCTGGGGGGGTGGGACCCGCTGCCTCCCCCCAGCTGCCCCTCTCCAGGCCCTCTCCTCACCTGTGATGCGGGCGGGTGGGCAAACCCCGCAGAGGCAGGGATGGAGGGGGCCGGGGGCCAGGGCTGGTGGCTCTTCACAACCGCTGGGGAATTCCTACACCCGCAGACTCAGCAGATTTTTGTGCGGCAGATCCAGGGGAAGGGAAACAGCAGAGCCCAGAGGTCCGGGTCGCTGCCCCCGAGAGTTCCAACACGCGAGAGACACCATTTACGTACCGCTGGCGGTGCTGCAGGATGGGAACCCGCTGTCCTCGCTGAAACCTTCAGGCCTCAAAGCCTTTCAGATGCAGCTCAGCTTCTTAACGCAGAAGAGGAAGGCTCTCAGCCCCCCCGGGCCGGCCCAGCCCCAGCGATGCTGTCGGAGAGAAAAGCCGCGGTTGGGGGGCGGGTGGGCCAGGCGGAGTGGGGAGCAAGGGGGCGCGGAGCTCCCGCCATTCCAACGGCATCACAGCTCCGGAGGCTTTAAATATTTATAATTATTGTTCTCGGCTCTTGAATTATTAAACACTGGGTGTGTGGTTTACTCTACAGTGAACACGAGCAGCTGAACTGTATTTTTTTCTGAATGAACCCGGCGCGGATGAGGACGGCTGGAGATGCATTCTGCACAGCTTGTGTGCGCCTCAGCGGGCCTGGGCTGCGTCAGAGCCATTAGACCAGCAGCAGCCTGTGACCCTGCGGATGCCAGAGCTTTTCCTTCACTTCCTGGGGCTTAGTTCCAGCTGTGATTAGCGCAAGGCAAGCAGTGCAGTCAGACAGGCACAGCCGACACCACTGGGCTTGGCACAAGGCTCCCTCCAGCAGGCTAGTGCAGGGGGAAGGGCTCCCTCCAGTATAAACCCCTCACCCTCCTCCTCCTCCTCCTCCTCCTCCTTCTCCCTGGGCTTAAGCCCGACCAGGAAGCAGCGCTCAGCTGAAACGTGCACACTGTCTGCTCTGCAGGTAGGCGTTAGTGTGAGGCCAGATGCTAACTGAAGGGGGTGAGATGGTGTAGACAAAACCCGAGGCAAGGAGGGGACTGGGAAATGCCTCCCGTGGCCCAGCCTGAGCTTTGTGTGCAGACCAGGGTGCACAACCCTGCTTAGGAGCTGATTTGCAGCCCTGCTGTGATGGAGAAGGCAGGGTGGAGGCAAGCAGCAAGCGGACAGCGCAAAGGGCAGCTCAGCCGCGACCTGCTCTCCGTATTTTTAATCTGCCTTGTCCCAGGAGGCTGCGGTCCATCCCGCAAACAGCAGCCCTTGCTAAACCCGGCTTGCTCAAGCAAGCAGGACCATTTTGGGGTGCTCAGGCTGGCAGCAGCTTCAGGGACCAGGCTTAGAGAGGAGGAGGAGGCTGCAAAAGCCACGGACAGAGCTCGCCTGAGGAGGCAGGTCCAGGACTGGCCGTGCCCAGGGCAGGAGGGTGTCGGTGAGGCAACACGCGGCGGTGCGGGAGGAGCTGAGCTGGGAGTCCTCGGGGAATCACCACCTGCCCTTCCCCTCCACGCATCAAGGCTTATCCACAGACAAAGAGGGAGTATCCTCTTCCGAATCCAGCTGCCATCAGGCAGGGCTCGGCAGCGTCCAGCGGCTCAGAGCCCGTCCCACCACATGGCCCTGCCAGGCGCCGCCACGAGCCGCAGGGCTGCGACACAGCGCGGGCTGGGGGGGCCGGTCCTGGCCGCGGGGGTCCCTCACACACCCCTTCATCCACCCACAGCCCACGCCAGCCGCTGCCATCTCGGGCGCGTTCGGGTGGGAGAGGGGCTTCTCCCTCCCGCCGTCCCCTCCCTCGCGCGGCGACGCCGTCCCACAGGACTCGTGCCCCCCGTTGTCCTGGAGCAGCGTTTAGCTCCGGATGCTCTTCCCTTCTGCTCTGGGGAGCTGAAAGGTGGATTGAATTTGATATAAATGCCAAGGACCCAGAGTCAATTTGTTTTAATCTGCTCATATTCTGAAGGCTGGAGAGCGTATGATTATTTTTGCATATATTACTTTGAAATGCAAATTCTATCGACTGCTTAGATATCTGCGTGGTCTCTCAGGGCTAAAGGACAAAGGGTAGCTAATAACTTGAAAAAAATCCATTTCCCTATAACGCTTTGTACTATCAAGAACATTTAGCCCTTGTTTCTTCCACCTGGCTGATTTCCAGAACTGCCCTGGCCGGCCGGAGCGGGAGCTCCGGGGTCCTTCGCAGGCGTCAGGGGGCACCGAGCAGCGGCTGCTTCTCGCTTCAGCCCTGCGGGGTTGGTGGCGGGGGCTGAGCACGATGGCACCCGGCAACTTCCAGGTTCATCACGAGGGGTTCCCCCTTCCCTCTCTCCCTCCTCTCCAGTTACCAGGATTACCCTCAGCAGTTGGGTTCTCGTTACTGTTAACGATGCTTCACCCCAGAGGGACTGCACGGCTCCCAGGGCTCCGCCCCGGGCACTCGCTCCCCCCAGATGCAAGCGCTGGCGAGGCCCAGACTGGTGTCAATGGTCCAAGGGCGGGCTGGCGGCACCGCGGGGTGTGCGTTCCGTCCCTCCAGCCCCAGCGCGAATGTGATCAATAAGCAATCCAGTCATTAGAAATAAAGCTGCTCCTATTATCTGCTGATCGATAACTCATTAGCCTCGGCCATGCCCGCCTTAGAGCACCTCTGCAGGGCGCGGAGCCTCGGGCTCCCCAGCACCAGCACGGGCAGCTCTGGCCGATGCTCGCTTTGCGCCAGCCAGGGCGCAGCCAGGGCACGGCCCCCGCCACCGCCTCCGCAGGAGAGTGTTGGCAGAGACAAGGGCAATCGCGTCTCGTCCCTTAAGGGGCTTCGCTCCGCAGCGTCTCACCGCCCTGCGCCAACCTGGACTCTGCCCCCCTCCACCCCGTGCGGCTGCACGTGGGCACAACCGTCCCGCGGGAAGACGCTGCTGGGCCGCAGCTGCTGAGCTCCCGCTCCCTCTCCCCGCCGGCACGGCGAACGTCTCGCACGCTGCCACCAGTTCCTAATTTGAGGCGGTTTGGGGCCAGTCGCCGGGGCCCTCCCCAGGGTTTGCCCACCTGTCGGCACAGGCAGCGCCTCTCGGAGACTGGGAACGTGGGGACCAGCGACCCCGGGCTTGCGGGACCACGGCCACGGCGGTTGGCTCTGCCCTGAACCTGCCCACATCTACCACGGTGCTTTCACCCGCGCCCTCGGTGAGCCTTCGGTGCCCGAGGACAGCGGGATGTTTCTTCAGTCCGGGCCCGTATCTATTATTAATATGCAATTGTAAACAGCTTTTTATTATTGCACACCTCCAACCTCCCCGTCCCCCGTGCCCTCCCTCTGCTGCTCCCCACTGCCCCTGACTGGAAATGTTGACAGTAATAAATGGCTGGCAAAGCAATTATACACATTAAGCTGAAAAGTATGAAGCCGAGGTCAAAACTATTTTCTTTCTATAATTACATGGAGAGTAAATTCGTTTTGCCAGGAACAAAAGCGACACAGAAGGTCGTGGCGAGCAGGAGGGAGCCGGGCGGCTCCACCAGCTGCCCCGGCCGGCAAAGGCCTTCAGCACGTCCAACGCCCCAACGCGGGCAGTCCTGCCTCGCAAGAGCTTGTTGCTCCGTTTATGGTTGTCGTTTTGCTTTCGGGTCACTTCTTAGCTTCTTGAGTGAGCGGTCCCACTTCTTTGAACATGAGCCAGCCTTGAAACAAGGCTCTTCAGTCTGAAATAAGGTTTATTAAACTGTAATAGGGTTTGTTACTCTGCTAATGCACCATATAAAAAAAGCTATGAAAATCAACTGCTAGGTATAATGACCTGCTCATTCCCCAGCTGAAGTGTCTTGGCCATTTTATAACTGAATTTATTCTCAGCAGAGGAGGAAAAAGACCTTCGCTCTGCAGAGCCGGACGCCGTCCCCGCCCTACCTCGTGCCCCACGTGTGCCCGGTGCTGGGGGGCAACCCCGGATCCTCACCCGTGGCTGCTGGGGGACACGGGCTGGGGGGCGGAGGCGGCCGGTGCCCGTCACCAGAGCAGCTCCTCTATCACGTCACCGCCGGCACGGAGAACGCTGCTGGTGGTGGGGTCAGAGGCGATCTGGAGCTCCCAGGACCTGAACAGATGCAATTTTTCCCCTGGGTATTGACAGAGTCTCCCTGGGGAAAAGCACGTCATTGGCTTTTCCAGTGCCCTGCACACCGGGTTGCCCTTCCCCAGGTCCTCGTTGCCCGCACCACTGAGCGGGGTGGCCTGGGTGGCCCCGGGGTGAGGTGACCTGGGCACAAAGCTCTCCTTGCTCCGGGCGCAGGGAGAGGTTTCTCCTGAGACCTCCTCCTGGCTGGCCCTGAAGTGTCCAGTTTTAGCTGAATAATCACCCGTCTTGCGCTAGGAAAGGATTCCCA
Source organism: Athene cunicularia (assembly GCF_003259725.1). NCBI lineage: Eukaryota > Metazoa > Chordata > Aves > Strigiformes > Strigidae > Athene > Athene cunicularia. The sequence continues at coordinate 3,015,555 of NW_020799136.1, read as the reverse complement.
CTCTTTAAAGCTACCCTCCCTGAGTTTTTTGCTTTCCTCGAATCAAAGCTCCCAGACAATTAATCACTGCCCAGCTCCTGCTGGTGCATTTAAGTGCTCAGCTTGAAACAGAGATCAGTAACAAGAATTAATCTTTCTCTAACAAGGTCTTCAAAATAATGACCACTGTCCTGCAGCCCTTCTGAAAGAGTTGTTCGGCCGCGCTGCAGCCGGAGGGGATCCTGCCCCGGACTCCGCCGGCAGCAGAAATGCCGGGGATGGCTCTGCACCCCCCCGCGCCTCCTGCCCCGACCCTTCCCCGGGCACCATCCCAGCGCCGCGTGACCTCCCGTCCCTCTCACGGAGCGCGGAGTTAACATCTGGCAATACCTAATGAAGCTCCGGATTATTAATGACTTCCATGCAACATGCGCAGCTAAAGGGCATTTCCCACAGCTGTTTATGTTTCAGCAGAGGTGTGTGCAACCTTTCTCCGAGATCCCCAGAGCCTAACTACGGTAACTGCATTCGATAAGGAAAATTCAAATCAACTCCTTTCCATTTTTCCCCCCTTTCTTTTTTAGTTCACAGACCATGAAGGAAACAGATGGGAGTTGAAAAGAGATTGAAAATGACAAAGGAAGTCTAGAGACATTTATTTCCACTCAGAACAAATTAATTAGGATGTCTGGGGACACCTGATTAAAGTTTCTGACGGAGTAAGGGAGCTAAAGCGCCGTTTGCTCTCCGTGCAGGGAATGCTTTAACACAGACCGTCACCAGAGCCGAGCTGCCGGGGCCGGGGGACCCCGCGCAGGCAGGGCTGGGCCCTGGGACGCCGCCAGATGTTCCCCCTCCAAAGTTCCTACAGCATCTAAAGATTTCTTTTCAGGTGCAGGCCTTTCAGCTGGCTTATTCTGGAGTTTCTCACCTGGATTATTTAGAAAGCCAAAAAAAAAAAAAAAAACCAAACCCAAAAACCAAGCTCTCAAGTTTTTAAAGTTGGTGTGTTTTCTCTTTCTTTTTGATGTTCGACTTTCCCTCCTTATTAGACCCTCTCCAGCCGCTCCCCGCAGCTGCACCCCGGGTCTCCCCGAAAGGCTTCGCTCCGGGGAGCTGCTGCTGCACCAAACGCCTCCAGGAAGCCAGAACAGAGACTGGTCTGACTGGGAGATGAGGAACATAAATACCAGCAGCGAAGGGCCCGTTAATGGGTGTCGGGGGTCCCAGGCAGGTGCGGAGTCCCCAGCTCTGCCCTGATACAGCAGCAGTGGCCAAGGTCCGGCGGGGGGAGAGGCCAGGGATCACGGGGAGGCATCACAAGGGATTTCCATCTCTGCCCGGGAGCCAAGAGTGAGGCTACGAAACCCGCGGCTGCGTTTGGGATTTCTGACGGCCCTTCCTCCCAGCCGAAGCCGGGGAGCCCGTCGGAGCCATGAGGGGCTGCGGGGCCGGGCGGCTCTGGCGCAGCGTTACAGCGGGGCAGAGACCTGCAAACTCCTCACACGTACCCCGGGACACGGCAGCGTAACGCGCCGCCGCCGTCTGCCGTCTCCTGATCTCACCGAGGCATCACAGCACGCGGCAGCGACATGTGTTTAAACCTGCAGTGACTCCTGGCGCCATTCCTAACTTAAATCACGGGGTGTGTACGTATGGGGGAGTGTTTTTTATGACCCCCGTCTTCATATCATCTGTCAAAAAGACAGTTTGGCCCCTGCGGTATTAATCCATTTATCTAGACGCGTGCACTTGTTACTTCAATGCAATCACCTTCCGTTCAGCAGGATTTATTTTTTTTCTCGTTAGCCTCAGAAATTGCCGCCATCCTCCCGGGTGCTGTGGGTGGGTAACTGGCGGATACACATTTATGGCCCGATGTGAAGGGCTTGGAGAGCCCATTGCAACCCCCTGCGTGGGGCGAAGACGCAGGGAGCGGGGTGCTGGATCCTCGGCACCGCCGGGCGCCTGAGCCCTGGCACAGGAGCTCTTCCAGCCGGCACACAATGACCCTCAGGTCAAACAAACAAACAAAGTCCTTTCTAAATTAAATAGATATAAAGTCTGCAATTGCCAAGCTCGTTTCAGCAGGGAACGCTGTCATTTCCTACTCGCTCCCGTTTAATGCTCTCCCATTTTGCCAGCACTGCTCAGAGGGGGGGTCAGCAGTGCTGAGCCCAAAATACCGTCGATATCCTGCTCTGAGGCACCTTTACAAACACCTCCACCACCCCGCACATCTCTTTTCCTCCCCAGCTTCTTATTCCCCTTGTCCACAACGTGCAAGTGAGTGTGGATGTAGCTCAGCTCATGACAACAAAGAGGGAGGGAGAAGGTATCCGTGCATGTGTGGGGGACTTTTTTCTCGGTCAATAATTTGTTTAAAATTTGATAAACTCCATGAAATCGAGTTTCCTTATTTATCTTGCTCCGAGAGAATGATGGAGCCCCTCTGGAGGGGGGGGTAGGACCATCTCTGTCCCCCCAGGAGAGGAGGGGACACGGGCAGCAGGGTTGGGCCCAGGGACAGCAGCAGTGCAGCCCCACAGCGTCCCGTGATTGCAGGGCCAAGGCCAAAGTTTAATTTTTTGGCCTTATTTTTGATCTTAGCAGGACGGTTTTCCTCTTCATCGGGAGCTGAACACCACGCAAAAAAAGAGCAGCTTTTACGGCGTATCAAGGAGTCAGAAAAACCAAGACCCATTGGTATCAGCAGGAGCTTTCTCTTTTGTCTAACAGCATTTGGAAATTTGCTGTCTGAAAGAGCACGAGCGCTCAGAAGGGCGAAAGGAAAACTTTGCTTAGAAAGCATTTCATGGCCAGGGCCGCTGGACACCCCCACCGGGGCGGCAGAGACGGGCAAACACCGCCAGCTAACGCGCGCGCGAACCTTCCGCCACTTCCCTCCACGGGCAGGACATAAATCAGCCTGTCAGCACGGGCAGCGCTGAGCAGAGGACAAACCTTTTAAAAACGCCCGTTTATTCATGTCCAGGCCCACCGCGCCGGTCCCCAGGCCCCTCGGCACAGCGCTGCAGCTTGATGGGGACAGGGCTCCCCGTGTCCCTGCCCAGCCCAGCGACTCCACAGCCACGCCGAAGGAAAGAATCGCAATAAAGGCAAAAGAAAGGAGGATTGGTGACGTTTGCGGGGAGCGGTTTCCCCAGGCAGCCGAGCTGCCCATGGCGAGGCTGGGACCTGCCCTGGGAGCGGGACCTGCCCCGGGTCCAGGCAGCGGATGCTCTTCCCCCCACCGAGCTGCCCCACCCGAGGTGGAATCAGGGCCTGTGTGGACAGGATTGTTGGTTCTGGGGGGCAGAGCCGCGGCAGGGGCTCACCGGCAGCCAGCAGCACCACAAGCACGGTCAAG
>NW_020799136.1:3008274-3012156 GCF_003259725.1 Athene cunicularia | reverse complement strand
CACCGAGGGTCCAGCCCCGAGCGGCCACCCCGGCACCGGTCGTGGCTGAAGGGCTGCCTGGGCCACGCGGGGACGGCTGCGCTGCCGGCAGGGCCGGGCTATTTGGCCACTAAAAATTCTCGAAACGGGGGGAGAAAGAGCAAATCCAGGAGGAGGATGCGCTAACCCAGAAGACATGGGCATGGCCAAAGGTTGGGGGTATTCGGCGACTTGGTTGCACTTTGACCGCTGCGACCGTGTTGCCCATTCCTCACGGGAAGCTGTTGCAACAGATAAACAGCCTGAAGCTACTGGGTTATGTCTTTCCCTCCTATTCTGTGAAAATGTCCTCTGGGCATCGCATTGTCTCAGTGGAAATTTGCCCATTTTTTCCGGGCATTGAATCTAGTGACAGATCTGGCACAGCTTCCCTCTGCCCGGCCGCGTTTGCAGAGGAAGGAGAGGACAGGCTGTCAAAGCCCTTAACTTCTGTAGCCTCTGCCGTTAGGCAGCGAGGTAGATGTGGGAAGCACGAGGGAGTCACAGAAATGGCGTGATGATTTCTTCAGAAGGATATCATTTGGAAGCAGCTTTTCTATTCCCACTTTATTGGATATTTTACTTGAGCAGCTGTTCTTCTTGTGTTGATATAAAACCTGTTTCTTTCATTCCTAAAGAAAAAAATTCTTTATTCTTGTGGCTATAGAATTCAACTCTAGAGGTCACTTATTGTTTCCAAGTTCAGTGTGCTCTGGAAGGAATCTATATTCTTCTCATATGGTTCCTGGGCATGAAAGCAATCTCTAAATACTCGGAGGATAAAATGAGGTCAAACCTGCAATTCCACACGGCTGCTGCTGAGTGAAACCAGCCCTCCAACCTGCCGCTTTGTTTCTGTCAAAGCAGTTTAGAAAACAGCAGAGGGAAATTATTTTGCGATAAATAGAAACCTACAAGCAGAGGCAGCTCTGCAGCCTTGGGTTTGCTTTCAAGCTATTCCCCTAAGAAGAGGTGGGAAATTTCAATTGGCTGGACTAAATTTATAGCTGAAGGAAGAAGCCGTTTCACATACAAATTATTACAATTGCATCCTTTACAAAACGCTCCTGTGCAGCAAAGACTTGCACGGCCTCCACCAGCGCAGGGCTCCAGCGGCGAGATTTCCCCTTGCATGTGCGTTGAGGCAGATACTTGGTGGTAGGAAGCAGCATCCAGCGCCTCAGAGCTCCTACGGAGCGGGAGCTTCCCCCTCCATGGCTGCGAGAGTCGGAGCCGGGGGAAGTTGTGCCAATATTCCCAGGGAGCGGAGGGATGAGGCATTTCCCGGCGAGCTCGGCGGAACCCCTCCAGCGCCGACACGGCTCGGGGTCCCCCGGCTGGAGCTCCCCCCGTTTTGTGCGGGGCCAGGGGGGTCCCCACAGCACAGGGCCCGGGAGCCCCCCCAGAGCTGCCCCTTGGGAGCTGCGCCCTGGCTGTGGGCCGAGGCAGCGGGTGTTCTACCGGCAGTTCATCGCAGCAGCCTCCAGTGTCTCTGAGGCGAAGGAGAAGCATTAATTACAGCCTGCTCGTTTCCAAGGTGGGTATTACAGTGACTTCCCTGCTGCAGCTGGAGCGGGGGGAATTTACAAAAGCATTAATACCCCATTCTGGAGAAAATAATGTGTTTTAAATGTCCCCCAAAATGCACTTAACTTCACCCAATTCAGCATTTGCACAAGTTGCAATTAGCTGAGCCCGTGCTGTATCTCCCAAAATAACCAGTTCCTTTCTTTTCTGATGCTTGCTGTAACACTGCAGAGGTTGTTAGACATTTTCTCACCATCACTTTGTAGTTAGATTCAATTCATAAAACGGAGAATTTAAAAAACTGTTTCTTTTTAACCCTCCTCTTACAAAAAAGCTTCCTTCCCCCTGGGAACCTGGATTTGAACCAGCCAGAGACACTGTGAAAGCATCTTTTGTGGCAGCCTCAGTGGAGGGAGGATTCCAGGCAGCTCTGCCTCTGCCCCGCTGCCGTCAGCTCCTGCCAAAACCAGACCCACACAACCCCGAGGCGCCCGGGAGAGCCGGGCTTTAGCCTGCGAACCGCCCGCTTCTCCCCACGCCTCAGCGGGCACCCCCGGCCTTCTGCCTCGGCACCTGCTCCGCATCAGCCGCCTCTGGAGGTGACGTTGGACGCTGCGGAGACTCGCTGGATCCTCCCTGGGGACTGAGCCACCCACCAGCTGCTGGCAGAAACGTTTGCCAGGGAGCCACACAAGTGCCACGCAGCGACTCCCGCTTGCCACTTCGGGTGCTTGAAACCCAGAAAGAGCCCAGCAAGGCCGAGGGTGTCCAACCCCCCCGGCCCAGGGGCGCAGGTCGCACGGGGCACGCTTAGATAACTGACAGAATTTTTCTGTATAAAATCCAGGGAACATTGCACATCCGTGGAGGTACTTGCAAACATACTCCTGCTTGAGTTGTCCCCTCTCTGCGCACAGACACTCGAACCACTTTACGAAGTTAAACTAAAATTTATGTATGTGTACGTACACGCACACGGAGTCTCGCTTATATCCCGTATTTCCTATTTCATGTGTCAGCAACTCTATATAGAAAAATATTGCGTGTATAAAGAATCATTGCTCTGACTGTAAAAACGCAGTTTTCTCTGGGTGAAAAACATTATCTGTTTAACTGTGCATAGCAACACCACAAATCCATATAGAACATGAGGCAACTTTATTACGCTGCCATTTCCCGGGGAGGTTGGGCGGCATCCAGCGGGCTGGTGCTCGGCGCTGGAGGGGGGGATCTGGGCAGGGACTGGCCATGACTTCATCTCTTCCACAGGATATTCCCCCGCTCTCGCAAAAAGCGTTGTAAAACCTTTAATTGCCCAAATACCCGAGCCCTTTCCCCATCTTGGAGAAAGGCATCCGTATTTCAGTGCCCTCAGAGCCCTGCGGTGCCGCCGCAGCCCAGCGGCGGGGGCGGCCGAGTCCCACGTTTTGCTCACGGGAGGTGCCAACCCCTCCTTGCGTCTGTCAGCCTGGAGACCTGACCAATGGTAAAAAAAACGAGCTGTTTAAAAAAAAAGTCTAAGCAACTCTGTGCGCGTAGCTCATTGAAGTAAAAAAATCGCACACTGCAACTTCAAGATCTTCGTAATTAATACACATAAGTGATTGATTGACCTCAAAACTTTGTGGCAGGAAATCTATTCACTTGCCAATCAATCCAGAAGAGCTGCCATTTAAAAAGGACTAAGACAGATGGCACCAATGAATTGTGCTGCAGTGAAATGAAGCCAGGAACGCAACTTCAATTTTTCACTTTAATCTACACCAGAATGTCACTGTGTTCATTTACAGTATCCACGTACCATATGTAAAACGACCGTCTGCAGGCTGAGGGGAGGTGTAAGAATTTGCTAACAAATTGCATCAGGAGATGTAAACAGAATGAGAAATGCTTTACCCCAGGATGAGGTTTGCCAAAGGCCAGGCCTAGAGCATCTGGGGCGACCGAGCCCACAAGCTCGAAGCCCGGCGCTGCCCAACCAGCGCGACTGATCCCCCTCCAGCTCCGCTCCCGGCGCCACACGCTCTGCTGCGGGAAGCTGGACAACTGCAGAACTTCGCAAAATCACGGGAAAAACACGATCTGTGAATTCCTGCTACACCACAGCTGGTGGATGGAATCCGAGGTGCCTTCCCCAGCCCCAGGCTTGCGGGGGCTGCGTGTCTGAGCGTGACGCGCGGGCCGCGGGGACCGTCACCCCCCACTCCCACCTCCACATTTGTGTAGCCTAGGGTTGTCAGGAGCCAGCCAGCACCCCAGTTCGAGAGCCCTGCAATGCCTGGGTGCCCCGACACGGCGGGCACGGCGCGGAGCTGCTGGGGGACGGGCAGAGCGCAG
>NW_020799136.1:2990065-3008224 GCF_003259725.1 Athene cunicularia | reverse complement strand
CCCCCCCCCCCCCGGCTGACGGGGTTTGTCCGCGGCCGAGCCAGCAGCACCCACACCCCGCATCCACCCATGGGAGCCACTTCCACAGCACTTGGCATGAGCCCCCTGGGAGACCCATTCCCTCCCTCTAGGAGAGGCTGCGGCAGATTTTCCCCCTGTTTCTCTTCTTTGTGGGACTGGGATAAAGGATCTTCCGTTATCTACAGGGAAGTAACATCCCTCCTCTGATCGATTGGACAAGGAGAGTGATGCCAGTATCTGATCTCCCATTAATTATGAAGACAATTATCTTAAGAATCCGCAGACTAACATTCCCTGTGATTAGTGGGAGGTCATTATCTCCTCTGATAGGAATTTTTTCTGATATTAATAGTGATGTACCAAGTGTGGCTCCCGCGCCAATGGGAGGGGGAGCGCTGCCGCCCCGGCCCTCGGCACCTCGCACACCCACACCCTGTCCCATCGGCTGACTTGCCCAGCAGTACGCCCTCAGGTAATCGAAGACCCTCAGACCATGGGAGAGCGCCGTTCTTTTTGCCAGGAACATCAAAGCGTGATGTTCATCAGCAATGTTTCTGGTGCCGGATCCGAGCTTGTGGCGGCCTCACACCCCGTCAGCTCGGGGGCAGCCAGGAGACCCCCGGCACGTGCGGGACGTGCTGCCTGCACATGAGCTCAAACCCCGGGCACCGACGGGCAGCCCCCAGCCCCGAGCCCGCAGCTCAGCCCCCCAGACCTCGCCCCGGGTTTAGGATGACGCTGGAGAGCAGCCAGCAGGTTCTACGCGCGACCCTGGATTTCGGGAGGGGCTGCACCACCCCATCCGACAGAGAGTTCATACCCCGAGCCTCAGGCCCCGGAGCGGCAGCGGGATGGGGAGGGATGGATGAGGCTGTGGCCAGCACAAGCTGCAGGAGACAAGTGGAGAAGCGAAGCTGGCAGCGACGTGCCTGGCATGAGGCCGGGCAGCTGCAGGGGCAGCGACGCCGCAATTACAGCTGCAGCCCGGCCAACGAGACGGGCGGGGTAATCAGCGCTATAAAACTGTCACAATTCACATCCTTTCCGGGTAAATAAAAGGCAGACATTAAACAAACGGGACATAAACACGAAGTGCTACAGCAGCAGAGGAGCACGGCTCAAAAAACAAAACAACTTTTCGCTGGGACGGGACCCCCCCGTCCCACAGCCAGCCTGGGGTCGCAGCACAGAGCTGGACTTGCCCTGCTGAGGGTTTCTGTTTCCTTAGAAGAACAACAATATCCACCGTCAAAGTGAAAGCTTCATTTACTAAACAATTTTCTGTTTAGAAAAAAAAACCAAACCCAACCAACCACAAGAACCTGCAGCCCACTGGCAGCCCAAAGGCCATGGATTCACCCCACCTGCAGCCGCGCTGCGGTTTGCCTTTCCGTCCCCACAACAGCTGATTTTCCTCCCACAGCAGTAGGGCTTTTCTTCCCCAGGTGAGAACAATGTGATAAAGAAGTTATGCAAGTAGTTCAGGGCAAGAGGCTCTTGCTGGCAGATCAATAGCAAAGGAAGAGATGCTCTGGCACACGGTGGGCGCCGAGGTCGGTGGAGCTGCTGTGATTTACAGCCGCTCAGCTCTACCCCCTGCGTCATAAACCATGACTCTGCAACACCAGGTGTAATTAAAATACTCACCTCTGCGGAGAGTGGCTGTATTGAGCAAGACCGTAATCGTGGCTGAACACAGAGTTCATTCTCACAGGCGCAGGACGACTCCCAGCAGGTCACGGCTGCCTGTGCGAGGCGCCTTTCCTCCCCCCTTGCTTCTCCCGAGCCTGGGCTGACCTCCCGATGGTTTAAATTAAGCAAAGGCAGAAACAGCTCTACATGAAGATAAATACCTTCATTAGCAGTGGGCTCTGACACAGCTTCATTAATTTATGGCATCTAAAAGGCTCTTCGGGAGTTATTGTCCATGTCGGTAGAATTTGACTCAAAGAGCCTGTTGCTGGTTCAAATCCTTCACAATTTCATGTCCCTGGGTAGGCACATCTCAGATTTGCACGAACATGTGTCTCTCCAGTCAAGATCACACCTTTCGCAGTGATTTTTGAAACTTTTCCCCCATTTTACATAGTTCATACACAGGGGGATGTCACCATGAGGATCCGATAGAGTCTGGCCTCCTGAAACTAACACCAGCGTTTAGTGCCAAAATAACGTGACATGGAATAAAGGGCTCTGTCACAGAGCAAGGAGGAAGAAGTGAGAGTGGACAGTCCAGAGAATGCAAAGTTATAAACCAAGTATTCTGAGTCTCAGGGGAGAAGGTGTCCACAGCTCCCGCTGTGATGTAGCCTGTGATGCTGGGGAAGAAAAGACAGAACCGAAACGAGCTGAAAGCCTGGAAGCATGCTAGCTCCAATCACGCTATTTCAAACGCTCGCATTGAAATGATGTTTGGAGCGAGATAGTGTGGAATATTTATTATCGATTACATGCTCCTGCTGCTCCAGTCGGTGTTTACAGGAGGCTGCTTAAAATTCCGAGCGGCTGCGTCCCTGCCAGCCTCCCAGGGAAGTGCCCATCTGAGCGTCAGTTCCTGAGCAAAATAAACTTCAGCGGAAACCATTCATTTGCTTCAAACTGAACCTCTATTTCAGGTCATGAGAATCATCAAAAGCTATTTGGAGCAATTTGCATGCAGATGTGTTTATTTAATCCGACGTTATTTGCGCAACTGCATTGTAATAGGATGAGAAATGGGAGATAATTTCACAGAGGTTTTGTTATCTTCTTGAGCAACAGAGCACTTCGGTGTCCTCTGTCAGGGGCTCGGGCCGCCTTGAGGAGCAGTGAATTCACCACCTAAACCTCGGGGGGGCAGGGACCTGCCTGGGGATTTGGGTTTGGGCAGCCCGCGGGCAGGGGGGCATCGCGGCGCCTCCGAGGAGCGACGCCGGGACCCTGCTCCCGCTCCCCACCCGGGCTCCGGGGGTTTGGCACGAAGCCGGGCGGCCAGGCCAGGGCACGTCGGCAGCACCCTGCAGGGAATGAGCCCCTGAGGTGCCGCAGGAGCAGCGGGCAAGCCTCCGGCACAGCGGCAGCGAGGGTGCTGCCAGCACCCAGCCAGCGGTGCCAGCTCCCCCCCCCGGGTTGGCTTCCTACACCACGGCTACACCGAGCAACAGAGCCAACAGCCCCTGTCGAGACACTGTGAGGGGAAAAAAAAAAGAGCAAACACCGCCGGTGGATTCGCAGATCCGAGGTTTATGGCGGGAGTTACGCAGAGCCAGGCCCCTGCTCTGCCAGCATCACACGCGCTTCTGCAGCACCAGCTCTCGTCTCGCTTCACCCCAAAATGTTCTAACCGTAAGTTTCAAGTGTAATCAAGTCATCTAATGTGGCACTTTGCTCAGAGAACAAGTTTTGAATCAGCCCTACCCGAAGCCAGCCAGCAGCCGGGGAAGCCACCAGGGACCCTCCACTCCCAGAGGGGGAGGCTTTCTCCAGGGCCACCCTGTCCCGGGGTATCACCCCCAGGCACCGGGGGAGGATGCTGCGGGCCAGCAGGAGCGGGGAGCGGGTCTGGAGGCACCGCACAGCACGGGGGTGCCGGGAAAATTAATCTCAAGTTCTGATATTCTTTCAGTCAAACTTGTAATTGTTTAATGATTTAGGGTCGGCTCCCTAGGCACAGCAGCAGTTGCCTGAAACCTAAGATCTCACCAAAAGTATTCTAGAAAAAGAATTTTGTCCATTATGCCTCTAATCAGATGGTCTTGAGAAGCCATTGGATAAAACTAAAGAGAACGGGGGAAAAAAAATGAAAAATGGGAGCGATGTAATGGAAGAAAAGCAAAGATAAAGTGCTGTCTGGAGAGAAGAGAGAGGAAATATGCCCCACGAAATAAATTGAGAAACATGAGAAGACGATGAGATCTCATTTATCTCTCATGCATTTCTCTTTCAGTGATTGAGCACTAACTGAGCAATAAAAGGCCTGCTCTGAAATCTTCTCTTATTCAGGATTCACAAGAAGAACATCCAAAGAGCAAGCTTTTAGCACAGCTATGAATATTTTTTAAGGTTTTCCTTAAAAAGAAACAGACGCTTGGCATCACCAACTCCGTATCATCTCCAGAAGTTGCTCGTATCGAGTTCAGGTGAGCAAGTCACTGTGAACTGGGCCATTAAGCGTTTCATCTGGGCAGCAGGTGCAACGAGAATCTCTCTTTCCCCCCCCCCTACTGCAATAGATGAGCAAATAAATTAATGAGAAAGGTTTGTGAAACAAAACCACGATCTTAAATCCTCAAGAAGAAATATAGCCAACGTTACAGCGTGTTCAAGGATCCACAAGTACGTGACACCGGTGCTGAGATGGGGAATATTCCCCGCTGGAGCCCAGCGGCGGATGAAGAGCCACGTCTTGGACCCACCGTGCTGGACCCGGCACCCAAAACGGGCAAAGCGCCTTTCCCCACAGAATTTATACTCCGCAGTAAGGGTGCTCCCCCTTCCACCTGCCCCCACTTACAGGACTGGGCTCTGCCCCACCCGTAAAATGGGCAGTTACGTTGTGAGTAGGGGCAGTTTTCTTCTCTTCCCTGATGCTGTTTCAGGCTGCTCACAGCCGTTGCCTTACAGTAGCCAAGCAGATCTGCACTGACCCTCTTCCAAAAGCAACGCTGTCCCCGGAGAAGGACCACGGGTGTGGATTAGCCCTCAGAGGGCTTTGCTGAAGCTGGGGGAGCAACGGGGGTGAGCTGAGCATCCTGGGGATGCAGCGCGGCTGCCTGCCAGAGCGGCCGCGGGGCCAACAGCCCTGCTCAGCTTCAGCTAACGGAGCCCAGCGAAAGCCGGACTGTAACTGGGCAGGTCTGTCGAGAGAAAACACCGCACGGGCCCCCAGATAACTTCAGAAATGGGATAAAATCTTCTGCGGGCCCTGGGCCACGGGAGGGAGGAATGTCTGCTGGCAGGAGCAGGGAGGAGGTGGCCCCGCAGGAACAGGGCAAACGGCAGCGGTTCCACTGCCACGCCGGGGTGTGGGGGCTGTTGGTCCCCACGCTAACCGCTCAGCATTTCCTCGGAACCCGTTAAGAAGCAACTGCTTTAATGACCGAGGTGTCTCCGGCTAGCGACAGCTCTCGCAAAGCCTCCCCAAGGATCGATGTGCGGTAGCGCTCGGCCGCGCAGAGCTCAGGTCACCTGAAGGCGCAGGGCGGTGCGCGGCTCTGCAGGGTGGGACTCGGGTCCGCGCTTTGGGGCGGTGTCAGGGAATAAACGTGAAGGAAACAGTCTCTGCTGATGGGAAATCGTGTTAAACCCAGGTTTAGCCGCTGGAGACTGGCCTCGTCCCTGCCGCTTGCCCGCTCTGCTCCTTCCGCGGGCCGGGGATCCTGCCCCAGCGAGCGGGGCTCAGGAAGGAGCCCTGGTGTCTGTCGGTGAGGAAGGATGAAGACACGAGATCTGGGAACCCGGAAGGTTTCCAGTGATTCTTCCAGAGCAGACAGACCACGCCCGGCCCTGGCAAAGCCCAAAGACATAATTCCTGAACAGCAAACGTACTGTGCAGTGTAAAACGTCGCCGGCGGGGAGGAAAGCGAAGATAATCCACGCTCCCCTGGGCGAGGTCCCGCGGCGCACACAGCATCGGCGCTCCGCTGCCCGCCTCTGCCCCCCAGCCCCCAGGCTTTCCCCTGGTTCTGCTGCTCGCTGTGAAGCGTGATTTAATGCGGTTGCTCCTGGTAACTAATGCTGTCTGGCTGAAGATTAATCATTACAATTTCTCAGTCCCCTTATGAGGAGAAAATCGGGTTTATTTGAAGATGGAGCTTCACAGGCCACGCAACTCGCGCTTCGTGCCCTGGAAATGTTAAGTGCTTGCCAACGGTACCGGGACACGGGGCTCAGCACATGGATGGGGGATGCTTAGAGCATCGCGTTAAATCAGGCGAATGTCCTCCGGCCAGAGAATAGTCCTGAACTCCCAAGCCCAGTGGTTTTCATACGAAACTTGTGGTTCCTATTCTGAGCTCACGGATGCTCCTGAACAGGAGCCAGAACAGGCCAGGCCAGCTCTGTGCTGACGATGTGAAAAACTGATCCCAGCCGACACTTCCCATCACTTCACGTCCGTCTTTTCTCCCCTCGCACAACCTGGAGATGGCAAATGCGGATGTTCCTGTGCCATCCACTGCAGCAACGAGCTCTGGAAATGGCGATTCCCTTTTTTGCTCAGCAAGGAAAATACCTGGAGTTTGTACCTGTGAGAGAGATGCCTGTGTCTGGGCTCAGGACACACTAATCCCCCCGGCGCCACCAAGCCTGCTGTTCTTTGGTAGCTACTAATCAGCATTAATTCTTTAAAGTCTCTTGCTTTCCCCTGTTCCTCTCTTATTGCAATAAATGTCACAAAATCATTTATTAGCCTGAGATGACAGGCTGTAGTCTGTAATTTGATTTCCCTCTGCACACACAGATGACGTCCCTTGGGACACAGAATAATTTTCGCAACACATTTTCGGAAAAAATGACATTGCTAAAAAATGCCGACAGAACGGAGGGAAATGGGGACTTCACAGAAAAAAAAAAAAACCTTTTTGACTGTCGCTGGCAAAACATCAAGGGGAGAGCGAGGGTCTGGCTTTTGGCTCTGCCCTTCCTGACTGCTCCTAATGGGAATATTGCTTTCATCCGCAACGCCTGGAAAATCTGGGATGTCCCTTCCCTGGGGTCAGGGCCAGCACAGGCTTGTGCTCAGCCAGCGCGAGAAGCGGGCTGGAGGAGCCACCGCACACTGTCCTTGTCCTTAGGGGACACCCAGTGCACAGAGAAGCCCAATTCAGCCAAGATTTAATTGTAAATCTTGAATAAACGAGCCCCGGAGGACCGATGTCGCTCCCGCCTTCCCTCAGCCCACACAGCCCTGAGTGTGCAAGTCTGATAAAGTATTTCAAACCAGAGGCTGCGGCTGAGTGGGGAAGAGATCAAAACGTTGGGTGGGCGGCTTCTGGAGGAAGATGCTAAAAATTCCTGGGAGTTTAGGAGGATTTTTCTCTTTTAAGAGGCAATAGCTTTTGTAATGGCTGTGCGCAGATTTTATTTTTAGGACGACCCAGTGTTAGCAGTGCAAAACCTCTGTATTTGCTTTTCATTAGAGCAATTTAATTTGCATTTGGCTAGTACGAAAATTCATTGTTGTCAGCAAGAACAGCAGCATAAAGCCTGCCTGGAAATCCATCCCGGCGCCCCGCGCTCTGATCTGTGAGGGTAATCAGCTCTGCAATCACGCACTTCGGCTCCCTCCAAAAATGCTGTTAAATTGTATTCTGCCTCCTCTTCCCAAGTAATTCTGGATTTTGTTCAGGAGCTTTATGTTGCACACAAGAAATAATACCTTCCCGTGGGGAACCGCAGGACATGCAAGTGCTGACAGCTTCCAACACAAGAGTCACGCGGCTTAGGATGAGATATCTCCTTTCCAAGAGAAAATAACGGCTAAGCCCGGCTTTCTGTACCCCCTACCCCCTGAGGGCGTCCCTGTCTGGTGGACTTTTGGGGGTTGAAGTTAGACAGACGTTGCTTTAGGAAACAGTAGCATGCGTTAATGGATTTACTACAATAGTTATGGGTCGTGGGTGGCCTTAGAGGCAGAGCACAGTGAAATAAGCGACTTTCTGGAGGAAGACATCGGTTGATAGAGACTGTTCTATCACGATAAGAAGACAACAGACTCAGAAGATAACGGTTCTGTTTAATTTAATGAGATTGCAGCGTACCTCATCCTTGTGCTTGCAGGGAGTAAAGAGAGAAGCTCCCTATAGACACAGTGCTGTGGCAAGGAGGCCTTTCCAGAAAAAAAAAAAAAAATTAATGCTCATATTTCACTCATATTTCAGTTTATTGAATAATCCGAGCTATGTTGGTGGTACCATAAAGGTCTTACCATCTCAGAAGCTTATGGAGTGTGTCCGAATAAAAAACCAAGGTGGTGTCATGGAAATCCTGTCTGAAGCCGTGAAAAATTGCCTCCGTGAAGTGGATGTGGCGATAAAATTCAGGGGTATTGTTGACACGCTGATGTTAACGATTGAAATTTGAAGAAAGTAATTTGCTGCATGATTGCAGAGCTAAATATAATCAACGGTGCCAGCACGGGAGACAACGTCTGAAGGTGTGAGAGGCAGAAGCGGGGCCCGAGTCTCCCGCGGGCTTTGCTCTCGCTGCGTCCCCTCGTTCCACCGCTGGCCCCTGCCCGGGAGCCGGGGCTGCGCTGGAACCACCTCCCTGTTAACTGCTCTTGTGTTTGCCACCTGCATTAATTTTCCGTACCCCCCGGGGCTGTTTCTGAGCCCTGATGGAGAACGTCCCCAAACCCCCGCCCTCGCCCCCACGTTGACTCCCTCTGCGGCGCCTTTTCCTCCCCGTCCTCGTTAGCATTCAGGCACACGCTGGTGGGGGTTATGTCTTCAAGGTTAAAAAATTCTGATGGCAAGTCAGATTCCTGGTCTGAAGTTTTGCTTTGAAGCCGTTTTTTGGAGCCGCTGGGGAAGGCGGCAGGCGGGGAAGCGCCGTGCAGGATCCTGACGCGATGTCTGCGGGGGGAGCTGGGGCGCCGCGGGACCCCCCTTCCAGCAGAGAGGGAAAGCGGCGGCGTCAAGTAGCGAACAATAGGAAAAATTAATCATTCAGACTTTTGTTTTCAAAACTATAGCTGTTCACCCACTTAATATTCATGACAGGTAACTTAATATGTAGTGTACAATAAATTAAAGCCTTTATTCCCGTGTCCTTCTGCTCTTCCAGCAGAGTGCCTGACATACATGGTGAAACTGAAAGAAGAATTAGAATTCATCTCTGGGAAAGAAAACTAAGTAATTACCATTAAAAAAAAATAATCTTTCTGCTGTTTTCTATCAAGCAAGCAATTCCGCGGAGGCGTTATCAGTGATCGATAGCGACGTACTTCAGTAACGGGTGATAAGAGCACGTGGCAGGCGGGTGAGTGTCCCCGCAGCGTGACCCGTCCGAGGGCAGCAGGAGATGCCGCAAACCTCCCTGAGCTGATCGCCGGAGGGGATCCAAGGCGCAGAGAGAATGCGGGCTTCAGCATTTTTCCCTTTAAATTACTCAGGGTTTTCAAGCTGGAAACATCTTTTATTTTCTCTCCTAAAACCCCACGCGTGTTCTGCACTTCTGCCGCGCGCAGGAGTGACTCTGCGGCCGGCATCCCACCCGTGGCCCGGGGATGCTGCCGGACCAGAACTGCCGGGGCAAACCCTGATTCAACACCACAGTCAAGCAAAGCACAATTTCAGGCCAGTGACTGGCGTTGAATATGTGAAGAATTCACTGGAGACTGCGTCCGTTTATTTTTGGTGGGCTGGGATTCCTGATCGGATGTGAAGCCTCAGCAGGGAGGACCTGGCCTGAAAGAGCCTCTTCATTTTCTGCCAGGCGCTTTGATCTCTGGGGGTGGCAAGGCTGGCTATTTTAAATACTTTTGATCAATTCTTTTCTCAGCCGTTATTTGCTGGAATTAAGTGAGTTCTGATTGGGAAATAAGCTTAACCGACTGCTTTATTAGTCAGCGGAAATTGCTTTGGCTAATTGACAGAGGAAATATTGGAGGAGAAATCAAGACTTGGAAAATGTTACTTAACAGGAATAGTTCAGCTCCCCTAAATCACGTTAGCTTCCCATTTTGTGGCGATATTGAGTGCAGGCGTGTTACAGGCTCTTTTTCAAGGGGAAATAGAAAATTTTCCTAGTAGGGGAAAGTAATTGGGTTAGATTTATTGAAATAAATATGATTTATCCAAGTTTGTGACTGGGAATATGAGTTCTTGAGGTGTAGAAAACAAACCTGGCTGTTAGAATCACTTTCTCATAAAATTAAAGGTTTATTACTTGAGATGGAGAGGGCGGAGCGGGGTGGCGCTTGGATCTCAGGCAGCGGCTCTTCTCTGCCCCCCGGGCGGGCACAGCTGCGGCTGGGGTTGCCCCAGCACAGGGACCACTGGAGTGATGCCCAGCTTGGATGCCCCGTGCCAAAGGGGCTGAAATGTCTCCTCTGTGGTTTTATTCTGAATAAAAGCTTTTGCTGAGGAGGAGGATGGGCCTTTGGCGGCAGACACGCTGGCTGCTCCTCCCGCCCATCCCCACAGGCCTGACCCAGAGCCGGCACATTTCAGACCGAAACTGCCAGAAATGAGGCGTGAAGAGAAGCGACAGCGCTGGTCCTTCCCCGTCCCCTCCCAGGGCTGCGCCTGAACCCCTGAGCGTGACGGGCTTGGCCCCTCTGGACCTCGAGCATCCTTGGCTTCAGCTGCTGGTGAGGTGTGAACTCGGATCTCCAGGACCAAGCTCTGCCCAGCTCCCGCGCAGCCGCCCCCCGACCCCACCGGGGCTGAGCCCCAGGGGCAGCAGAGGAAGGGGAGGGGGGTCCGTCACACCCCCATCACACCCGCTGCTCTGCGCAGGCTCCCAATGGCACTTTCAGTCCCAGGCTCCTCTCAAGGTTTATTTGTCCCTTGCAGCGGTCAGAACAGCAGCGAGTTTGGGCAGAAGCTATGAAAGAAGGAAGAGAAAAGGGAAGGAATCCTCTGCCTGCGTGAGGAAGGCGAGTCAAGCGATTGAGCCCCCCGCCAGCCCCCCGCCAGGAGGCACCGAGGGGATTGCCGGGGTGCTCGGCGCTTCCCAAAGGGCTCCTGGCACTCGGAGCGGGACGGACAGGCCTCTCCTCCCGGGCGCGAGGGCAGGACGCGGGCGAGCTGCCCCTTCCCCGGCCAGCGGCCCCGGGGCCGATGGGATCGTGCCGAGCTGCTTCCCCGCGTTGGAGCGTCACGGGCCGGGTGAGAGCCGGTGACACCGTGACCCTCCCCGGCTCCTGCCCAGGCTCAGAATCAGCAGAAGATAACTCAAGAGCTCTGAGATGCCGATGGCCGATGCCTGCTCCTAGCGGGAGAGGCCTCACGCTGGATGTTTATAATTAACACCCTGCCTGCAGATATCACCGCGTACACGTGCTGAAACGGGGAAAGAACCATTTCAATTCACATTGTGAGGCTTGGCCCTAAGTTTCCTCTGTGGTGAATTATTATTTTGGTGATAAATACATTTTGTCATTCCCTGCACCATAAACATTTATTTCTAGTGCTAATTAGAACAGATTCATCGTTGCAGAAGTTGTAAGTATCTATAAAAGCTTGCAGTTGTTCCACTGAGCACTCTGCCTGCAGCTGTGCCCCCACAAATCTGGAATACAGCAGCAGATGGCAGGTATTATTGTAAAATTAGCCCGAAAGGCTGGGTTATCCGCTTACCTGGGCAATTAAGGAGTTTGGAGAAAAATGTTCAGCTAAGGCAGAAATATTAATATTACATCCCTTCTGCCTGGGCAGGCTCTGCTTTTGAGCCTTGCGCTCACTTCTGGTTTCGAAAGCAGAAGCACAAGGGACGGCACAGAAAAGGAGCTCGTGCATTCGGGGGATTTTCAGGGCTTCGGCGCGGGCATTGGTTGGTTATTTGTCGCTTTAACGAGGGCTGAAAACATTTTGCTGCTGCTTTCTGGTGCTCTGGTAATAACCAGAAATGTTATTTTCGTCTGTGTTTTCTGGGTGTCAGTGCTGAGCATGGCTGTGCTCCACACGGTGAGCGCTGGGGAATGAAATGATAGAGAACGGGATGAAGACAGAAGAGCCTGCGCCGCAGTCCGGAGCCGCAGAGCGTGTTTCTCTGCTGGGCGTGCGCCCCAGGGCTGGGGGATGCTTCAGCAGCGTCTCCGTCGCGCTGCTCCGTGCGCGGGGGGCTGGTTTGCTGGGCAGCGGATCCCACGGGCCCCGTCTGGGGACACCCACGGGTACTCTGCTGGCGGGAAACCCCTCACACCCCTACGAGGGGCACGAAAGTTACGGCAGGTGAAAGCACCCCCGGTGCCCGCCGGTAACCAGCCCCCTGGCGCCGGCGGCACCAGCAGCGAGACGTGGCTCGCACGGACACCCCCGTCCTCGGCCAAGCCCCAGCGGCTGGTGTCAGGCTTGGGGCAGCCCGAGAGGGTCGTTCTGTCTCCGCTGCTGGCGGGGTGGGTGAAGGTGGGCTTTGGTGCCAGGGGTTTGGACGGGGATCGGAAGAGAAAAGCTTAAGGCCGGGCATAGCACACACAGACATTCCTCTGCGAACCAACCTCGAAACGGTGACGTTTGGCCCTTCCTGCGGCAGCACAACAGCTCAGCAGGGGGGTGCAGAAATCCTGTAGCTTTTACCACACCCAGAGCTGTAAATGTGACCCCATTTCGGCTTTGACTCCCCTACACTGGCATAGAGCAGGTGCAGAATTAGTTGTAACACAAACCAAGAGGAAAATATTGAAATTCACATGAAAAATCTCGCCTAATTTTGACTTGAAAGACACGGGACCAAGTTCCTGCTTCGGCTGTAGTCAGTAACTGTTCCAGGGTCTGTTGCTGGGATCACCTGCAGAGAGGATAAAGCTCACAGGCAGATCCCAGCCCGGTGAAGACGCAGTTCAGCTCAGGCTTTAATATGCAATGTTCCTCGTAGAGTGATGAACTCGGAGCTGGTAACAGGGCAATTTCTTCCTGGGATCTCATTTGGGCCAAAAATGACAAATGTAGCTGCTAAGTTAATTGTCTGTTGAATTGCCTTTCTCAGAGCCGGCCCAAAAATCAATGCAGGGAGTTCTGTCAGCGGCACGTACCCAGCGTTATATATACCCCCAAATAAACCCGCGCCTACCTTTAGTCAATCGCAGACCAGTGCAGGATGATAATAAAGACTGAACACAAATAGTCTATTTGGCTGAAGTATCTGTAATTTAAATTGTGAATGTTCCTGCTTCCGCGGGAGCAGAAAGGAAAGGTCAGGTGGCTGGGCTGGGGAACCCAGCGAGCAGCAGCGAGCGAGGGGGGGTCTGCGAGGTGGAACCCACACCCGGCTGTGAAACACCGGCCCGCGCTGCTGGGGTGAGCTTCAACCAGGGTTTTGAGGAGCCGCACCGCTGCAGAGCCGGGCAGAGGCAGCTCGGGGGGCTCAGGGACTGGCTCGGGGGGCTCAGGGCCCAGCCCGGGGGTCACTGCATGTTTCCTGGGGCTGACGTGTGCGGCCGCCGATAGCCTCAGCGGTCGTGGCCGCTTTACGGGCCGGGAGGCAGCGCGGCTCCCAGCTCCTCCCCAGGTCACTTGTTCCGTATGCAGGAGAGGAGCGGGGACACGAGAGCTGGTTGTCAAGTGTATTATGTCCCACGAGCAACATTACCCATGTTTTGTTGCTTTCGCTATTTAGATCACTTAATTTGTTTCAGACTAATTACTACTTCATTACGGTGGCAGGCCTACTGCCAGCACAATTTCAAAGAGTTTCAGAAATTCGACATGCAACATAGTCCTTGAGCTTTGGGCCAGATTTTTGTTTAATCATTGAAGTTAAAAATCATGTGAACTCCCGAAGCATCACAAGCTCCCTCTGGAAGTCCAAATGTATTTCTCTCTGGGCATCACTTGCGCAGTCCTTAGTACTTGCAATGTGGCCTAACGCACGATGTAATGTGAAAAGCGATGGCTTCTCATCCAGAGCACAACGTAAGAATTATTTTCCTCCTGTTCTTTAAGATACCTGTGCTTTCCCATCCTCGATTAAATGTCAGGTCACACCGGGTATCCAATCAAAGCCGGAGCCGTTTCAGATCCCATTTGGCATAAGCATGGGGAGGAATGCTGAATTTTTATCACCTTTTTTTTGAATTGAAGCCTCCATGACTGCAAACAGATACATCCAGCCCACAGAAAAACAACGCTGGGGCTGCCGGCACCCGCCACCGCAGTCTGCCCCGAACAAACCCTGCACGGATCTCATTGCCTCCTTCGTGCACTATGTTCCACTGAATTAAGCTCAAAGATTAAAGCAATAAGAAAATAAAATTGAATTAAGTTGATGAGAATGCAAATACTGTCATTTGTAATTAGATCTTTTGTCTCCCTGTTTAATTCCCTGCTCTTTTATAGTCTCTTTCTTTCCAGCTTTTGTGTCTTCTCCTCATCCCTCTTTTGAATTATTTTTTTTTTTTAAATCCCTTGCTAAGCTCTGAATAACATGTCTGCATTATGTAATCCTCAGACAAATAATTAACCAAGAGTGGCCGTGGCAGCGGAGCCGGCGATGGGAACCTCTCCCTGGCATCGCTGCTGCCTCGGCCTCCGGTTCCTGACCACGACCCCCCCAGGGCCCGAAGGCACAAGCCCGCTGTCCCCAGCACGGGCACCGCCGGCACTGGGTCAGCCCCCGAGAGCCATCTGAGGCACAAACAGCCGCTGGTGTCGTTGGAAACCGGCAGAATTGTCCTGCCAAGGGAGGCTGGCGAGCATCCAGGGGAGGACACCCCACACTGCCCCGGCTGTGGGGCTCCGCAGGTCCCAGCCCCACGCTCCCCCCGGGGCCGGCGGGTCCCCAGCCTTCCCCGCTTGCTGGCCGGGGGCATAACACCCCCAGGAATGCAGAGAGTCACCCCAGCTGCAGTCTGTAAATAAATCTCCACTGTGGCCCCGGGAAGAGGCTTCCCCAGCCCACGACCCGACCCGGGGCTCCGGGGAGCGTCACCAGCACCATCTTAATCCGCTGCCGAGGGTGGGTTGAGCTGAGGCCAGGGGATGCTCTGCCCTGCTCACCCAGTCCCCCTCCTCCCCTTTCCCACCCAGGCAGCTTTGAACCAGCCGGCGGGTTGCGGAGCTGGGCCGGGAGGAGCTGGCTCGTGGAGCTTACAAAGAAAATGCCACCAGGTTAAACTGAATTTTCCCTTTCTGAGCTGAATCGTTCTTGGTCGGGGTCTGCCCGCAGCTCACACCCCCTCCTCCCCGCTCACAGTAACGCTGTCCCTTGGTGGGACCGTGCCGACAGCCCAGGCTCAGCGTCTAAAATGTTATTTTGTTGGTGTCTGTACATAGAAAAGAGCATATAAACATTTAATTGGGGGAATAAATTTTTTTTTTCCTTTCCATGTCACTTTATAGTAGTTTGATTTGATGTCTTGTTTGTCATTGGTAATTAACAGCAGACATTACTGCTTCTAATTCCTCAGTTTATGATCTTCCGATGCGGAGCAGTTCCTGTGGTGTAAGAGCACTTGCCGGGCCACGCCGTGGTGGGAGACCACACGGCGTCCACTTTGCAAAGAACCATTAAGAGCGACTCCAGAAGTCAATAAGCCAACAGCCTCACTTCGGTTGCTTTATCAGCATTGATTCAGTTCATAATTATTTGTCTTAATCCGAGCCCCCAGCAGCTGCCAGTTGAACCCTTCGGAGGAGGCGGGTCCGGGGTCAGGCCGCTGCCCACTCGCCCGGCGATGGATGGGGACGGGCAGCGCGGGCAGCCCCCGCCTGGGAAGGCTGCGGGGACGGGACGCCAGCACGGCCGGGTCCCGCTCAGAGGCAGCGGGGCTGGGGGGCCCGGGGCATCCCCGTGCCCAAACCCTCCCCGGGTGCTCCCCTGTCCCCCCCAGCCGGGGCTGCGCGCTGGGACGTGTCGGGTGGCGTCGCTGGGCTGGACTCGGCCCCTTCCACCTCCTCCACAACCCCTTCCTCCTCCGCGGACTCTCCAGAGCCAGCGGCATTAAACACTCATTTCCCATTTATTCTCGACAAAAAGCGTTCTTTAACTCCTAATAGCTTTCCTGAAGCCATAACCTGCTTTGTCTGTGGTTTAATAGGAAATCAATATTGTTGTAATACAATGAAATTAGCATTGATTTATCTCACTCCAACTGGCAGCTCAACCGATAAGGCGTTAGTCCACGTGCTCCTTCCAGGAGGTCGGGCTGGCTTCTTCGAGCCTGAAGTGCTTCTCTTTGCTCATAATTAATGACAAAATTCTGGCATAAGGCTTGCAAAGGGGCTTAGGCAGAATAACCCCTTGTCACGGTTTTCTGCATTAATGCACAAGTGCAGCCTGTCAAGCCGAGATGCAGCCTGAGCGCGTTTGCGCTGGGGGGCACGGGCCGCCCCAGGACGTCTCCGGCTCTGCGCTCCGGGGGCAGAGGCGGCTCGGGACCACTTCAGCTGAACTCGCTTCAGGGCACAAACTGGATGGGGATGGAGCTGCCCACCCTGGGATCGCACGCGTGGCGGCACGGGCAGAGGGAAGGGGCAGGTTCCTCGTCATTTTGCTGGAGCTTTTGCTCCAGTGGTGGATCAGCCAGCAAGAAATCAAAAGGTAAAACTGGATTTCGGGCCAAGGAAAGAGGACGATTTGTCTGTCACTCGGAGGACTGGGAGAGCCATTTCTCATTTTAATAATGCAGTGATTAACTTTGAGGCAGGAGGGAATACTCCTCCGAGACAGGAACGCTCTCGACTGCAGTTTACATGGGATCTACAGTAATTCTGTTGTATTAATATAATTACCAGACAATCCATTTCAATAACATAATCACAACCCATATTTCATTCCTCAATTACTGTTCTGATTAGAACAGTTTCTAAGCCGTAACCTCCTCACAAACCCATCGCTAAAATCATTTTTAAAAGAGAACAATCCAATAATTATTCTCACCATGTTAAGCCAATTAGCCCAGTGGCAACAGAGCAGAAAGGTATTTTTCTTACTGGCTACTCATCCGCAGAGGGAAGAGGAGTTCCAGCAGAAGAGCACGTCCCTCTTCAGAGGCCATTTTTAAAAAACCTGTAGTCTTTCAAATAACGAGCACGCTGGGCGCTCTCGTTGCTCCCCGCCGCTTTCCCGGGACTTGGCTCCGCAGCCCTGCTTCCACTCCTTCAGTTCTGCCTCGGCCGCCCCTTCCCATCTAACTGGGGGCTTTGCCAGTATTTTTCCTGCTCCACCTCCCTGCTGCTGCTGCAGAAATCTTCCTACCTGCCCCTCGGCCAGGAGCTGCAGCCGGCTCTGCAGGGAGGCTGTGCCCTGAGACGTGACCCGGTGCAGGCTGTGTCTGCTCACGTGGTGACTGCCCTGCATCCGTGCGCCCCTGCGCCCCTGCATCCCTGATCCCTGCACCCCTGATCCTTGCACCCCTGCATCCCTGCATCCCTGCACCCCTCATCCCTACATCCCTCATCCCTGCACCCCTCATCCCTGTGCCCTTGCATCCCTCATCCCTCATCCCCGCATCCCCGTTCCTGGCACCTGCCCTGTTTTGGTGCTGAGGATGACCCCGGGTTCGGCCCAACCCCGTTTCCGCAGCCAGCGGAGGGAGGGACAGCGAAGCCGGCAGCCGTGCTCACGGGGCCCTGGGCCCCCGAATCACACCCCGCCAGAGCTCTCGCTGCCAGCTCTTGCCCTCAACCCCTCTGCGGCACACTGGGAGGCACTGGGAGCCGAGGCACCCCCCGGGGATGGGCACCGGCAGCCCGGCCACGTAGAATTTTCCGGGCTCAGAGCCTGGTGTGTTGGGGTAACGCCGCCCGCCCGTCAGGCATCACCTGCTCCAGCGCCGCTCCAGACACCGGCCCGAAACGTTCCAAATTTAAACAAATTACATTTCCAGCAGCCCAGGAGGCCACAGCAACATGCAAGGGATGAATCCCGCTTGCCTCAGTGCTGGAATTAAGGAGTAGAAATATGATTGTTTGCCGTAAGAAAGCAGTTCAGAAAGCTGCATATTACACATTATCGTGTTATACATGATGGTTTTGCACTGCAGTCCTCCAAGATTGTAATGAATAAAATCTTGACAACATTCTCTCCTGCATTAATCATTTTAAGCTGATCCTACAGGATACAAGGGCAAATTAAATTCTATTTGCAATTTCATGCATGACGCACAGGCGCGGCCGAGGCCTGAGCCAGCAGTTTTTCAGTAAGACAAGCGTGTAACTTGCAATTATGCAGTTACTTTCTCCCATGTGCCAACGCTCTTATTACTGACAAATTTATAAATGAAAATGTATGAATGGTATTAAATTCACCTTCAAGGATGTAGCAAATTAAAATGAATAACTTGTAAGACTGTATTTGAGGAAAACCACTGCTTTTAATGGTTAAAATGACAAATGGGAGCTCTGGGCCTTTCCGGGGCGGCGTCGCAGCCCGCTCTCCTTGGGTGACCCCGCGGGCCCCGACGCCGGGCCCTGCCGCTGCAGGCAGGCACCCACCGGAGGGGAGCACCATGTCTGCCCCCCCGGGCTGTGAGCGCTGGGGGCACAGGCACCC
>NW_020799136.1:2986026-2990015 GCF_003259725.1 Athene cunicularia | reverse complement strand
CGGGACCCGTCCCGTGGGCGCCCCTGGGCCGGGCGAGGAGCCCCGTCCCCAGTCTGGCAGGGCAGGGGTGCAGGCATCAGGCAGGCAGCACAGGGGGGGTCAGGATGGCAGCCCTGGCCCAGGGGGGCTTTTCCAGACTCTTTGGCCTCCCAGCACTGCCAGGGTGATCTCTTCTTCTTTTTCAAACTAAATGAGCGGAGGAGCCCGGCCACGCAGAACAGCCCAGTGCCAGGCTGCAGAGCCCCACGGCTCATTAACAGCTCCTGAGACAAGAGCAAGCAAGACCTCGATTCACCCTTAGCGTTTCAAAGATCCTTTCATTATTGTCAGAAAAGCGCAGGGTTCCTGCTCCCACCTCTCTCTGCAGTGGCTGGACTGTGCCCGAGAGTGATGGGGTCCCCGCACAGAACTGGGGTCCCCGCACAGAGCTGGGGTCCCCGCACAGAGCCGGGGTCCCCGCACAGAGCCGGGGCACTCAGCAAACCCCGCCGCAGCCTGAGTGGCCTCGGAGCCATCCCCGAGCGCCTGATGGAGCCGCTGGGAGTCCCTGTCCTGCAGAGATTTACAGCTGCCATCCGACCTGTTAAGGCAACAGTCTGTCACTTCTGCAGGATTAACTGTGTGTGTTCGGGCTGACAGGGCCTCGCGCTGCTAATTCTACATGATCTACCGCCCTAATGTCTTCTCACGGTTGGAGATGTGCAAGAGGTGCAGCGCATGTGAGCCGCGGTACTGCTGCACCGCTCCGAGCCGCGCGGCGCAGGGTTTGTTAACTGTCTCTCCAATGCTCCTCTCAGGACAGACTGCAGCCCCGGCTTGGCCGAACCCCGCCTGTGAGTCGCAGAGAGTCTGCTCCAGGCTGGGGGCTACAGGGACTGTTTCTGGATCTGGAGCAATGCCGATGTGACGTTCCAGCCTAACCTCACTCATCAAACCAACACAATTCTCTAAGCAGCAGCTAATCACCGGCTGCCCCGCTCCCTCGCAGGTGACAGCTCGAAGAGCAGCAGCCACGGGTGAGGTTGTGCGTGGGGAAGCCGGCGGCAGAGACCCCGAGGAGCCCCGTGACCCACGCGCGGCATCTCGGCATGGCACGAGCGGCCTGGTGTTGATTCAGGGTTTTTAAATCGGAGCAGCACCGGCACAGCGAGGTAATAACAGGAGTGGTGTTAACCCAGGCCTGCTCGCTGCCGGTTTGTAGGGTCAGCAGCGCCCTCGATGTGCTGACGCTGCTCTGCTTGAGCGGTTTCATCAGGCACAAGCGATGTCTGATCCCCCCCTGGAGCTCCCTGGCGCGTCGGGACCGTTCCCCTGGGGCTGCCCGACCCCACACGGTGCGGCGGGTGGAGGAGCTGCTGGTGTCGCCTGTTTGCAGCCGGGCTGGGGTCCCCAACCCCCTGAGCCATCCGGCACGCTGCGTGCTACCCGCTCGTCCCTCTCAAACGGCTGCGTGGCCTTCCCGGCTTCGGCAGCGGCAGGGAAGGGCGAGGGGAGAACGGGCAGGAGTCTCCAAGTTCTCCTTCTTAAGCTTCACCGCAGAGCTAACAGTTTTTAAAATGCTGTTCTCGTTTTTGCTGTTTCCTTTTTCCCAAGGTCCCAGCCCCTGCTGTCAAGTTATGACACGAGTCTCTCACTCCAGCTTTCATGGGGTAAACGTTCAAAACAAATCAAGCGAACTGGAGGGAGGGAAATAGCGCAGAGCTGGTAAGTAGGATGTCTCCCTGGAAGGCACATTGAAGTCAAAATACAGGTTATGGAGAATAAAGAAGAGGTACCTGGTGGGTGCTTGAACCGGCGTCTCGCGCACCCTTCCCACGCCCTGGCAGCACCGGCTGGCTCTGGAGAGCACAGAGCGCGGGAAAAGGGCCAGACAGCCAACCTGCGTCTCGGAGAAATGCCTTAAACTTCCCTCTGGAGGAATTAAATTCCTGCCTAAGTACTCCCCAGGCAGCCAGCTCGGTGATCTGCCGTCCCTCTCCGCTGCGCAGCGTATGCTGATCATGCTCCGTGCAAAAGTTCAAAGCCATTTCCAGCTGCCTTTGTGAGGAGGCCCGTGTTAATCGGGTTAGAATGTAAAATGCTGCTTAGTCCTCTGGAGGGGAAACTTACACTTTTCTTCAAAGCAGTTTTCTCTGATAACTTACAACCTTCTCCCCTCTGCCTTTCTCCTCCTGCGGTGTTATTTCCCCCCTGGGAGGAAGCGATTTTTGGGAAGTTATCACGTACGATATCACACACCAGACTCTTCACTTTGGTCTCTCTCAGCTGCAGCAGAGCCCTGAAAACTCGCGGGGCCCAAAGCGCTGGAGCAGGCGCCGTGTGGATGCTGCAGCTCCTGCCCCGCTTCTCTGCCCGCCCCCCCCAGGCCCACCTTCCTGTCCACATGGGGTTTTTCCTCCCCTACTTTATCTGAGATTAAGAAACTCGTTGCCTCAGAGTGCAAGAAGCTTGGTAAGGCCCTGGAAAGGATCAGGCATCAGTCCAGATCACAAGGCAGCCTGGGAAGCTGCACGCCTGCAGCACTCTCAGCCCCTGGCATCCTTTGTTTGCCTCCACTTCCCCCTCCTCCCTCCCGCTCCGAGCGTGTTATTTATCCCCGCAATTAGATCAGCGGCTCTGCAGCGCGATGGGGAGGGCGTCTGCATGAGAGAATCCCTGCGAGGCGCAGCGGCGCGGGGCTGTCGGGATCTGCCTCCCACACACCCCGCGCCAGCTCTGCGGGGTCGCCAGCCCGGGCACGCAGCTGGCCCGTGGAGCGGGACCCCTGCAGCCCCCCAAATGCCGTGTCAGCACTGCCGGGCTGGGACCAGGAGCCCCCAGGCTCGTCCCAAGGGTCCCGACCCCTGGGTCCCCTCGCCCCACGGGCGCGTCATCTCCCGGATCAAGCAGTGACTCTGCTGCAGCTGGACACACACAAAAACATAAATCACAGGTCCACATAAAATCTTCAGTTTGCGTGTAGGCATCAGGCAGGCAGAGAGGGGGCACACACCAGAGCTGATCACAGGCTGAAACCTCTTCAACGCAGCCATGCGCAGTCACGCTGCGCTCCAGCCCGCCACAGCCCGGAGTCCTGAAACAAATCCAAAGTCATCACCAACCCACGACTCCGCTCTGAACACTTAATAACTTTTATTGTGTGTTTTCTGTCTGCGTGTTTGGAGTTTTCTTGTAATTTAGGCGATAGGACCCCAAGGAGGAGCCTCATAAAAACCCTATGCCATGTTTTATTTCAGCATTATGCTGAGAGTCTATGGCTTTATTTTGTCGGTCTATAAATTACCTATTCATAAGCAAAACACTTCATCCCGTACGAATGCACTACGCTTAATTAATGCTGAAAGTCAGGCCGCCTGGTTGCAGGAACCAAGAAGTTCCATCAGAAGGTAGGCGAGAAGCCCGGCGGGCCCCCCCCGCAGCGAGGGTCCCGCAGGTTAGTGCCCGGCACCTCCCGAGCGAAGACGCCGCTCCCCGCCACGGCTGCTCGCCTCTCGGATTTACCTAACCCCGAAAAAACCACGGTCCTAATTAAAATATTGACACAAGGAAGTGGAATCAATCACCAGCTGCACACCAGGACGCGCTTTGCATGAAATAGCAGCAGCTGGGTTGTTACGGGCTCCTCAGGTGACATTTGACGGCTGTTTGTACAGGAGGAGAAGTGACCCCCGGCTCAGCGGTGGCAACAATTGGCACAGAGCAAGTCCCACGGCGTGCGCGGCTCTAACGCCGGATAAAGACTCCTGGTCCTACTCCCCTTCAGCGTCCGGGCAGAAAGCCGAGCGCTTGTTTCTGAGGGATGATGAGAATCCCGTTTTTGGGGTCCTGGGGGGGTGCTGATGCTGGGGGGAGGGGGGTATCAGTTATCACCCCGTGGCAGCTTCCCCGGGGACCTGGCACAGCTTGAGGGGAGATTTCTCTTGTGTGACTTTGGGTGACAGCAGCCAAACCCTGGGGCGGAGGGGGGAGAGCCAGGGGCTGCGCTGGGG
>NW_020799136.1:2979657-2985976 GCF_003259725.1 Athene cunicularia | reverse complement strand
AGACAGCCCGTGGGTAACAAAGGGGTGATTTTCCACTCGCTCACCTCACCAGTGCATCAACTGGTCCAGACTGGACTCCTGCACTGGAGTTTGCCCACAGGTGCCAGCGAGGGGGGGGGGGCTGTGAGTGAGGGGTCAGGGCAGCTCGGCCCCGCTCCTGCCCTGGGAGCGCTGCGCTCTGCTGCCGCAAAATGTAAAAGCAATATTAGAGGGAGCATCAAAGGGCTGCGGAAGGAATTGTTAACCTACATCAAAGATGGAGGCCCGAGCAAGCAGCTTGGCAGGGGTAGCGAGGACTCGCGGCAGGGAGATCAAAAGGAATAAAATACCAAGATGTGCAATATTTCTCTGCCAGCCAGAGAGATAACTAAGAGAGCTTCAAAGGCATCTCCTGCGCTCGTGACTGACTGATAAATAAATAAATAAGGCAGTTGGCTCCTTCCAGGCTCAGCGGCGAGAGGATGAGGAGCAGGGGAGGGAGCTGGCTCCTCACCCTGCTCGGTGCGCCGGTGGCACAGGATCGCTCCCCGCCTCCCCATCGCGGCTCCACAGGAGAGCAACAGCCTAGAAATGGGTGCAGGGGGAAATGCTCGACGGGAAACCCCACCCCAGGCTTCGCCTTCGCTCTACGTTCCTTTCCCGTGCATGGCCCAGGGGTCTGCGGCCCGGAGAGCCGCTGCCGGTGCGCGACGCAGCACAGAGCCCGGCCCCGCGCTGCCCTCCTCCCGCCGAGTTTCAGCCGAGTTTCTCGGAGACTGCTGTGCCTCCTTGCACAAACCCTCCTCCCAGGTGTCATATTAAAGAGGCTATTAAAAGACTTCCAGAAGTGTAAGTTTTCACACTCCTGTTACAGCTGACGTCTGCCGGCAGCGGCACCCAGAGCTAATTAACGGCCCCTGTTATCAAAATATGAAACTCATTATTTGAAAGTAACCTCTTTCTTCCTCCCAAAGTATGTTCATAAAATGACACATCGGGCAATTTTTTTTTTCCCCATCCATGAGTTACATTCCATTTTCTAGGTATTTTGAGAAAGCACCGCACCCGTTCTTTGGGAAATGGGGTTTTTGCCAAGTGCGCGGCACCGCGTCCCACCCCCCGGCGAGGACAAAGCCCTTTCATCCCTACGCCAAGGGACCGATCCTGCACCACGGGCCCACGCTGCCTCCGAAACAAGAAATAAGGATCCCCTGCTCCGGGGGGAAAGGCCCGGGGGAGCGGGAGCAGCCGTCAGCGTGGGGGCACCGGCCTCAAAACCGGCCAAAGATCTGCGCCGCCGAGAAGAGGCTTCGCTTCGTCCGGCAGCACTGGGGGGTGGAGGTGACACCCCCGGCTGTTCCAGTTTAGTCCCAGTAGCTTCACACACTTTCTCTCCTTCGTACGCACTGGGGGGTCGCAGATCCGCCAGCGAACACGGGTGCAGGTGTGGCAGTGCCATTCCCTTTGGAGGCAGAACCCTGTTTGGGGTATTTTTTCTGGTTTTTTGGTCTTCCTTCATGTCAGGAATAAGCTGCAGCAGTAAGCCCACAGCTGCTGTTGAACAAAGGCGGCGGTTCTTTTATCTAAACGGCAAATTCAGAAAATAAGCAGGGAAACTTGGCTTGGCTTAAAAACCCTGACCAACCTGCAGATTACTCTGTTTGACAGAAATGAGCCTGTTCTGCATTTTCACCCGGGCAGTTCGGTTTTGCCCCTCAGCAGATCAGGAGCTGAGTTTCCTCACGCGTGGGTCCCTGCCTGGCCTGGGCTGGTTGTTCGCCCGCTGGCTTCAACAAGAGCGTGCTCAGGCTTACCCATGATTATTGGGTCTTTAGACCAGTAATGATGGAAATGGAATAACACCACAGCAGAAGGCGGACCGAGCTCCCTCCACTCCGCAAACACACCAGACCTCTCTCCCTGCTGGGGTAACAAAACCACATAAATAGCCCGTTTAACACTGGAAGCAAAGCCAAACAGGAAGAAATTTATTCATGGCATTTTTGCAGCTTTTGTTTGGAGATCTGCAGGGGGGATTTCAGTGTAAACCTGCTTGTCTTTGCTTTTGTTAACCCTTGTCTTGCTTCTTGTGAGGGAAAAGCAGCAGAGCCTCAGGCAGACGCCGTGGGTTTGTGCGTCCTTGCAAAAACCAGGTATCGGAGTCATTCCCGGAAAAAACCACGCACTGAAGTGAGACACAAAGGCAGGTGTCAGAGCAAACAGGCTCCCGCCCCGCTGACGGGCTCTCCGGTCTCACCCAGCACCGTCCACAGCTCCCCCAGAGCCGCCCGGTGTTGCTCTGGCCCCTGCCAGGGTTTTCCCCTCCGGCCCCGGCCTGTGCCCAGCTCAGCGAGCTGCTGGTCCTTCTGCCACGCTGGGGATATTTTCCCGCTGTTTTTCCCCTTCGCTCCCTTTCTCCTGGATTCTCCGGTGTGTCCGCAGCGTTCACAAGGGACGGCGGGTCCGTCCCGCAGCCGCCTGTGGGCGAGGGAGCCCGGGGCCAGCTGCCACTGCTGATGCCGTGAGAGGGGCAGGCAGTGCCTCTCTCGACTTTCTGTTCTTGAAACACCAGGATTTATTTGTGCGGTTTCTTTTTAGAGTGAGAAATATCACCCTGACGTTCCACAACATCCCCACGGTCCTTTGCCAAAACAAACAAAGCAGAAAGATATCTCCCTCCTGCTGACATTTCTTTAAATAATAAACTTTTCCCACGCGCAATTTCATATCTGAAATGTTTTCCCCTTCACAAATGCTCTGGCAGTGGAGAGAGAAAGCGTGAAGAACCGGGGGATGTGGTCCTGCACATCACCCAGCCTCTGCCCTGCCCGGAGCCTCCTTGGAAAATCCCAGCCCATGACTCTTGTGATGTTCTTTTATTGTCGGTTTAGGAATCTTTACTGTCACTGCGGTTGTTTCACATTC
This sequence comes from Athene cunicularia, assembly GCF_003259725.1. Classification (NCBI taxonomy): domain Eukaryota; kingdom Metazoa; phylum Chordata; class Aves; order Strigiformes; family Strigidae; genus Athene; species Athene cunicularia. The sequence goes on along the minus strand of NW_020799136.1, from coordinate 2,983,072 downwards.
TTTATGGCTTGGATATTCTCTGCCTGCGGCCACCTCCCCTAACAAAAGCAGAACAGAGAAGGTGAAAGGCCTGAGGGGTTAAACAGGTCAGGGGGAGATGGTGACACTCCTCAGAAAAGGGCTGGAGCCAGCGCTGCCCCCAGGCAAGGCGCCACAGCCCTGCCCCAGGGCCAGGAACTGGAGCCCCAGAACAGGCAGGATGGCAGAACTGGTCAGGACACACACAGCTGCCTGGCTGGGTAACGGTGTCACCGCCAGCGCCGGGTGGGAGCGTTCGTCGGTGGTGGCTGACGTATTGTACATTTGCATCGTACAAATCGGGTCCAGGGATAAATTATAAATCTTCTCCAGTTCCACCTGCAAAAGCCAGTGAAAATTGTCCTTTGAGGAACAGATTCCCGTGATAACGGCACCTGCGAGGGGCTCAGGCCCGTGGCCGAGCGGGGAGGGCAGGGGGGTGCAGAGACCCCGCCGGGTGCCGGAGCGTGGCAGAGCCGCTCGGCCTCCCTGCCTGGGAGCGTTCCTCTCCCGCAGATCCGGGCGAGGGTTATTTCCCGTCTGGGTGTAATAAAACACCCAGGGGCTCGCGCTGCCGGATGCTGCTGGTCTCCACGGGAGGCAACTGGGTTATTCCACAGCTACAGCCGCGCGCAGGAATTCGGCCTGCGGTTTGAATTCTTGTCTCCCTGACACCGTGCCCGAAGGATGTGAAGCGGGGGGACGCGGGGCTGGAGGAGCTCCCGACCCCGCTGATGCCCGTCCCCCCCAGCCACCCTCCCCGGGCGAAGCCGTGTCGGGGGGTCCCGCGGTCCCTGACCCCCCCGGGCGGTGCTGTGACAGCAAAGGGGCACCGAGGCTGCTCCCCGCTGGTACCACAGCAGTAAAAATGCCTCGTTCTCTCTCTCCGCGGGCAGGGGAAGACGAAGGGGCAGTTTGTGCACTGGGAGCCATCATCCGCAGCCTGATGGACGGATTTTTGCCGTCTCCTCCAAACATATTTAGAGGATTAGAGAAAGCCCACATCATACAAGGGATATAAATGCTATTAAGGGAGAAATGCATTTTCCAGCACAGGCTGCCTGAAAAGTGTGTAGCCAATGGTGGTTTAAATACCCCAGTGCAGTTATTCATGGAAAATGCTTTTCTTTTTTTTTTTTTTTCCCTTTTTTTCCCCTCCCTTTTTTTTCCAAGTGTAACTGTAGTCATCATTCAGCCTTATAACAATAATGGATGGTTGCTAGAAGCTTTCCAAACAAGCCAGCACAATAAGATACAGACGGTTAACCCACATCAATTCTCTAAGGAAATTTCATGTTGGGCCCTTTTATACACTCTTTTTGAAATTATTCAGATAAGTCAGTGCATAGGGCACTGCTGCAGGGAAAAGATTGAACCTGGAACAAAGTAGAATGAGATTTGAAATAATAAAAATAAAGAAAAAAAAAAAAACACGCAGGCAAGCTTCAGGTACACCTCAAAAATTCAAATGAGCTCATTTGCAGAGCTAAAAATTTCCCGGGGACTCGAGTTGATTCAAAGAGAAATGTATTTAATTTAAAACAACTCACTTCAGGGAGCTCTGCACTGGGATGAAATGTATTAAATAATTGATCAACCAGGGAGTAAGAAAGAGGGGGAAAAAAAGAAAAAGAAAAAAGAAGAAAGGCACCTGGGTGGGGTGTGGAGCTGGAGGGGAGCGCAGGGCCCAGGTCCCCCTGCCCCGGCCGGGGTCAGGGATGTGCCCGAGGGGTGACAGGCTGGTCCCGGAGTCCCCCGCGGTGTCCCCCGGGCTCTGAACCCCGCCAGCGCTGGGCCCCCGGGACAGCACAGCCCGGTGACACGCGTTTTTATCACGTTTTCTTCCAGCCCCAGACAGAGCCTCCGTGTCCTGCCTGGCCTCCGACGCGGTACGGGTTTCCTTGCTTGCTTCACCGGGTGGTTTACAAAGTGCTTAAAATTAAACAAATACACTTAGTCCTTTCTCCTCGGCAGCTCTAAAGGCAGATTAAGACGTAGCTGGTACCAAAACACACGTACCGATAATTTTTCTGCAGTGGTTCAGGTTTGGATGCGAAATGGAAATACACTTCCAGCGCCTGGATGTAACGCTGCTGTGCATGCGAAGAGCAATTAAAACCTGCAGCCAAGCGCCATAAATCCACCAGCCACAGAATAACTGCAGCTGAAGGGGGGAAATGAAAAGAAACTGCAGTTCATTTGCATTTTTTAAGAGTAATTTTGTTCAGGCTACAGTTGTTCTGAATGAAATGTAACTTCTAAGTACCGTTGCACCGGCGGAGGCCACGCTGTGAGCGCAGGCGGCTGCGGGCGCAGCTGGTGATTGATTCCACTTCCTTGTGTCAATATTTTAATTAGGACCGTGGTTTTTTCGGGGTTAGGTAAATCCGAGAGGCGAGCAGCCGTGGCGGGGAGCGGCGTCTTCGCTCGGGAGGTGCCGGGCACTAACCTGCGGGACCCTCGCTGCGGGGGGGGCCCGCCGGGCTTCTCGCCTACCTTCTGATGGAACTTCTTGGTTCCTGCAACCAGGCGGCCTGACTTTCAGCATTAATTAAGCGTAGTGCATTCGTACGGGATGAAGTGTTTTGCTTATGAATAGGTAATTTATAGACCGACAAAATAAAGCCATAGACTCTCAGCATAATGCTGAAATAAAACATGGCATAGGGTTTTTATGAGGCTCCTCCTTGGGGTCCTATCGCCTAAATTACAAGAAAACTCCAAACACGCAGACAGAAAACACACAATAAAAGTTATTAAGTGTTCAGAGCGGAGTCGTGGGTTGGTGATGACTTTGGATTTGTTTCAGGACTCCGGGCTGTGGCGGGCTGGAGCGCAGCGTGACTGCGCATGGCTGCGTTGAAGAGGTTTCAGCCTGTGATCAGCTCTGGTGTGTGCCCCCTCTCTGCCTGCCTGATGCCTACACGCAAACTGAAGATTTTATGTGGACCTGTGATTTATGTTTTTGTGTGTGTCCAGCTGCAGCAGAGTCACTGCTTGATCCGGGAGATGACGCGCCCGTGGGGCGAGGGGACCCAGGGGTCGGGACCCTTGGGACGAGCCTGGGGGCTCCTGGTCCCAGCCCGGCAGTGCTGACACGGCATTTGGGGGGCTGCAGGGGTCCCGCTCCACGGGCCAGCTGCGTGCCCGGGCTGGCGACCCCGCAGAGCTGGCGCGGGGTGTGTGGGAGGCAGATCCCGACAGCCCCGCGCCGCTGCGCCTCGCAGGGATTCTCTCATGCAGACGCCCTCCCCATCGCGCTGCAGAGCCGCTGATCTAATTGCGGGGATAAATAACACGCTCGGAGCGGGAGGGAGGAGGGGGAAGTGGAGGCAAACAAAGGATGCCAGGGGCTGAGAGTGCTGCAGGCGTGCAGCTTCCCAGGCTGCCTTGTGAT
>NW_020799136.1:2971679-2979607 GCF_003259725.1 Athene cunicularia | reverse complement strand
TTTTTTTTTTTTTTTTTTTAAAAAAAAAAGTAGGAGCTACAGTCACTGCAAAAAGTGATGAGATTGTTCTCCTGCGAACATCTCCTCATTACATCGCAACTCAGGCACCCAGGCCCCTTTTGGGATGGCTGCAAATTATATAAAAGCCCAGCCTGAGTCACACCAATTAATCTCTGCATCAGCAGCACCTCTCACTGCTTTTCCTGCCGCTTCTGCACGTGGTTTTCTCATCAACCAGCTCAGCCTGTTCCCATAGAAACCAAGCAGCACATCACTGGAGTCGCGGCTTCTGGGGTTTTTTAAGTTATCCTCAGACCTTTATGCTGCCCCCAGGAAAGCCACGCTGGCAGCTGGGACTGGGGACGGCCACTCCGCCTGGCTCCAGTGGAAAACGGGGCTCAGCTGCGAGAGCGCCCGTGCGCGGCGCCTGGGGAGCTCGGGGGGCTGCAGGAACATCCCTGTCAATATTTGCATCTCATGAATCTGCTCCAGCTGCGGCTTCATCTTCTGCATCTGCCGCCCGCAAGCATTCGTCTCTTCCCCAGGCGGCGCGTGGGAAGTTTTCCCGGCCCCCAGGCTCCCTCGGCCTTGGCGGGAGGAGGCACCTGCCCCTCGCCAGGCCCTTCTGGCAGGGAGATGGAGCTTAAGGCCCCAGTCTGGGTGCAGGTCCCAGGGGAGGAACCGAAGTGTTCAAAGACGCTTCTGGAGCAAGCTCTGGCCTAGGGCTGGGGTGCAGAGACCCAGGGGCTCCCGCGGCAAGGAGCCGGGCAAAGGTGCCGCGGGGTCCGGCGCTGCGGGGAGAGCGGCACGGAGAGAGCGAGTCTCAGCTGCAGCTGGTGGGAAACCTCGGATGTGTTGCCTGCAGTATTGTTTTTCCATCAAAAGCTGCTAATATAAATATTTACTGGCAACTATTCCCATCCTATTAGTGACAGGGCTTTGTGCAGACTGTGTTTCTTAAGGAAATGTTTTCAAAATCGGCTTGATATATTTAAATCATCTTCAATGTATTCATTTAATTTGCCTTTTTTTTTTTTTTTTTTTTTTTTTTTTTTTTTTCCAGGAGTGAAACTCCTGCACATATGGCTATGCTTATGCAACTAGTTGATTAGATTTTACATTTCCATGTGTAATTTATGGTAAATTGCCCACAGACTCTTTAAACCCCCCCCCCATCCTGTAAATATGTCCCGAATAATCTCTTCCATGCATTTTATATAGAACAAAAATAGTGTGATTCTGTATTCTAAAGGGACACCTACTGATAAGAACGTGTTGCATTTGTAGTAGTTTAAATGCAGGATATAGAAAATGTCGACCTTGCTGGGATTTTTAAAGCCCCACCAAAACGTATTTCAAGGAATCAGTCAGTACTGAGTCAAAGTACAAGCACTGCTTTAATAAATCTAAACGGATGTGTCAGGCTCTAAGCGAATCGCACATTAAAGGAAATCTGATCCTTCATCGAATGTATTGATTATTGTCATTAAGAGCGTATTTGTTGCGCTTTCTGAGCAGGGGGCTGCTAGAAATCAGAGCAGCAGCCAGCAGTGTTGAGCTCGCGGGCGGCCGCGGGCTCCGGCGAGTCAAACCGTGTGTCCCCGGGAGCCCCGGCAACGCCGCAGACCTCCGTCCCACACCGGAGAGGCCTCGGCCCCCACGTGTCTCCGTCGTACATCCCTTAAGCGAGCACGAAGCACGGGAGGGACGTATTCCGTGTGCACCCCCGCGAAGCAGCGCGGCTGTGTCCACGGGCACCCTCCCGCCTGCGGAGAGCCCGGGGCGAGACGTGAGCTCGGCCCAGGCTGGGAACGGCTCTGCCCGGGCTCTGGACACGAGGCCAGTCCTGCTCCGGCCCGAGCCACCCAGCCGTGGCCCTGCGCAGCCTCAGGTCGTCGCTCGCGCGCGGGGAACGATGGCGAAAGTCCAACAGTTGAACGCTGCGCTCGGGGTCGGTAGATCAGCTTCGCTGGGAACGCACTCGGCTGCTGGCGGCGTGGAGCGGGACGAAGGGTTTCGCCCCATGTGGTGGGTGCTCGGAGCAGTGCGGGGTGGGGGGAGCTCCCGGCACCGCGAGCACCCGGCGCTGGCGGGGCCAACGCCGGCCCCTGCACCACGGTACAGGGACGCCTGCTTTCCCGTCACACATTTCACTTTCATTTGCCCTTAGGTTTGCTTTATCCCTGTGAGGCAGTTTGGGTCAGGTATTCCATAAATGTATTTTCTCCCCAAAAAGCTGTTTTCCGAGTGTGGGTTTGATGTACAATAAGCTGTTCCAATGTCTGATTTATAAGGCACATGAAGTTTCTGACTGAAAAAAAATATGATTAATTTCTCAGGTGTCTCACTGATTTATTGACCATGTGGCAATTTATAAGTCATGTCAGCAACTTCATAAGTAACACAATTAATTCTGAAGTTATCCCGGAGTTACCCAAGTCCTGTGTCACTGATGAATACGTGATGGGTCTGAGTTATAGGCTGGCTCTGAACTATGACTGACTCTGAAATAAGTCACAAAGCTGAGTCATAAATCACAAGAGATGGATCTGGGTACAGCGCTGAGCTGCGAGCGTGTTGTTGGATCACACACCCCGATTTACCGGCTGGCAAGGTGGCGTCTGCATTATCTCATGGCTCATGAGTAAACACCGGGTGTAAATCTGGGACGGTGCTGCTGTCGGGGCAAGGAGCCAGCGGGCCCTGGCGGCCCCTCGCGCTGTCCGCGCTGCCCAGGAAAGGGCAAATGGCTCAACAGCCGCCGGAGAGAGGGGTAATGCCTGACAGGGCGAGGGGCTGCTGCCCCAAGGCAGGTTCCTCCATCGCTGGAGCATCTCCAGCACGGATCAAGCCGGGGTGAAGGTGCCCGAACGCTGCCCTGGCCCAGCTGGTGCGGCCCCCACAGCCCCGGAGCCCCTGGGGTTGGATTCACGTCGCTATCGGAGATGCTGCGTCAGCCCCGCCGGCAGCGGGCGGGCAGGGGCACTGTGATGGGCACGGCGCTGAGGAGGGACCGTGCTGGGGTGGGATGGGGACACCGCCGGCGGGTGACAAAGGGAGGGATGCGACGGGACGGTGACACCGAGGACGGGCGCTGCTACTCACCAGCAGAGGTGGCTGCTCGCCCTCGCCCCCATCCCTCCCGCTTGCCCTTTCAGAGTGGAAGGAGGTCATCCTCGGTCTTTTAATTCGCCAGTTGTTTACAGGACGAGCCCCAGGCAGCTCGGGGCCCTGAGGGTAGAGCCCACCTCTGCAGCAGGGCGGCTGCTCCCGGGGAATCGGCCGGGACACGCCAACGCGCCGAGCTTACGACTTGCACTGGCACTTGGCGTTTGCCCGAGCGAGAGGGGGCGGCTGGCCGTGTCCTCGGCCATCGCCAGCGGGTGACATCCACGTCTGCCACCGGCGTGTCCATCCGCTCTCCCGCAGCAGCGTGTGTGGGCCCGGTGAGAGCAGCAGCGCAGCCGCGCTGGCCCCGTCACCCGTCTCAATGACACCAACACGGAGCGGGGGCACCCTCCCACCAGCCTGGCCCCGCACCTCGCTCGCACCCACAGGCACGCGTCGGCCCCGTGCCGTGCCCTGCATGTGCCGAGGCGTTTGCCACCGTCCTGCTCGTGGCGGCACTCGGGGCGAGCGCAGGGTCCGAGTGACTGCGGCCGAGCCGCGGGTCTCTCCCTCCTCGTTCTGCCTGGGGCACCGACTCCCGCGAGCCTGGCTGGCACCGGCAGATATCATAGGCTATTAATTAAGATGTCATTTACAGGCCCACTGGGTGACCTTAATTAAACTGTAAAACGGCAAACACTAATAAGAAAGATGATATCCCTGTGGGTGGTGGATCAAGTACATTAACCTCCCCGTGAGGAAGCTTTCCTTCATCTGACGGGAACAGAGATCTCCCCGCTTGCTGCAGGGGCCGAGCCCCGTGTCACGCTCGGTGGCAGCGGCTCCCCTGCCCACGGGACACCGTCCTCCTGCACCCGCGGCACGGCCACGGCTCCTCCTGAGCGTGACGGGACGGATAACTCCTGCAGACCTCACGCCGGCAAAGGGACGGTCCTTGGGCCTTTCCACAGAGCATCAGGCACCTCGCTGAGGCGCCACCAGATGCGTTTCCCTTCTCCTTCCGAGGATCCTCTCCCCTCTCTGCTGCGCCGGCGCTTGCCACGGACAGGGACGGAGATCACCAGAAACTGCACCGGAGCCTTTCTGTTTGTTTTCCTTCCTGTGCATAATTCAGATGCTGCTACACTAAACACTCATTTCATATTCCCGGGAGGTGAGGGAGATGTCATGGGAGACACATTTACATTTGTAAACTGCAATCAAAACTAATTAAAACCAAGACAAATACTGATTAATAGAAGAGGGAACCTGATGCCAAGTCCCATGGCCCCACCCCAAATAACAGCAGCTTATTTTTTAAGCGGCGGATTTGCTTGTTCTCTTTCATTCCCAACATCTGGTGGCACATCTCCGGGTCGCAGCCTGGCAGCTGTGATGCGGGGGGGGGGACAATCCGGCAGCCGGGGCTTGTGCTGCCTGAAACGCAACTTTTCTGTCAAAACCTCACCGTGGGGACGAGATGAGGTGAGCTCCATCCCTGCTCCCGTTTTGCGCTAGGCTGCTGGTTTTGATTTATTTCTTCGAAGCTGAACTTATTCCTGCAAAGCAGTTAAAATATTCATCTCTCGTCTCGCCTCCCTTAAGGCTCCCGGCTCCCCGCGCTGCCCCTAATCGCGGGCTCCGGGCAGAGCGGGGTGTCAGCGCTCCAGGAGAGGCCTCGGCTGGAGCAGGCGCTGGCAGAAGCAGTCGGAGGTGCAAGCAGCTCACACCAGCGCCAGCTGCCTCACGAGCACGTTGTCACCAACCCTGTGACAAGCACGAGGCAAGAAAAACCCTTCGCACATGGACTGGGTGAGAAAACGCCCGGCACGTAGCTTGCTAAACATGTAAATGGAGCACTGAGCGGAACCAGATGGAAATGGCTCTAAGCGGAGCAGGAAGCCGGTCTGTTCAAAAAGCGAATTATTGATTAATGTGCAGAGAAAACAAGCAGAACTGCTGGACAGGGTCCGAGCGATGGACGTTTTTAGGAATATAGATTTGAAAGTGGTAACTGTGGCATCAACCATCAGCCCCGTCCTGGAAGAAACAGACCCGCCTGCCCGAGCATCTGCCAGCACAGGGGCACCGACGGGGCGGGGGGGGCCTGTCCCCCATCCCTGCCCTCCCCCCTGAGCCTGGCACCCAGGGAGCAGCCCCCAGGGCAGGAGGGGCTGAACGCGGGACGTGGGCAGGGGAGCGCTGCCCTCCCTGTCCCAGGCTGCCCCCACAGACCCTCGGCTCCCTCTGTGCCGGATTTTCTGCTGCAGCTTCTCGCTGCACCCAGGCAGGTGCCAGCACAAGGTAATTCCTGCCCATGAAGCGGCCGCTTTTACACCAGCGCGTCTGGCTTCTCCCTCGCAGTGAGCTGGGACGGTGCCGCCCAGTCACTATTTTCAAATCACAGTTTTTTCACGGTAAAAGGCTCCTTTCCCCAGGCAGCCAGCAGGGATTTTATTGTTTAAATAGTGTGAAATCCTTCTTTATGAGGGCACTCGCCTTCTGGTCTACAAGAACGGCCTTTTGCAGCATCTCATGTCCCCTGTTTATCCCCGATGCTCTGTGTTAGCGGCAGCCTGTCCACGCCGGCCCCGCTGTCCTGCTCTGCAGTTGCAAATCACTGAGGATTTAAAGATAAAACGACCGATGCTGCGGGTGAGAACTGCCAGGTGCTGCGGCCACAGGTGGTTAATCTTCCCATTTCTTGCAGAGGATTTTAACAGCATTTCCTTGTGGAAATGGGAGAGTCGCTCTCCTCACGCCTCCCAGCTCTGCCGTGCAGGGCTTCTGATTCAGGGCAGAGGTGGGGGAGCCACAACCAGACAGTAATCAGACCCCGGGACCGGGACCCCCCTGTGCCAGGACACCGCAGGGTGAACCCCCTGTGTGGGCAAAGCCCTAAGCGCGTCCCCGGCCCCGGCCAACGCCCCGACGTCGGTGGGGTTCAGGGTGCAGACACCCCACGTGGCGACGGCACGGCCTCACTCGTCAGCACGACTGTCCAAGGTTGAGAGTCCACCTTCAGCTCAACTTATTAACCCGGTGTTCCTTTCAAACAAAATATCACACCGCTTAATTATTTTTTGGCTAACCGCTTGCAAATGCCATCCATTACCGAAAACATGACACCGCTGCCTTTTGCCAGGCTCTGGAATCAGACTCCGTGTCACCCTCTGACAGGAGCATCGTAAAACTGCATTAATCAAATCGCATATCAGTCACAAAAATTGAGGAGTAATTTGTCAAAGTCACAGCTGTGCTCAATAACCGTTTGGAGATGACTAAGTAATTAATCAATAACGCGTTCTCACCTTTTCATTCCCCACCGTTTCTGTGACTGGAAAATCACGGGCGGAGTTGCCCAGTGGCTTTAGAAGGAGCAGCTGGTGTTACTGGGGGGCTCGTCTGGGCTCCCATAGCAGCAGCCTCCGGGGCAACCGGGGCTCAGTGGGTGCTTGGATCAGAGCAGCCCCCGAGCATCCCGCATCCCGCCGGGCCACGTGCCGACACTCCTGAGCGCGACTGGGGCCAGGAGGCACCGAACGGGGCCTGGCACCGCGGGCGCCACGCGCAGAGGCACGGCCGGAGGGACGGAAAGTGCTGCCGAGGGCACCCGGGCGGATCCTGCCCGAACCCTGCGCTGGGCTGGATCACCGCGGAGCTGGACACACGCTCCAGCTCCATCAATCCAAACCAGGCGTTTAACCTCAACACTCGCCCTGTCATCTAAACAACTGCTTATCAGAGACACTGTTAATTTAGTCTAAACTCTTCTTTCTTAATGTTCTTGAAATAACACTCTCCCTAATGCAACCCAAGAATAACCCATCAGTGTAATGAAAAAATTTCCCTGCGAGACTGAGCTGCTAATTCTTGAATGCCCTAAAAGTGATAATTTGATTAATAAAATGGTCAGATCTGCAGTACCGAAGGGCTTTTCAGCTCAGAATCAATCACTTTACATCTATTACTCAATGCCGGATTCACTGAATGCGTTGTTGAACTCATTGAAAACTGTGTTAGCGATATTAAGTAATTAGTAAGATTAATGCTGTTGCAGAGCTATAACCTGGGCAGAATCCAGATTGATTAGAGTTAATTATCTTCTGCCTGCTTAAATAATTTATATACTGTTTTCCCCACTATGTAAGAGCAGAAAACACAGGAGAAAGGTTCCCTTCCTCTGCACCGCACACGCGGGGCCGAGCCCGGCACCGTGAGCACCCGGTAACTGGGGGGTTGCTGCATCCTCCTCCTCCTCCTCCTCCAGGTCAGTCCATTCAGCGCTGTTTGGCCCGGAGGGCTGATGCAATAACTTATGCATGATCCTGGCTTTCTAATCAAAATGTCATTATTACAAATGATCGCGAAAGTTTTCATATTCTACATTTTGTCTTTGCAGAGAATTTTAAGCCCTCTTTAATTTTGTCCCTCGGTGCCGGTGTGTGTAATAACCCCGCTGATCCATATTCATATCCTCCCGGCCTTGCAGCTCCTGCACGGGTTTCACAACTCGTGGAACCATTTTCTTAAAGAACAGAATATCCACAATATTTGTGATTGTTATTAAGGCAACATGATTTCAGCCCCTTTAATAATCACAGGACATGACTCCCAGTGTATTTAAATAATTGATTGACTTAGAGCTCACTAATATGAATGCATCCACAAGTATTTAATTGGGTCGTTACTTGATCCTGGCTCCGTGCAGTGCATCATGTTACCAATAAATCAATTATGCATCTCTCCACTCACAGAACCTCTCTGCCGGTGGCTCCAGGACCAGGCTGGGCCGGGAGCGCTGCGGAGGGGTCGGGCAC
>NW_020799136.1:2968774-2971629 GCF_003259725.1 Athene cunicularia | reverse complement strand
CCCCTGGCAGAGGGCACAGGAGAGCTCGTCCTGCCCATGGGAACCACGAAGACTGGGCCCGATTCTGCAGCAGCACGTCAGCGCCCCGCCACACTGCACTGACCCCCGTGCCACGACAGGGGCTTTACGCAGGTGCAGACGGGTCTGTCCCGCACCCAGCGCAGGTTCCGTCTCCCAGAGCATCTCACAGCAGCTTCAGTCCCGGCGGGGGACGGGGCTGCCGGGGCAGCAGCAGCACCAGCCCCTTCCAGGGGAGCAGCTCCTGCTTTAGGGTGCTGGGGCCCGAACCCGACCGTGGGGGATCGGAACCCCCTGAGATAGGCAGCGGGGGATGCCGGGCGGGCCAGGAGAGCAAGTGCTGGATCGTCGGTTGAACGTTCCTGCGAACGTCAACACAATCATACACATATTTTCATTTTTACCTGTCTCACCCATTAACCAACTACGGAATTTCTCGGTAATCCCCAGCAGATGAGCATCAAAGAGAAGACCTATGGTCCAAGCTAATCCCTTTATTATGAAGTAATGCTACAGAAATCAAATACCAGCAGTAAATCGGGAGATTAACAGTCTGGGAAGTGCGCAAATTAAATTGTATTCTCCCTCGCTGCTTTGCCCCAGCCAATGGCTCCGTTTCTGCTGTGGCCACTGCAGCCCCCCCAGCAGGAAAACAAAGTTAGAAATCACTTTATAAAAATAAAAGACTCCTTTAATCCCTGCTGCAGTCAGGGAGCGGAGCCTGCCCAGAATGAGCCGATGCCCAAGCAATGCCGCCCCGTCTCCGAGCGCCTCTCGCCAGGGCAGGGGAGCACGTTTGGCTTTGCCAAACTCTCGGGGGTCAACTCTGGAGGCAGAGCTGTGCCCGGGAGAGGGGCCGAGGGCCACCGGGGACCCCCGGGGCACAGCAGGGCCCGGTCTGCAGCTGACCCCCAGCAGCATGGTTTGTGCCCTGACTCTGCTTTTATTGCACGGTAACAGCCAAATGAATATTTAATTCGTTCCCTTAAGAACATCCCCACAAATGCCCATTTCAATAAAACATGAGGATGCATTTTTGGAAGAGCCATCTAATGCTTCAGACAGCCCCATCACAGCCTATTAACCAGAGCAAACGCTGCGCTGTTGTATTTTTATCTCGGTGACTCTAATGGAGTCCCACTGTGAGGGAGGCGATGAGGAAGGTGCCCCCAGCCCCATGTAGCCCCCCCGGGGCTGCGGCTGCTCCTGCTTCCATCCCCGGGGCCAGTGGGATGGAGAACGTGGGAGCCATTCGCTTCACCCCCCCCGCACCCCTCTCGGTCAAACAGGGATGTATCTGCTTACGAGCCTGACAGAGAAAAAAAACAGAGAGAGTTTCTCAGCGAAAGGTATCAGCAAACTGGAAAAACACTGAACCACGGGCTCACGTGCAAACACGCACAGGTGCCGCGGGAGCTGCACGCACCTTCCACCCACTCGATTCATGTGAACTGGGTGAGAGGGACCCCCCTTCCCATCTGATAAAGCCGACTTTGGTTTTCCACATCCGTAAATATGTGATGGGAGCTGCATGGTAAGTTTTTTCCTGTAGCTGAGGTGATTCCAGCAGAAATCCTGCTGCTTCTGGAAAGAGGAGGTTTGGTCTCGTGTTTGAATTCACTGTGAAAGCAGCAACGAAGAGAACGGCCAGAGAGGAGCGAGCTGGGTGACAGCAGTGGGATGGAGGCGGCAGAGGTTACTTCTGCCTCCTCCTGCTACAGGGAAAAGGAGCCAGTTAAGTCTGAGAGGAGGAAATTTAAAGCCAGTGACAGAAAACGTTCCCCCAGCCCTACCCTGGGCTCTTCGGCTCCCGGAGCCAGAGGCCACCGCAGGTGATTTCCCAGCGGGGTGAGGTAGGGGCTCGCTGGCAGGAGTCCCAGGGGTGGTTGGTTACAGCAGCAAAACCCCCGGGAGAGCAGCCCAGAGCTGGGGAGGGGCACAGGCCGCCCCGCAGGCTGGGCGAGGGCAAGGGACCGCACGCTCGGCTCCTGGAGGCATCGGCGGCTCCCAGAGCCGCGCAGCTCGGGGACAGCGGAGCTCCGGCTCTGGAAGGGCTCTGCACTGCTGCTGACAGGGAGCGCTGATTTATAAAGCAGGAATAAATGAGGCTGCTCTGCAATTTCACCTAATTTTGTCTCCCATTTCAATTTGCCATCTTTCAGCGTAATGCCGGGTGGTTAATTATGTTTCCATCTTATTTCTCAGATAATACCCCCCTTGTACTGCGTATCGTAGCCGCTCAAAGGTTTCATTTTACCTTTCATTTCACCTCCTAGCACAGCTCTAAATTTAGTCAGCTTGTAATTTTGGGGTATTTTATACATTATGCCTTTATTATTGTGAGGTAAAATGGAATCCTTGCCTTTTAATTCACTCTCTAATAATTCTCCACTAAGCCTTAATACAAAAGGCTCTTTTTCCTGAAGACTAATTGAGTGGGGTGTAATTATAATACCCAGGGAGATGATATTGAAAGTACCTTAACTGTGACAGTTTCCTCTGACTAATCGCCCCTTCCGCGACTCGCAAGTCTCGGCTGCGCAAGCTCCCACCATTTACTGCACTAACGTGCCCAGAGCTGGGGGGGTTTGGGCCTGGTGCTGCTCCCGGACGGCATCTCCAGGTCTCTAAGCCACCGAGGCAGCCACAGGGGCCTCTCTGCCCCCCAGGACCAGCAGCCTGGTCCCAGGCGCAGAGAAGGGGACGCGGTGCCCGTGGCAGCCGCGGGGGTGGCACCGTCCCGCCGAGGGACCGAAGACGCGGGGCATCGCGCAGGGTCCTCGCCGCGGGAGCGGGTGCCCAGCAGCCCCAGCGCAAGATGTTCCCACCCCCCCCCC
>NW_020799136.1:2960858-2968724 GCF_003259725.1 Athene cunicularia | reverse complement strand
AGCTCCTCCAGCCCAACCATGACCCTCCCCCTGACCGTTCCCAACTCCCCCAGACCCCTCAGCGCTGGCTCAGCCCGACTCTTCAACCCCTGAGGGATCCCGGGGACTCCCCCCTGCCCTGGGCAGCCCATTCCAACGCCCAACAGCCCCTTCTGCACAGAAATCCTTCCTAAGGGCCAGTCTAAAAACTGGCTCTGCAAGGACAGACTCTCTTCTCTTCAGTGCTGAGGAATCTCTTGCCAATTACTCTGAATGTTTCTTTTTCCTCCTTCCAGTTGCTGTTTTTAACTGGTAAGATCTCCCGCCCGTCAGGGCTCTGCAGCAGGAGAGGCACAGAAAGCCGACGGTGGGTTTTTCTGTATCCTTTGTCCATCTGATTCTCCTTTCCCCAGGGAAGGAGGCTCCCGCTGTGCATCCCTTCCCCGACAGCCTGTGGCCCAGGCATCTCTCACTCCTTTTGATGGAGGAAAGAGATCTCAAGGGTATTTTTGTGCCTTCACCTGCCCAAGACAAAGCCAGGACTGTCCCACCGGGAGCTCAGCGACGTCCTGATGTTGGGAGAGCTCGATGGCCCCGGGTGTGCGGGCAGCTCTGCCTCTGCTGCTCCTCAAACCCTTCCAGCCAGCGCAACGGGGAAGAACCAAAAAATGTAGTTAAACACTTGACAAAAGAAAAAGCCCTTTGGTGGGTGAGCCGGCAGCCGAGCCCCGCAGGGCTCGTGACAGGACGAAGGCACTGGCAGCAGACCAGGGGCCCGAGGCACGGCTACCTGCCCGCTGGGGCCGGGGCAGGTTCTCAGGGCTCAGGTCTCAGCGTTTGGAAACGGGGAGACACGGGCAGGCTCATCCCTGCCGCAACGTCAGTGAAATCGAGACAAAACCCAGCATCGCCTGAACCGTTCCTCTGCGGTTCGGCTAAATGAAAGAGTATGCCTTTTTAATGCAACGTGTAATTAGAGAGTGTAAGTCACAGCCAAAAGATTTTATTGAGCCAGAGAATTAGACAGTTGCATGAGTAATGAGAGCGGCCGCCGCTGCACGAGCCGGTTGGGATTGTACGGCTGGGACAGAGCCCCCAGCCCCTCCGCCTCGGATCTGGTCGGCCAGAGAAGCGCTCCCACAGCCTCCCTTCGCTGCGGAATGAAAAGATCCTTTGCAGAGATTAAAATGAATTTATTATTTCACAGTCTGCTATTTACATCACATCTGGAGCAGGTATTATACGCCCCGTTACAAAAACATCTAAATAACGAGTCCTGCCAGCGGCAGCCGAGCACGGCTCCAGCCCCGGCCCCTCCTGAGCCGACACGTCCCCCTGGAGGGGGGCCGGGGTGCTCGGGGGGGGCCCTGGCCCCACGCCCTGCAGCTCTTGCTCCAGCCATGTGCCACCAGCCCCACCAGCACAGCTGCCCTGGGGACCCCGGCCCTGCCGATGTCGGGGCCACGGGGTTCCCATCCTCTCCCCCTCGACCTGCCACGCAGGGGGGTGGCGTGTCCTGGAGAAGGCCACGAGCTCGGGGCCAGGAGACGGTGCCTTGCTCTTTATTTTGAGCTAATGCAGCGAAGCCTGGCTGGGTCTGGGTCCCTGGTGGGCACCTGCACAGCGCCAGGCCCGCGGGCAGGAGAGGCTTCCCCCGCGTTCCTCTGACATTCCATTGCGAGCACAAGCGGGAACTCGGTGCCTGGGACTGGCGCAGTAGAGAACAGGTACTAATCTTGCAGCCTGATTAATGCAGTTACCGAGGAAGGAGAAACCAGCAGCATGCTCCACGAGACATTTCACCATCTCCGGGGGCTGATGGGGTGTCAGACACCCCCGGCCACGCCGCCGCATCCGCCCCATGTGGTCGCAGGAGCCGGGGCCCCTGGGTGACACGAGATCCGGCCGGGGCTTGGTGCTGGCTCCCGGGAACCCACCGGGCCAGGAGCCAGGACCCAAACGGCGGAGGACTTCACACAACCACTGGCTCCCCAATTCCTGACAGCGACCCCGATTCGGCATCTTGGGAGATGGGGAAAGGTGACTCACAGCAATGACTTCAGCTATTTCCGAATAAAGCCCGTTCTGGGGGGCTGCTGTGTGTCTGTCTCTGTACTGTCAACAGCTCTTACATGACTGGCGTATTTTATTTAACGGGATAGGAAAGCGAGCCCATTTCTTGGAGTGTGTCCACAGAGGCGGAGGGGACCGTGGAGTGAGGGGAGTCTTGCAGCTGCACTGGGCTCCCATAGCCGCAGCCTCCGGGGCAGCCGGGGCTCAGTGGGTGCTCGGATCAGAGCAGCCCCCGAGCATCCCGCACCCCGCCGGGCCACGTCCGGCTGCTGAGGGACCCGCGCTGAGGCTGGTCGGCCACCACCGAGCTGCACGGGGGCTACCGTGTGACCTGCGGGCAAGGAGACAGCGTGGCGGGGGGCTGCTCACAGAAACCCTCAACCTCTTTGCAGCGGGCGAGTTACCCAACACATCCAGCTGATTCGCCCCCGCTGCGAACAGCCTCGGGAGATGCAGACAGGATCTGCTCTCTGTGTCCATTTAACGGGGTGGCTGTTCCAAATTTCAGCTGCTGGGTCGTTGTGAACCCCAAGCTCTGGTTGTAGCTGCCCCCGGGGCTCTGTCGGCAGAGGGGACGGGGAGGGGAAATCCAGCCCCCTGGTCAGGGTCCTTTTGAAAACACAGGTCTGCATTTCCAAAACGCCACCTCCCCTGGGCGGGCAAGGGACCCAAAAGGGGTGTTGGAGGGTGGGCACGGAGGTTGGGGCTGCTGGACAAGGGAGGAGAGCCCTGGGGTCCTGCGGATGGGAACGGTCCCCAGCGAGAGCCCAGGACAGCACAGCCAGAGCAGAGGCTTGGGGCTGAGTTAGCAGCTGCGGGGAGAATGAACAACAAATACTGCGGGAAAAAGACAACGAGCTGAATGTAGAACTGCAGTTACGGGTCAGCGATGGATGCCCAGGGCCAGAGGAACCTTCTTGGACATCCAAAAAGGCACGTGAGCACGAAAAGTGCTTTCCGTGCACAAAAATATTATCGATAATGGAAAAAAAAAATCCCAACGTAACAATACGATAATTTTACGGCAGAGGAGGTGGGGTGAGAAACGCTAAAGCATAAGGAATAATTACACTCAACAGTATGAACAATGATTACAAAATTATGCAACTGATTAACCATGGCATATATGTAATTACTAATGAGTTTGATAAAATTTTAATTACACCTTGTTCTTTGGGGCATTCAGCAAGCCATGAAAATAATAATCATGTAGCGCTGTGTCACAGACGGCTGCCTCGGACGGGGGAGCGGTGACAGATTCAGGGCCGGGCCCAGCAACCTGCTGCCCTGACGCGGCAGCGATGCCGGGGGGCGGCCAGGACGGCCCCGCAGCCCCCCCGGGGCTGGTACGGAAACACCCCCAGCACGTCTGAGCCACGCAACGCCCTCCTCCCCGGGGAGCTGCCGCTCGTCAGCACAGCCCTGCGCCCCGCCGGGGTCTGCGCTACCCCTGCCCGCCCCGGCGGCCACAGCCCGGCCCTCCTGCTCGCCCCGGTGCACCCCCTTCCCTCGCGGGCTCCTTGGGGACGCTTCCCTGGGTTCTGGTTGCCCGGGGCAAGCGCGGCCGGGCTTTGCCAGGGGACATACCTTGGTCGTCTTCACTTTGTTGCCGCTACTGCAGCTCCAGCCTGAGAGGTCGGGCAGCACCTTGCACTCCTCCCCGTCGAGGCACGGCTCCATCTGGCACCACCACTTCTGCAGCACGATGGAGGCTGCGGGCGAGGAGGCCGTCAGCGGCCGGAGGGGCAGCCCCTCTCCCGGCACAGCCCGCGTCTGCAGCGACCCTGCCAGGAACCATTTGCCGCCCGCCTGGCCTCGTGTGACCCAACGGTTCCCCCGACCTCCCAAGCACTCTGTTTTCTCCCACTACCCCGGGGAAAAAGCCTAATGACAGCTCTGTGCTCCCAGCCGGAGCAGCACGGTCCAGTGGCCTCTCGGGGCTCCTCTCGCCGAGGCCGACGGACTCTGCTCTGCACGGCCCTTGTAATTTGTGTCTCCAATGCGGGTAACCAGAGCGTTTGGGAACGACGACACACACAAGCCCTTTGGGACAACAAAAGCCTTCCCTGACTCATCCTGGCATTTCTTGGTGTTGCACATGTATGTGCTCGCAGGAAGTGGTGAATCGATACCGCGTTGGCGGAGGCTGCCGCTGGCTCTGCCGCCTCCTCGGTGACGCCACGTGGTGCCATGTGATAAAACGCACATGGTGTGAGCTCTGCTGAGTGCTGCTCGCAGGTGACAGCGCTGCCCGGCTGCAGTCACGCCCCTGCCCCTGGCTGCAGGGCGCTGGGCAGCAGACGTGCAGGGATCGATGCTGCGGCGCCGGCCCCACCGCAGCGACGCGCCGGAGGAGCCCCAACGGCTGCAGCACCGTAACCCTCCCGCGGCACGCAGCACCCCGGGGCTGCTCAGCGTGGGGTAACACAGCCACACTGACAGGGAGTGTCCCCAAAACGCTCCCTCTGCCCCTCAGGTCCGCTGACCATCCCAGGGGCACGGAAGTCCCACAGCGACCGGGAGGAGGCAGCCGGGGCTGGAGGGGACCCGCCGGTGGCTGCGGGGTACCCGGTGTACCCGGTGGCCGCGGGGTACTCACCATCCACGCAGGACGGAGCCGCCCGCGTGGTCCCCGCCACCTGCCCCGGGAAGCAGGAGCATTTCACCGTCTGGGAGCGCTCCTCGATCTTGTTCTTATTGCAGCACCGGTGAGCTGCGATGACTTCGCACGTGCCCGGCTCTACGTGCACTGCGGGAGGAGAAACAGCTGCCGTCAGCGGGGCTGTGCCACGGGCCCCCCCGGGTCACCCCCTGCTCACCGTCCCGCTGCGTGACCGTGCCCGAGGCACCGGCAATCGCCCCAGAGCTGCCAGTGACGTACACGTGGCTCAGCCCAGCACCTCCCAGCCCACTGCTCCTGCTCCAGGCCTCCTGCCTCTGCGCTCCGAGTCCTACCCAGGCCACGCCAAGAGCTTATTGAAACGAGGGAGCACATCAGTTAATTGCAGCTGATAACGAGACACACACTTCGCTAACGCCTTTGGCCTCAGCGTGCCACCACCACCAGCCCCAGCCAAGCCAGCGCTCCCCTCTCGCCATCTCGCGCCGCGCTCTGGCTGCAGGAGGGAGCACCGGGGTGGCGTTTCCACCCCGCGGTGACACAGCAATGTCACGGAGCTCCTCAGGAATCCGGGCGGTTCTGCTGCTCCCCCTCCCAGCGCCATTAAAACATGAAGGAAGAAAGAAAACTAACGTGTGGGCTTATCACCTCTGGGATGCGGGTTTGGAAGCTTGTTAGCATCAGGAATCAGTGACTGCTGCTGGGTGATGGCGCACACAGGCACGATGCAAATTAGCCAGACAGGGCTGGACAGACTCACTGCCGTGATGGAGAGAGCAGGGGGCGTGCCCGGGGGTTTGCGCCCGTGTCCCCTGCCCCGCTCTGTGGGACGTGACACACGAAGTGGGCCGGGGGCTGACCTGTGCCCTGGTGAGCGCTCCCATGGCTCCCCGGGAACAGCAGCGCGTCCCCACGCTCACCAGCACATGCGTCCCCACGCTCACCAGCACACGCGTCCCCACGCTCACCAGCACACGCGTCCCCACGCTCACCAGCACACACGTCCCCACGCTCACCAGCACACGCCGCCCACCCTCCAGTGGCTGCGGGGAAGCCGCTGCTTGCCCTTCTCAAAGGCAGGCTCAGGGCAATGGGATCCCTCTCCCGGCGCCGGGGGAAGCCCTTGCAGCCAGGTCTCCACATCCCTGCAGGGGAACGCGGATCCAGCGCAGCCTCGCGGCATGTGCCAAAGCTGTCCTGGCCCCTCGCCTGCTCCCAGCGCCGGGACACGGGGGGCAGGATGCGAGGATGCCCCCGGGCAGACACTCGACGGCCGAGCGGGAACGTGGGCAGCGACAGCGGCGCTCGGCCCTCGCCGCCTGCCCCGTCCGGGAGCCACACAGCCCTGCCCCTGCCCCCCCGGCACACGGGCAGGATGGGCCACGCAATTACCACGGGTTTAATTTGCCTTTATTTATTGTTATTTCATGGTCATTTTCTTGTAATGAACCATCACTTTCATTTCTGCCTATAATAATTACACAATTACCTATCCTGGAAGTATTTCGTAGCAGCATCTCTGGCCATAAATTCTACCCTCCCTCTTAAATGCCATCATAATTCAGCTTTAATGATAATTTCCATTCTTTTTGTATGCAGAAATGGTCGACTTCCGTGAAAGTGAGAAGGAAAGCAACTCATTACAGAACGAACGTGACTGCTTAGCTCCACTTTTACGGTTAATGGGATTTTTCAAATAATCTGAGGAATAAGCAGAGGTTTTGGCTGACTATGAGCCCACATTCCCACCACGTGCTGGTCCAGGACCACAAGGAGCCACTCACACTTTCCTGCATCCCAACACAGCCCCCCCCACCCCAACAGGGAATTTTTTACCCTCCAACTTCAGCGCTCACACCTAGTTGTGGTTTTGACTCATTTTTATAAAAACTTCCCTGCAAAGCTTCATTAGCAGAGCTCTTCCCAGGAGGAAGGGCCAGACGACCCCTCTGCTCCCTCTCACTTCTGCTCTCTGGCTTCTCATTTTCAGCTAATTTGAAAAGGTTCAGCAGAGGAGAGCCAGGCAGAAGTGAGAAATTGCTCATTACAGCCATGCAGTAAGAGTTTGCCAACGTGCCAAAGCCCTTTGAATTTGCTCAGAAAGGTGCAGCACCGAGATAAAGAAAATTTTGCCTCTCCTCCAGAGCCAGACATTTTTCTTTCCCTCAAGTACACACGCGTCTTGGCAGCTGCCAGTACCAGGGGGGACGGAGGAGTTTAAGCAGAGCTCGCCAGCCTCCAGCCCCGCGATCGCTTGAACCAACAGGGGTCAGGTCTGGGGGTTTCCCAAGGTGCAGTTTACTCACGGTTAAGCTTCTGCCACCCCGGCTGAGCGGATGCAGGGATCTGCTCCCGGGGACACAGCTCGGGTGCCCTTTGCCACCACACAGGCTGCAGCAGGCACAGCAGCACCGGTGCCCCCGTGCACCCCCAGGCCGCTCACCCTCCCGCTGCACGTGCCCCTTGATGAGCCCTCGCTGCTGTTTCCCAGGTGCAGTTGGGGATCACCCATTTCTGGCATCTCCCTGGTTAAACTTCCTTGGCCAGAATCCACTTGGGTATAGACTAGTCCCAAAAGCCTTGAGAGCAGAAACCTCAGCAGGGAACAACACCAAGAAATTACACGGCCAGAGCCCTGGGAGCAGGGGGAGAGGTGGGAGGCCCTACCTCCACTGCCCAGGACACAGCAGCAGGGCACAGCAGAGACGCCCCAACAGCCCAGTACAAACCAGAACTGGGAAAAGAGAGACGCAGAAGGTCGCTAAGAAAGCACACAGCCAGAGCATCCTCTCAGAGACACATTGCTCACCGAGAGCAGAAGAACCAGCAAGAAAAGTTAAGAGCAGTACCTCCTCCTGAAGCAACACCATCACCCCTCCCGCAGCAAGACATACTGCTGATTGCCCCCAGCTGCCCCCACTCTGCACCCTCCTGCCCCCCCAGCTCCCAGGACACAGCCCCTCTGGCCCTGGTCACACCGGGGAAGCGGCAGCTCCTGCTGACAGCCCCGTGCCGGGCTCCAGCAGAGCCGAGCCGAGGGGCGCGCTGGTTTGTGCAGCCCAGGCTCTCTCCCCAGCTGAGGGTAAATCATTCGTGCTGTGAGCTGCGCTCGACAAAGGAGCTCAGTGGGGTGTTTGCTCCAGCCTGGCAGCCCTGGCCCTCACCCCGCGCCCTGGCCTGGAGCGGAGCATGAG
>NW_020799136.1:2956347-2958934 GCF_003259725.1 Athene cunicularia | reverse complement strand
AGCCCGCGGGCACCCGCCGTGTCCCTGCCAGCCGCACCGCGGACGCCCGGCCGTCCCAGCCGACACACGGGCACGGTCCCACCAGGACAGACAGACGTGGCCCCTCTCCAGCTCCCAGCTCGCCCCCAGCCCACCGCGCGGGGAAGGCAAAACCCGCGGCACACGAGGGGCTCTCCAGCCCCTGGCAGACGCTCTCGCTGGTAAGATGCGGGGAGCACGGGGGGCGGCCGTGAGCCTCGGAACAGAAAGTTTCAGAAAGTCTTTGATTTCCCTCAAAAGCGTAGAGCTTCCCTTTGAGCCAGGCAGGGCCCAGGCAGCCGCAGCCTGCGGGCTCGGGCAGCAAACTGCAGTGCCTCTGCCCCGGGAAGAGAACCCTGGTGGGACAGACACCCCATGGCCCGCAGGCTGGTCCCTGCTCCGGGATCCAAACCCTGAACGGCTCCAAGACAAACCCACGCTCCACGGGGGCAAGCAGAGAGCCTGAGCCTGAGCCCGAGCCTGAGCCCAAGCGCCCGGAGAGCGCCGGGCTCCTCCAGAGCTCCCTGCGGCTGCTGCTCCTCTGGCTGAGCCGCAGGAAACTTCGAACCAGAGAGGACTGAGAAAAGTCGGATGGATGGTGTTTTTAACACCGAGAGCAGGAAACCCCCAGAGAACCTGGGATAAGTTCCAGAGCTTCTGGCATGCTTCTCCCTCTCATTTAACTGGTATTTCCCCACTGGAACCCTTTTCAAAA
The DNA here is from genome assembly GCF_003259725.1 of Athene cunicularia. Classification (NCBI taxonomy): domain Eukaryota; kingdom Metazoa; phylum Chordata; class Aves; order Strigiformes; family Strigidae; genus Athene; species Athene cunicularia. The sequence goes on along the minus strand of NW_020799136.1, from coordinate 2,958,201 downwards.
AAAATCTTATCTCGTGGAACCATAAAAGCATTGTAAGAACACACGGCCTTTGAATCCTTCATGCAAAAATAAAATAAGAACGCTGTCCTACTCTGGCTGACCTTTAAGTCAGCGGCAGAACATGGTTTTTTATGGCATAACCTGAATGACACATTTTGTGTGTCTCAGGGAGGCGTGGGCACAGCTCCACATGTTCAGTGTAAAATATCGCTCTGCTTGCTGGTGGAGAGTTGTAAAACGCAGAGAAGCTGGATGCAAGGAACTGCCAGGCAGTGCCCAACCCCTCTGCGTCAAAACCCCTTCCCGGGGGGCAGCGAGACACCCTTCGAGGGGTCCGGGTGTCTGGGGAGGGCTGAGCGGCACGTGGGGACGGGCAGAACCCGCGGGGAGGCAGAGGGGGGGCTCGGAGGGTCTGTGCGGGGTGGCACAGTCTGGGGGGCTCCAGGGAACGGGCGGGCCCCACAACAACTCCACTACTAATATTCACTAAATAATTAACATCTTAAAATCACTACTGCCTTAGAGGCATGCATTATTTAAGAGGGTTTCAGAGAGAAGCAGGCTTGTTTTTATTGCTCATTATCACTGCATGTCAGCTGGGACTTTTTACTATCTGGTCACCTCATGACTCCGTATCATAGAATTCTAGAATGGTTTGGGTGGGAAGGGACCTTAGAGATCACCCGGTGCCACCCCCTGTCCCGGGCAGGGCCACCTTCCCCCAGCCCAGGTTGCCCAAAGCCCCGTCCAACCCGGCCTTGAGCCCTTCCAGGGAGGGGGCAGCCACAGCTTCTCTGGGCAGCCTGTGCCAGGGCCTCACCCCCCTCACAGGGAAGAATTTCTGCCTCAGATCTGATCTAAATCTCCCCTCTGTCAGTTTAAACCCGTTACCCCTCGTCCTATCTATCCCTCCCCCCTTTCCCACAGCCCCTTTCAGCCCTGGGGGGCCGCTCAGGTCTCCCCGCAGCCTTGTTGAACTTCATGAGGTTGCCACGGACCCACCACGCATGCTCTGTCCCCCCCGTTGCACGAACGAGTGTGTGCACATCCACGAACTGCTCGTGCAAATCCCGTCGCTTCGCATTTGCAAGCAGAAAACCAAATGCCTGGAGCGTGGGGAGAGCGGCTGAGCGGCCGCTGGGCGACAGATGCACCTGCGGGTGGGGGATGCAGCTCCCCACCTTCCTCCGCGGCGCTTCCCACGCACCCAGCGCCGCTCCTGCCTCATCTAGAGAGGGTGGCTTAGAAAAATACTCCGTCTTGATGTAAAGGCTGCACATGACGGAGGAGCCAACGCTTCCCCAAGTGAGAGGGAATCCTGCAGAAGCATCTCACAAACGAACGCCGCAGGGCCGCCGCCTTCACTCCACGCAGCGACGCGCTGGCCAGTAAATCTCTCACAGGATCATCAGAAACCGCTGCTCCGCTCCCCATTCGCTCGGAGAACCTCATTTCCCGAAAGCAAATCCCAGCTGACTAAACGCCTTTACTTGTGCTCCGGCTTGAGTGATGAATGTGAAGTCAGGCAAGGGCGGCACTTTGATTATCCGCATTCGGGGGCTTTATCTGAAGACGCCGGCGCCACCTCTGCGGGGGCTGCGTCCAGCTCACCGTGTTACGGGGGGGTTAAACTGCCGGTGAATGATTCTTCACTGAGGAGTCTCCCATTCCATTTCCAAATGACTTCAGCTCTGCCCTTGATTCACGTGGCTCTTTAAATCCGAGCACGTACCCCGGGACGCGTCAGCGCTGCCCGTGTGCTGGGGCAGCACCAGGGGTCAGACCCGGTTTCTGCAGCCAGATGTTCACAGCGTGGCGTTTCCCTGGACAGGGGCTGCAGGGGGGGGCGGGGGG
>NW_020799136.1:2948242-2952654 GCF_003259725.1 Athene cunicularia | reverse complement strand
CGGGGGGGCTCTCGGCAAGAAGTTCATAACTTTGGGTGCTCAGAAACAGTGTGGCCGCACCGTCACAACTAAAGGCCTTCCTCTGCTATTGCTCATTTCTGGGTGCCACACCTGGTTTGAGCTGTGAATAATAAACGCAACGCTCTAAACGGAAAGCTCTGGATGAGTCGGTCGCTTTGTGCAGCCAGTCCCTCGGCATCCCCGGCCCTGGGGGTCACGGGCAGCCCCACAGCCACCCCCCTCCCACCGCCCCACGCAGGAACGTAACTGCGGCTTCCCTGGACAAAAATGTCATTGCGGCCAAGGATGGAACCTTGTGAAACTGTGTTTCAAACATCACTTTTACCAAAACCTGTCCCAAACGAAGCAAAAGCAGCGGAGAGACAACAGGTAAATAAATGCCATGAACTCAGCAAGCAGACTAAGAATTCCTGGTTTGAGCCCATGGAAATCCAGCCCAGGAGAGGGGGCAGCCACACAAAACACTCACGGTGCCAGGAAACCAGGACGCGCAGAGAGAAACCGTGTTAATACAGACACAGAGCGGGGTCAAATTTTTAAGTATTTGCTCCTTGTACGCCCTCTTTGCTGCGGATTAGAATTTGCTGAATAAAATGTACAAGATCTGGTCCACTGTGGATAAATCTGTGTGAGGGAAAAATCCCCAGCTCCCTGCCTGCGAGCACGTGAATACGTGAGCCTGTCTCCTCACGTGTGGAGCGAGATTTATACATAATTCACACCTCGTGAGTGCACTTGGGCATCTGCACTTTAAACCTGGGTGAGCTGCTGCTCGGGTAACGCCAGGCCTGAGCGTTCCCCGAAGGAGCAGGTCCCCTGCAAGCGCCCCAGCCGGGGAGCAGGGGGCTCCGCGGGGCTCCGCGGGGTCCGGCCCCAGGGACTGGGCAGGTTGGGCGAGTGCCCGAGCCCGTGTCCCAGGGAGTCCCGACCTGGTGCCAAAAAGTCTTTCCCGAAACAACTGAGGAGTTTTATCTTCTCGTGCACCTATGTTAGAAAGAGGAAGGCAGGGAACTGCCGGCTGGCGGGTTGAGGGAGTCGCTCTGGAAGGCTCATTTTGGTTTTAAGCAATGAGGATGGGGATTATAGGATTAGAGCTGCTTTAACTGTCAGGCAAAAATGACAGAAATAGAACAGGGTTTGGTGTGGGGTCAGGCGAGAGCACCAACAGTCTCAAATTAACCCTTAAACACCTCCTTTTCCAGACACAGGCACAAGGAGCGGGCGGCGCGTGCCCCAGGATTGCTCCGTACTCCCAGCACCCGCTGCTGCACAGCTCTGCCCGCACGACTGGCTCCCACCCCCCCATCCTCCCACCGCGCACCCCCAGCCCTGGAGCGCCAGATCCCCGCTCCAGCGCGGCCCTTTGGGCCCCTCGCCCGGCACACGGACACGAAGGGCTGAGCACAATCTCTCAGCTGCTTCCCAAGCCACAAGCTTCAACCGTGGGTTCACGTAACCCCCCCCCCGCAAAGTCACATGGACGGCACAGAGCAGCGTGCCAGCGCACCCGCATCGGGGGGACCTCGAAGCCACCGCTGGGAGTAACAAATTCACACCCCAGAGCCAAGGCTACGCTGCCCAGCAAGACCTTCGGCTCTACATCAATTTATACTCGTTCCAGGTTTCAAGATGATCTTTACAACCAGAGAGCTGAAGGTAAGTGGCGTGTCCATCACCCAGCAAGTGTGGTTTGTGACACTCATTGCAACTTAGGTGGAAAGAGTTATGTCTCCCTGCTCCCAGATCATGAATTACCTCGGTAATAACCCGAATATCTAGAAGTGTGTCAGATTTTGCTACAGACGTGAAGAAATTTGCTTTTCAGCTCCCCAGACCAGCTAGGCTCACCGAGCAACAGTTTTTAAATGCCCCGTATTAAGTATTTAGGATTTATAACTCCCAGGAAGAGCTTTACGGCTATATGGCTCCAGGCTGCTTCCGAGGAGCAGCCCAGGGAGCTCCCTGCACACGTGGGCACTTGAAGTCTAAATCCCACGGCCATCGCAGCAGCACCAGAGAGAAAATGTCAGCGCCTCTTGATGTTTGCTGGCTGGATTCTGCCCTGTGCCTTCAGCACACTCATCCTCACCGCCCAGACCCCAGCCACAGGGCTGGACACCGAGGTCCCCCGGGCCGATGGCTCCCGAGACACCCGCCCGCTCCCGCAGCCGCTGCGTGACACGACCCGAGACCACCGGCACTCGCCCAGGAATGAGGGACGGACCCTCAAACATCTTGGCCCCACGTCAACCCCTCCCCAGGCATCCCATGGAGACCCCAAGGTGCCACCAGTGTCATGGGGACCCAGGGCGATTGCACGGGAGCGCGACGCACATGGCGAGGACGCCGCTTCCCCTACCTGGATGGCTTCTGTGATGGGTGGAGGCCAGCGTCAGTCTTCCCCACAGCGTGGTAAGGCAGAGAGTGAGCACGAAAACCCATCTGCTCAGGCTTTGTATGTCTCTCTCACTCATTCTACCAAAAACAAGAGGAGACGCGCGGAGGAAGCGGAGCTGGGGAGGGTTGGGAGGTGCAGCCCCCACTCCTTGAGGTGGCTGCGGCCGTGGGGATGGGGTGGCCTGGCTGCGGGGACACGGCCCTGGGAGACAGGACACGCGCCCGGGGCTCACCCACCACCCTTGGACGGGCTCAGGCTCCTCCAGCAGCACTGGCCATCACGGCGGGACAGATAATCCCAGCAGCAGGAGCACGGAGCAGTGATAGTTACCTTTTACTGGGGGTTCACACTCACGCCTGCGCATCTGCCAACCCGGGGGGGGTCAGGTCTTTGCAAGGGGCAGACATCAGCGCATCTGAAAGGAGAGAGAGGAATATGGGGAGTACGAGCCGCCGTGTCCCCCCGGGAGAGTGGGGGACGCCCCGGAGCTTGGGCGGCCCCACATCAGCACACGAGCACGCACCAAAACCCCTCTGGGGAATGAGCCCGTAGCCCTGCTCACCCCTCGCCACGCCAGCGGGGCTCCGATTCCTCCTGCCGGAGCACCCAGCCGGGCTGTTACAGCAGCTAACGCAGAGCACAGACACCAAATACAGCCCCGGGGTGAGCGGGAAGAGCCAGAGGAAAGAGCACTGAGCCATTCCAGGTGTTGCCTTTTCCGCGTGCGGTTCCTGCGGTTACGCGCTGTCATCGCCCCTGTGTCACCGAGGTCCCTGGCGGTGACGCCCAAGGTTTGGCTCTCACAGGCTGGGCACTGTTCACCGACAGACAGACGGACAGACAGACCGCCCCGGCCGTCCCAGGGCCCAGCCACCCTCCTGCTCTGCGGGCAGACGAGGAACGGGGCGGCCGATGCCCAGGGGGACCCGCGCCCCGCTGTCCCCACCATGCCACCTCCCGGGGCTGCTTCTCCTCTCAGTACAGCTGCGAAGTTCATAAACCGACGCAAACCCGCGGCCTCTGAACACACCAGGAACCTCCCCGGGCGGCTCCGCGCACCGCGGCACGGCGCCGGCACCCGCTCCCGCACCACCCAGGATGTCTGTGGTGGGAAGGAGCCCGGTTTTATAGGCCTTAAGGAAAAATTTAAATCCTCAAAGAGTTGGTATTTTACTGTCGACTGCTTTAAATACATTCCCTGTACTATTTATCAGCCACCGCCCGGCAGGTGGAAACGGCTCCAGGGCTCCGGCGGCAGCAGGTGCGGTATCGGCTTTGACAACGTCTGTCCAACAACGCCGAGCAGATACCAACGTCCCCCATAAAACTTCAGTGCCGGCTCATCCTTTATTAACGAGAGGCCGTGAAGACGAGTGGCGACGAGGCCGAGGCTCGGGAGCGCGGCCAGGAGCGGCCGTGGGCGCCCGGGCTGCCCCTCGGTGCCCTCCCCGGGGAGCTCCGCTGCACCATCCCCGCTGCCCACACCCCCGGGGCCCACGGAGGCAGCGAGGGCAGCGCGGGGCTGCGGCCGGGCACGGGACAAACCGGGGCTGCTGCCAGAAGAAATCTTCTCATTTTCAACCATCTCCTAAATTTCTGCCCGCTCTGGACCAGGCTGAGACAGGGCAAGAGACTCCCACGATGAAGCGCCAGAACAGAAAGCGCTGACGTTTTTAATCAAAACAAAGTGATTTGAGGTGGTAAAAGGGCATTTCTTGTTTTGAAGCATTTCAAAATGAATTGTTCTCTTTTAAACTGACATTTTAAAATGAAAAATGTTTCATTCTAAAATGCTGATTTAAAGTGGTATTTTCCATTTTGATTCTCCCAGCTGGAAAAAAAAAAAATCAGAAAATGTCACCAAAACCGTTGACATTTGCCCAGGAAAAAAAAAAAGAAAAGAAAAAGAAAGGTATCTTGACAAAAACACATATTTTATGCTAGGAAAGAATCCAGAGGTAAGAAAATACTCCTAATTAACACCGTGGGGTAG
>NW_020799136.1:2943599-2945757 GCF_003259725.1 Athene cunicularia | reverse complement strand
AGCAGACAGGACGCTGTCCCCAGCCTCCACGTGTCTCGCAGCAGCGAGTCCCCGACGCCAACACACCCCGTGCAGAGCAGCCCCTCAGCCTGCGCCCGGAGCCCCTGGGCACAGCCCAGCTCCCAGGCACGAGCCCCCAGCCCTGCAGCATGCCCCGGAGCCCCCCCCGAGAGCCCGGGCCCAGCTCCGGCCTGTGGGACCCTCCGGCCCTCGCGAGGTCTCCGGGAATGTCCCCAGGTCTCTCGGCTGGGCCAAAAAGCCAGCGCAGCGCTGGCCACCTCCACCCCACGCAGGGCAGGGACGCGCTCCCAGCACAAACTATATTTAACTCGGAAAGGCCGAGCTGTTTGCTATAGCCACGGAAGCATAAATAAATCCCGGAGTTATCAATAATGCAGCCTGCGTTGCCCACGCCGCGCTCAGAGGGAAGCTGCCACGCCAAGCGGCAGGAGCCGAGTCGGCGGCTGGGGAGAGCATGGGGGGGCTGGAGGAGCAGGGGGCCGAGGGGGGCTGGAGGAGCACGGCGCCGAGGGGATCCATCCCCCGCAGCGGCTGTCGGAGCCACGCTCCCCCCCGGAGCCGCGCAGGCACTCGGGGCTCCCACTCAGGCACAAACTCCCGTTAGAAAACAGCTTCGCAGAAATTGCTATTTTGACAGTTATCAACCTCCATCGTCGTGAGACTCCAGCTACAAATGTTTGGTCTGACTTGAAATTCTTCAGCCTGGAATGTCATTTTGAAATGAAGAGTGGTGTTCTGGCACGTCAAGGCACTTAATTTTGATTGAAAAGATCAGTGTTCTCTCCTCTGCTCTGTCTGGAATTTTGTGGAATTTTTCATTAACATTTTTTGGTTCGCTGTTTTCCGCCTTTCGGTTCTGAGCTGGGACTGGAGGGCAGGCGAGGAAACGCTCAGACACGCACAGGCTGGAGGTTTGGGCCCGGGGTCTCCGAGACTGCTGCTGCCCGACCCAGGAATGAGCTGCGAGGTCAGGGGTCCCGGGGGGGCTGGTCAGCAGGACACTGCCGTCCTCTGAGCAGGGACCCCTCGGCCCCCGCGGCTCGGGGCTCAGCACAGGCCAGCGGCCCTGCTCACCCCAGCCCCGAGGACGCTCCGTTAAGGCAAAGGCGAGAGGTCGGAGCGACGGCGGCCGCAGAGCTGAGGCCGTGCCCGGGAGGCCGGCGTGTCCGCGGGAGCTTCGCCCAGCAACTCCTGCGCCCTCCCCGGACGCCACACCGCTCCTCCCCGAGGGGAAAGCCTGCCGCAGGGGCGCCTGGCCCGAGCCCCAGAGCTCCAGGTTGAGCCGGGTCCTTTTGCACCCTTCGTTTCTGCTCCTCCCCGGGGGGCCCCAGCAGCGCTCCAGCCCCGCAGAGGTGCCAGCGAGGGCAGCCCGAGGCACGTGCCCTCCGGCCGGGCACGGAGGCGGCAGGGCAGCGCGCCGCAGCGCAGAGGACTCCTTCCCCCAAGCGTGCTCGCTCGTCCTCTCCTCTACCCTGATTTATTTCCAGCTCTTTGCTCATTCCTCCAACGTCTGCAGCATTTCCTTCCCAGCCAAGGTGAGCTGGAGAGTTTTTAACTAATTCCGCCCAAGCACGGGCCTGTCCCTGCTCCCTCCGGCGGCGAATCCCACCGCCCCACTGCCGCTGGCGTTGTGAAGGTCGGTTCTGTGACAGAAGAGCCAGGAACTCCTTGGCAGAGCGCGGCTGCTCACGGGGGGTTGACACCCAAGGTCAAGAGCAGCTCAGTCCCTCCTGTCAGGGGAGGAGAGCAGAGGACTCGACAGCTCTCGGGGTTTGCCCAGGAGACACAACCCCCGGTGCCGGCTCCTCGCTGGGGTGCGGGTGCCCCGGCGCAGACGAGCTCTCCCGGGCCCCGGGCAAGGGCACCTGCGCACCCGCTAGCCCCCAGGCCTCAAAGGGGATGGCTAACGGGCAGGAGGAGGGGGCTCCTGCTCCTGCCCACCGCCACGCCGCGGATCCGCTCCCGCCCGTGTCCGGCACAAGCTCCCGCTCCGCCGCGGCCCTCGGGGTGAGGGGACAGGGGACAGGCGGCCAGTGCCAGCTGGCCCCGTCCTGCGCCCTCGAGCCCGGCCCCACCGGGTGAGGCGGAGGGAGAGGGAACCCCCCGTCCATCCCGGGGCTCCGGCTGCGGGGGCAGC
>NW_020799136.1:2938525-2943549 GCF_003259725.1 Athene cunicularia | reverse complement strand
GTCTGTTCAATTACCTGAGAACCAGCTTCCACCTCCAAAAGAAAGGTGTGATGTGCCGGGCGAGCAAGGACTGGTACAGTACGGGGATGGACGGACGGACGGACGGACAGCCCCGCTCCCGCAGCACCCTCCTGCGCCAAGCGGGTCCGCGGCTTCCGCTCAGCCCGGCACACTCCGGCTCTCCTGGGGCCAGGAACTGCTGAGACACCGGTACCGGCCCGGCCCCAGCTCTGCCAAGACCCTCGCGCCCGACACAGGGGACCCCAACACCGGCCTGGGGTGGCCGGTTCCCAACTGACGGGCCCAGCCCACCCCCCGGGCCCCCCCGGACACGGCTCCGCAGGCGCTGCTGGTCCAACCGGCACCAAGAGGCTGCTAAACGCCGACGGGCAGCAAAAGCAAGGGTTGAATTTTCACAGTTGCTGCCAGGAGCGAGTCCCACAACCTCAGGCCGGCTGAGAGGAGAGGCTGGAATTACACACAACCCATTTTCTGTGCTTTACTCAAACCCGTTTGTGTATCAGGGAAAGCCTCTGGTTTTTGAAGACGGCTCGGTTCCCTCCCAGACCTTTCCAGCCCAGCTGGAGGCACTGAACGGTTTCTAGGAGGGATCTGAGTTACAGATCAATGAGCTGTTCAGGCACCCACGTGTGGGCAGTTTGCAGCTCTCCCAGACATTTTCTCCCCACGAGCTCACCGAAGCCTCCGTGCGTCCCCTCTCGCACGGGGCTCAGCCGAAGGCCCGGGCAAGTGCCACGCTGGGGGCAACCTCGCCCAGCACCCGCTGGCCCCGGGTCTGTACAAGCCCTGTGGCCCCCAAGCGCGGGGGGGGCAGCACCTCCCTCTCCACACACCCGGGGACACCCCGGCCACCGCAGAGCCGGGCCCCTCGCTGCCACCCAGCACCCGCGCCCGGGGCTTTGCTCTCAGCCTGCGTCGCTTCCCAGAGCCCCTGCTCGCTCCTGACCAGCCTCCCCTGCCCCGTTTTCCTTCCGCTGATCCGAGCGGGTCTCGAGCAAACCCCCGCACCCCCGCAGCACCCCACAGCAGAGGTTTCCGCTTTTCCCCAGGAAAGGACACGGGGCAGGGCCGGTCCCCCCGCTGCGGAAGGTTTCTCTCCCCTTCACGTGTCCGCAGCAGAAACCTGGACCTGTCCCTCTTTAATCTCGGTTTGATTTATAACAGCTCCAGATCAGGGGAACCAATCTGTGCTGGAGAAAGCAGAGCGCAGGGCCCAGCCCCAGGGGGGCTCCCCCCAGCACGGCCCCTCCGGGCAGAGGCAGACGTCCCAAGGGCACCCACCAGCTCCTGGGGACACCAGACCTTGGCCGCCGCTTCCCTGGGGCACCCGAAGGAGCCAGGGGAAAGGACCCCGGCTTTAAGAGGCCCGTGATAAGAACAGGTTGCTCTGATATTTTATCTAAGGCAACTCAGTTCTTTTTTTCCCTTTAAGAGTAGAAATTGCCATATGTTAAATTCCAATTAATTAGTCTTGGTTGCTCAAAAGAAAAAGGGAAAAGCTCTGCAAGATTAACCCAAACCCCAGTAATAAGATATTAAAGAAATACAAGCATCTCATTCTTCAGATCAGAGGGGTTTAATAATAATGGCAAAAATCAATATGAAGCTAAATTAAATCTGCTGTGTATATTCATCAGGTGATTTGATAGAGAGTCTGCCAATTCAGGTCTCTATTGCTATGATAAGTAAATATAAACCTATTACTTTTCAGATCGCAAAGTTGTAATGGAAATGATCAAGAGCAGATGCAATCAAAACTACCTTTCACACCAGCCAAATTCCAATTAAATTAAGCCAGATTATTCAATAAGGAAGCCCACAAAAATCAAGCTCTTTATTGATGTAATGGTTCAGAAATACAAACTTGCTGCTTTCCAGATCACAGCATCTCAATGCAGGGGGAAGAATTAAGACTTCAGTAAAACTGATTTCATTTACATTCCGCTGGCAGCGAGCACAGTAATTCCTCCTCCCCGCGACTTCTCCTTTGCCTGCCCAGAGCAGCTCTCAGCTTTGCTCTCCCGCGGGCTGTGAGACTCCCAGGAGCCCGTTATTTTACCGGGGAGGGCGAGGGGCAGGACACAGGGGGAGGACTGCTTAGTATCCATAACAAGTGTGGCAAGGAGAAGAGCTGCGCTAGAAAACCTTAGTGATGAACATCCCCTCTAGCGGGTAAGAAATCTTTTCCCCGTAGACTGGCCGGCCGGCCCCTACCTGGCCCCCCCTGAACCCGCCAGACGACCAGCTGGCTTTTCCTCAGGAGGAAAACTCGGGGTTTTCGACAACCACTTGTGTCAGAGGGTTCTGCCGAGGCAGCTGGGCTCGCCAGAAGACTTTAAATCCTCAGTGCAATCAACTTACCGGCAGCAACACACAAACGATTTTATTAAAGCTGGAAGAGGCAGAACTCCTGACGTTCTATCCCTGGGGAAGATTTGTCACACCCCATTTTCAGTGGGTCACTGAGTTAAGACTCAAACTTATTTATCCCCTTGCTCTGAGGCACACGGGTGCCTCCGGGCTGTCTCAGCCCCCAGCTCTGAGGGTTTTGCTCCCTTCTGGGGAGGCTTGGCTGGCACGGGGCATCTCGGGGTGCAGGAGGGAGCCTGGGCACCCTCCGCACAGGCAGAGCCCAGTCCCACAGCCTCTGGGCTTCCAACCTGAAAAATAAAATCCCTAAAGGCTCCGTAAATCCCGGTCAGCCTTGTTACCGCACACTGGCTATTGTCCTTCCGTGCTCCTGCTGCCAGGTGATGTCACACCAGAAGTGGCGGCTCCGGAGGCCGAGAGCAGAGTTTTATCACAGAGACCTCACAGGTGACCTCACGGGGGTGAGGGAGTTTCGGCAGCAGCAGAGGGGGAAAAGCCAAGTGACCCAAGGAGGGGAGGAGTGACGGTAAAAACCCGCAGGAGATTGCACCAGCTCCCAGCGATCTGCTCTGCAAAACCCCGACTGCACCCACCTGCGGGGAGGTCACGCGCGCCCGGGGCCGCAGCGCTCCAGAGGCTCCTCGGCGCGGGATGAAGACGTGTGCTTGCAATCAAATTATCCCTTGGACGAAATAACAATAAATTCCAAACTTCCCAATTACAGGGGACAGGCAAACCTTGGAAACCATTAAGAGCTGCTTCTTCTGCTGATGAATTATCCAGAGTGCACAGAGCTATTTGCTGAGCTTCACTGTATTACACTAATTATAAATTAATATATTGCTCATTACACAGTAAAGCTGTGCAGTCAACTAATGCACTGCTGCAAAGAGCCTCTTTTAAAACATCCTCCAGTACTTTTATGATCTAGATGTCTAATTTACTTCTGTTCTGCCATAAATGCCACCAACATGTCATTCTTTCACCACGAAATATCTCTCTGGCTTCACCCTACCTCCTTTGGGGCTCGGCAACACAGAAGAAGGATGAAACTTAGGTTTTTTTAGTGCTAAACATTGCTTGAGAAATTAAGAACAGCATAATTTAAGCCTAATTCCTGGGTTAGTAGTTTTTAAATCAGTGTTTATCCCGGCAGCAGGCTGGCAGGAGGTTATCGGTCCTGGTGCCAGTGCTCCCCGTGCCCCGGTGAGCTCAGCTCCTCCTGCCCTGCAGAGACGGGCAGAACCAGCAAGAGAGCTGCTCTTGGCGAGGAAAAATGGCATTAAAACCTGACAGGCATTAAAACCTCCACTCCTTCGCAATAAGCTTTTCATTTAAAAAGGGCTTGGGAAAATTGTTCCTCCGGTCCTCCCCTAGAAATTAAAAGGAATCGTTTTCATCACCGTTTTCACAAAGCTTTGTCCAGAAACGAGGTGATGCCGTAACCTTACATCTCCTCCGCTCTGCACAGCAAACCCGGGCAAGGAGGGAGGGAAGGACCTGGGAGCAGGGAGGCTCCGCGGGGAAGGAAACACCCACGTCCAGGTCCAGCAGAAACCCTCAAAGGATGCTGAGTGAAGCAGAAACCTGGTGTGGATCAGCCTGCACAATCCCTGCAGCTCTGGAGGCTGCAGGAGACTCTCGCCAGCTTTGCACCCACTCGAGGAGAGTTTCTGCTCCGCTGCAGTCGCCCGGTGCAGCCCGGGGGTGAAGAAGCGTCCCCAGAGTGTGGAAGCAGGTGGCGGCTGTGGCAGGAATCCCGCGGGACGGCAGGGCCTCCCCGTCAGGCATCGGAGGCCCACGAGGAGCCGTGCCCGGCCTGTGCTCGGGCAGAGGGACACGTCCCGCGGGACAGGGGGGCAGAGGGCAGAGCTGCTGGCGGCCAGCGCCGCGTTGACCAGCATCAGCCTCCCCGGGCCGGGACTCTGACTCGGTCTGGAACTGCCCCGTCCTGCCAGGCAGCCCGGGAGGGGGGACACCGGCCCCCCCAGGAGGACACGTCACTTTGACCCGGCAGGAGGGATGAATAGGAGGAAGCGCAGCCCTCTGTCTTGGAAACCGTTCAGCGGCACCGCATTGTCCCAGGAGCGTTCTCGCAGCGTGGTTTTATGTCAGAGCACTCTTTCTGCGCAGCGCTTGGCGGAGAGGAAACACCGCAGCCCAGGGAGGCTCAGCCCCCACAGGAGGCATTTTGGCAGCTGCCGTCTCCTTCTTGCCAAGGAGAGCATCCCGGTGACTCAGCAGCACAGGGCCGAGCGGCAGCCTGGGGGGGGAGAGGAACGTTCCCTGGAGGAACCGCTGATGTTCAGCCTCAGTAACACGGAGGATATCGCACTCCCCAGACCCGACCCCCCCGCGCGAGCGGCAGCAGGACACGCTGCAAGGGGGAGGGTGTGCGGGGCAGAGAGAGGGGCACCAGGGATGCTGGCGAGGGGCAGGGGGGCTGCTGGCCTCCAGGCTACCACAGGTCCCGGCCACACTGGGGCAGCCCCGGGCCCCCCCGCTGTCCCCCCGTGCCCCAGGCTGCCAGAGCACACAGAGCCAGCAGGCACCGGGGGGGCAGGAGGGGAGAGATGGGCCCAGCACCAGAAACAGGAGCCGCGCGTAACCTGTGCCAGGCTGCCAACCCGGCC
>NW_020799136.1:2935769-2938475 GCF_003259725.1 Athene cunicularia | reverse complement strand
GCGGGGACGCGACGGGGGGACGCGAGATGGGGCACGTGGCGATGTCTGTGCGCTGAGGGTTCCCTCGGTCCCCGGGCTGGCTGCCCCTGCTCCTGCCAGCGTCCCCGCTGCACTGACCAGGGCTGCCTGGCCCGGGGCGGCCACCGGCCCGTGTGCCCCGGCAGGCTGCAGAGGTGCCTCCCCTTCGGAGGAGCCGGCTGCTGGGGACGCGCTGCTGGCAGCACGAGGTGTCTGACGCAGCCAGGGGCTGGAGCCAGGGACCAGGCCTGGAGCCAGGGACCAGCTGTGTCTGGACAGCCTGGATCAGCTGCCCATGTCACCTCTGCCAGCCGGAGGCGAAGCCCCGTGTGTTGTCCTCAGCTGGTGACCCCACTGCTCTGAATTTCCCATCCCATCTGCTTCCTTGCAGGCTCGTTTAACCTTCCTTCCTCTCCCCGCAGGGCAGGAGGGGCTTTTATTTCCACTACTGGGCCTTGTTCGATGGCCATGCGGGCAGCGGCGCCGCTGTCCTGGCATCCAAGAGGCTCCATCTGCACATCTGTGAGCAGCTCCGGGACCTCGTGGACATCCTGCAGGACCCCTCCCCGCCTCCCATCTGCCTCTCGCACGACACCCGGGCCGGCCCCACCGAGCCGAGCCGGGTCCCCCCGCCAGAGGACAGTGGGGAGGTCCCCAACGATGCTGTGCCACGGTTTCACCTGGAGAAAGAGGTCTCCCACGAGAGCCTGGTGATCGGCGCCATCGAGAACGCCTTCAAGCACATGGTGAGAGAAGCCCCCACCCGTGGGGACGCCCGGGGCACCCCCAGAGCCCTGCTGTCCCTGCCTGCACCCGCACGTCCCCTCCAGCGAAAGCAGCTCTGGAGCAGGGCGGGGGCTGCGGTGAGGGCTCCGAGCAGGGTGGGCTCGGAGGGGCACTGTGATGCTCTCCCGTATCTCGGGGGCTCAGGACGCAGGCACCTGGGTCTCCGATGTGGGTGCAGAGGGCTTCTCTGTGCTGCGTCCCCAGCCCTGCAGCCGCCCTGCATGGGGAAGGGTGCCCGGCCCCGCCTGGAGCAGGCTCTGGGCCAGGCTTGTAGCCCAGGTGCTGCCGGAGCAGCCGGGTGCTAGTTTGGGCTGCTTGCAGCTTTGCTTTGCACCTTTGCCTGCCCGCCCTGCCTGGAGCCACGCTCTGTCTCCCCAGGACGACCAGATCGAGCGGGAGCGAGTGTCCCAGCGCCTGCCCGGGGGCTGCTGCGCCCTGGCCGCCGTCTACCTCATGGGCAAGTTCTACGTGGCCAACGCTGGCGACAGCAGGTACGGCCCTGCGGAGCAGCTCCCGCCTTTCGCCCCGTAATCGAGGAGCTCCCCGGTGCTGGAGGCTGCTGAGGAGCAGCCGGCTCCGTCCCTGAAGCTGGGCTGTCTTGGGGAGGGCAGAGGCAGCGGGACTGGGCAGAGCCGTGCGCCGGGGACAGCGTGTCCTGCCATCGTCCCCGCGTTTGCCCGGCGCGCAGAGCGGGCTGCAGAGCCACCTCCCAAAATCTGGGACTTGCGCCTTCCTCCCCGTCTGCTTCTGGATCACACCCCAGCCCCTGCTGCCAGCGCTGGTTTGGGCTGCAGGTTGGGGAGGGAAAATTGCCCTCAGCAAAGCTTTCGGAAATGTTCAGTAAGTTATTTTAGGGCACACTTTGTACCGGTGAACTGTGTCAGGAGAAGGACACCCAAATCTTCGTGCAGAGAAGTCCCGTGGGAGCGCAGGGACGTTGGCTGATCCGTGCGTTGCCGTGGGCGCGCTGCTGTAACTGGGCCTGGGTGTGTTCCTGCCCCCGAGCCATGGCAGGAGGGCAAGTCCACCTTGTGCTGGGGGTGAAGCTGAGTTGAGTAGCTCTGTATTTACTCCAGGGTTTGCTTGTCCCAGGCAGGGTCAGGCCAGCAAGTACAGGCTCTGGTAATTGTCTGAGGCTGGAGGATGTGCTTCCAGCTCTGGGATGGAGGGACAGGAGGAGGAGGAGGACCTTGGTGCCTCCAGTTTTGGGTGCGGGGCCCCTCCGTGGCCGTGCGGGACGTGCGCGGGGCCCCAGGGCTGTAACGGTGCCGCTGGGCGAGGGTCTGTTCCCTCCTCGGGCGCTGGATGCTGCCAGGGCTGGGCTCAGAGCTGGGCTCAGCCAGGCCCGGCATCGCTGGGGCAGAGCCACAGCCCCGGGGGGGACAGTGGGGGGGACAGCTGGGCCACCACTGCTGGAGATCCTCGATCCCCCCATGCCATCCAGAAACATCTCATAATCAGACTTTCAGGGTTTTTAGCACATTAATCCATCAGAGCAGCCCCAGCCGTGTCCTGCTGCTGCCGAATTCTGCCTGGCTGGCGTGTGGCTCCCCTCTGGGGGGGGGTACCCACCTTTGTGCTCCTCCTTTTCTAACCGTAGCCTGCCCTTTGGTTTGCTCTGCTTCATTCCCCTCTGCCCCATGCTTCTCTTCCGTTTCCTCTGCCTCGCAGCCCCTGTGCCGCACGGGCGGGGGACGTGCCCTGCCTTACGCAGCGGATTCAGGCCGCAGCCCCCGGCCCGGGGCTGGGGAGGGGGCTGGCAGCCGGGGGCAGGGCTGCACCGCCCCGCAGCCCCGCAGGGAATCGCCCCGGAGCGCCGGGCTCAGCTCCCCCGCCACGGCTCCTCTCCGCCTCCCTAATCGCATCCTTCCATGTTTCATTGCAGGGCCATTATCATCCGTA
>NW_020799136.1:2930832-2935719 GCF_003259725.1 Athene cunicularia | reverse complement strand
ATCCCGGCCAGCTCTCTGGCTTGGGGAGGGGCGCTGGGACGTGGGGAGCTGCGCTGGCCCGCTGCCGGGGGGCATCTCCTGGCCGGTGGAGCCCCGGTTTGCTGCGGGGTCAGCGTGGGGGTCTGCGCCCAGCCAGCACCTGGGGACCCCGTGCTCTCGGCGTGGGGCCGGTTGGGTGCAGCTGCATGGAGCCAGTTTGGTCCTGCCAGGGGTGGCAGCGGGCTGGCTGGGCGGTGACCGGGAGGAGCGGGGCTCCGCTCCCTCCTCCCGTCCTGCTCCCTCGCACGCTCCGAGGAGCCGCAGCGCTTGCGCCGAGTCCTGGTTTCTTCCCCGGCTGCTCCCTGGGGAGGCAGGGAGCTGACGTGTGCCAGCAGGTTTCTAGCTCTCTTCCCAAAAGCTCCTCTCTGCCCGGCCTGGACAAACCCCCTGTGCCACACAGGGAGCCTTTTTAAGGTTATAAAGACCTCTCTGACGGCAGCACGGAGGAGGAGGCGTTTGTGCTGCAGGAGGTCTTGCTGGATGCGATTTCCTGGCTTGCAACGTCCTTGGAAAAACACTGAGGCATTTTTTTCTTGGATCTATTTTTGAATGACCGAGAGGAGGGAGCTGCTGTGAGCAGGATCCTCTCCAGCCGGCTGCGATGGGCAGGGTGCAGGCAGGGGGCCAGGCACACTCCTGCTCTGCTGCACAGAGCCCAGGCTGTGGTCAGGGCCCCCCCGGCGCAGGACGGGGCTCTCCGTGCCTCTGCACTGGGCCCCCTGTGTTCCCAAGGGCTCTCCTGCTTTCTTTCAGCTCTTTCTTCCTCCGCCTGCATTTCCCAACGCTGTCCCTGTTCCCGGTGCCCTGGGGCTGCGGGTGCTGCCCGGGGAAGGGGCCCTGTGCTGCTTCTTGGCCAGGACACGGTTCCTGAAAAGATCCTTCAGCTCTTATCCTTGGGCGAGCGCCGTGCCCTGTGCTGGGCCCGGGGTCCCGGGAGGTCTGTGGCTGACTCCTCCTGGGAAAAGTCCAGCTTCTCCTGGAGTTTGCTGTGTTTTGACCCCTTTTGGAGATCCTCATTTCCCAAAACTCTCCATGCAAAAGCTTCGCCTTCTTGCTGGGTGTTGGCGTGGCTGTCCCCAGGTCTTGTCTGCCCTCTGGGGGTAGCGCAGACGGGTGGTTGGAAGCTGCTTTACCACGGCCCGGAGCAGCTGACGTTATCCCTGCGGCCCAACGGAGGGGCCGGGGTGCTGGCGGGCCCCGTGCCGCGGTGGCCGGCGAGATGCTGTGGCTGAGCCGACACTTCGTCCCGCAGGCGTTCCTGAGGCCCGAGCTGCTGGGGAAGGAGTTCACCCACCTCGAGTTCCCCCGCAGGATCCAGCCCAAGGAGCTGGGGAAGAAGATGCTGTACAGAGACCAAAACATGAACGGCTGGTAACGCCCCGTCCCGTCCCGCTGCGCCCGGCTCCCGCAGCCCGTCCCGTGGGCCGGGGCTGTGCCACGCCGCGTCCCCGGGTCTGGAGGGGCCTTACCCTGGGGGAGGCTCTGTCCTGAGCGGGCAGGGGAGGTGCTGGGAGCCTTCGCCTGCTGACACGCCGTCTGGTTTGTTTTAACCAGGGCTTACAAAAAGGTAGAAGAAGATGACCTGAAGTTTCCACTTATCTACGGGGAAGGCAAAAAGGTGAAGTGCTGTGGCAGGAGCTGTGTGGGGGTCACACCCTGCCCACCCTTGATGAATCGGGGGGTTCCAGCCCTTTTTTGCTAACGCTGTCACCAATGCCAGCGAATCTCAGTGGGGATTGAAGCAGCTTAAAGTTTCCTTTTGACTTCTGCCTTCTCCAGGCTCGGGTGATGGCCACGATTGGAGTCACGCGGGGCCTGGGAGACCACGACCTCAAGGTGTTCAGCTCCAACATCCACATCAAGCCTTTCCTGTCCTGCTTCCCCGAGGTGAGCCTGGCTGCCGGCCCCTCTGCTCCCGGCGGTTCCTGCAGCGGCCGGAGCCGGTCGGGGTGACCAGACCCGTGGTGCGCCCAGAGCAGCAGGACCCTCCTCTGCCTCTCTGCTCCTCACCCTTGCACTTGTCCCGTCGCTTGCCAGGTCAGGGTGTACGACCTCACGGAGTATGAGCACTGTCCTGACGACGTTCTGGTCTTGGGCACCGATGGGCTCTGGGATGTCACCAACGACAAGGAGGTGGCTGGCGTGGTGATGGAGGTGCTGGCGAGCTACGAGCCCAACGACCCGTGCAGGTGAGCCACGAGTGGGCAGCGGGACGAGCGTGTCCTGCACTCCAGCACCTCCCCTTGCTCCGTGGAGCCGTGTCATGGCCGTGAATCCCTCCAGCCTCGGGGCTGGTGCTGTCTGCAGCGTGCCACGCTCCCCTGCGCGCGTGTCTGAGCTCAGAGCTCTCCAAGGGACCCTGTCCTGCACCGCTGGCTCCTCCAGCTTCTCCGTCCTTGCCAGGGACTGCAGGAGGCTGCATCAGGGGGTCTGGGGTGCCTTGCTGAGCCATGCGGTGCTGTGCCCCCCAGGTACACCATGGTGGCCCAGGAGCTGGTGCTGCGGTCCAGGGGGGTGCTGAAGGAGCGGGGCTGGCGGCTGGCCAACGACAAGCTGGGCTCTGGCGACGACATCTCTGTCTTCGTGATCCCTCTGGGCGGCCCGGGCAACTACACGTGATGCCCGATGAGCCCGGGGCAGCGGGGCTCGCCTCTGCCTGGACGGAGCCGAGCGGATGCTGGCGCTGCCTCCGGGCCACCTCTCCCGCGAGCACTTGTCTCCTGAGCCGACCGCGAGAAGAGAAAGAAACCCGGAGCCTCCGTCCGTGCCCCGGCCTAGAGCATCCCCCTCCACGTGCTGCCCCCCAGCCCGGGTGGAGGTGGAAGGGCCTTGGACAGAGGGTGGGGACGGGGGTTCGAGAGATGTTTTTTTGTGCTGCCACTTTCTTGATTGCTGTGAAAAGCCTCAAGGCTCCCGGCGTTCCCACCGTGTGCCGCGGCCGTCGGGGCACTCGCACCTGGAGAGGCCTGTGCTGCTGCTGCAGTCGTCCCCCCCGGCCCTGTGACCCTCGCGCCGGTGACACCGACGCTGCTGCTGGGGCTGGGCCGGGCCGGGGCCCGGGGTGAAGCCCAGCCGGCAGCCAGGCAGCGCTCAGCCCGGCAGAAGTCTGGTTGTGGGGCCGAGCCCCACGCCCCACACCCTGGTTTCGTGCTGGCGGCCCCCCACGCCCTCATCCCGGCCACGGGCCGTGTCTTAGTTTTGGGTCTGGGAGGATGGGGCCGCGGGTTCTGCCCTCGCCCCTCTTCATGCCTTGGCTGGCTGCTGTGTTTCTGGAGCCAATTAATTATTATTAACCGGAGAGCCGAGCTGGATAAGGTCTGAATCCTTTCTTGGTGCGGGGAGTCTCTATGAACGTGTCTGCACTTCTGAGCGGCTCTAAGCTGGCCGCTGCTGAGCCGCCGCTGCACGGAGCAGCCCTGTTCAGCCGAGCTTAACGGCTTAAATGCGTTGCGTGGATCTGCTTAGCTGAGGGCTGGAAACCCACGATAAAAGCACTTTGATTGTGACTGGGGGGGCGGGGAAGACAACTCCCTCCTTTTTTCTTAATAATCTTGAAGCTGGTGCTGAGCAGAGCCGTTGCAGCAGTTGATCGCTGCCCAGGGTCTTTGCACCACGCGCACCTCTGACCCCGAGGACCCATTCCCTGGATCTCTGCAGAGCGTCGCGTCCTCCCGGAACGCGAGGGGTGGGCCCGGCGTGGTGGGGGGAGAGCTGGGCCCCGTCCCTTGCTGTGGGAAGGCTCCATGGCACCAGTAGCCTGTGTCCTGCTGTCACTGGCTGGAGCCACTTCTTGTCAAGTGTCACCCCTGGTGAATGTTGTTTGTCTCTTGTAATCGGTGGGATGTAAATAAACTGGGTGCACTTGATGGGGAGTGGAAGTGATACAGGGAGGTTTTAACCTGTTGGCGTCTGTGCTGAAGGGAGCGGCGAGTGACGCTGGGGCCAGGAGCCTGTCCTTGCGTAGCGCTGTGCGTGTAAATCAAGGTTTTGCCACTCACAATCCCGGTTCAGAGTCTTTCTTGCAGAGCTCCTGCAAAGGCCTACCGAAAAGCCAATTAGCTCTGATTAATTTATGAAGGCAGGCTGGGTAGCAAACAGACCCAGGCAGCGCCCTGTGAGCTCCTGCCGACCCTCTGCCCTCGGCGCTGCCCAGACCCTGTGGGGCTTCTCCCCCTCGCCCTGGGGAGTGGGAACGGTGGCCGTGTGGCCCGGGGGGGCTGCCCAGGGCTGGGGGGCAGCGGCGATGCCTGGTCAGGTCAGACTGACCCCAGAAGGGTCACAGGGTGGGTCCGTGACCCAGAGCAGGCCCAGGCTGGCGGTGGCTGCGCTGGGCTTGGGTGAGGATTGAAAAGCAGCACCCCCCAGGCTGGACCCCCCTGCCGGAGGGACGCGGGCGGTGGAGGGGAGGAAGGGCTGGTGGTTCCCCCGCCCGCAGGGTCCCTCCTTCAGGGAGCGGGTGGGTGGTGGCTCCCGGGGATGTGCCGGAGAGGCAGGATCCCTCTCTGGGGGGTCCCCCGTCCCCCTGACAGGGGTGCTCCTGGTGCTCCTCATGCGCGATGCTCCTGGGGGTGGTTCTGCTTCTCCAGGTCACGGCCTGGGACCTGCTGGGTGAGGCGAGGAGGCAGAGGCTGCATCTAAAGCCTCCTCTGTGGTCCCCTTTTTCACTAAGGAAACATTTCCTTTGGAACCAGCTCCTGGCCCGGGGCTTGATAAATTAAGAAAAACTGTCTCGGAGCCCTTAAAATAGCAGCGGTTTATGCGCCTGGGTCTGGGCCAGGCCCCTGGGCCGCCTTTCCCCGCCTGGGCCTGTGGCCGGGCCACCGCGGGCAGGAGCAGCCACCGGTCCCT
>NW_020799136.1:2927341-2930782 GCF_003259725.1 Athene cunicularia | reverse complement strand
AGAGACAGGTGGGCTGGGAGCGGGGCCCGGCTGAGCCCCCGGGCCGGATCCCCAGCAAAGCGTTTGGGTGGTGAAACCAGAGGCGGGGAGGTCGCGGCTTTGGCCGGCTGCCTCTCACTGAGGCCGCTTTAATTTTATTTTCATCTTGCCAAGTGCCTTCTGGTGTCCGGGCAGTTTCAATTTCTGTTCAGCTCCTCCATCCCGGCTACAAGCAGCATAGGTAGAGGCTGTGTGAGATTTTACGGGCTTTAAAACCGAATCCATGTTCCTGACAGCTACAGCTTCTCCAGGGAAACGTTTTTTTTAAGCGGAAAATAAGCCAAGTCACTGTCTTCCAACAGGTTATCGGGAGCGTTTAACCAGGCTCACCTCCTAACTTGCTGTTTGCACTGGAGAGGCGTATTGACATGAAAAGTAAGGAATGTATTAGCAAATACTGCTTGGCCCTGGGGCAGGAGGCACTGCACAAGGACAGGCGTCTGCTGAGGCTCTGGCACCTCGGTCGAAGCTTTCGGCGAGACCCTTGCGCTGCCCTGGGCCTGAAGGCCGTTGCTCCCGCGGGAGGTAGAATGTGAACGTGGCGTGGTGGCCTCTGGAAACAGAGGTAAGGGCAGGCAGCGTTTTCTCGCAAAGCTCAGGCGCTTGTGGTTCGAGCTGTGTTTAGGCTTTAAACCCCTTCTGTTCCAAGTCCCCTCCTCTGTTTTGCTTGAGGTTGGTTTTGTGGGATCTCGCAGTGGAAAGCAGCCAGCCCGGGTCTCTGCCCCGCGCCTGGCGCCGGGCTCTTGCCCTTTGCTCTGCGCTGGGGCGTGCTGCAAAGCCGGGCTGGCGGCTCGGCCCAAAGCACAGCTCGCCGGTGTGGAAGGAAACTGCTGAGGTCGAAAACTTTAAGCATGGAGTCTGAGCTCCTTCTCTGATGATCGCTCGTCGCTTGGATGTGGCAGCTCTAGGTCTTAAGACGGTTTCAGGCAGCTTTACCGGGGGTGTGCACAGACACGTGCCGGGTGCCGGGTGCCGGGTGCTGGGCAGGTTTGGCAGCGGGACTGGAGCCCCTGAGCAGCCGGAGCCGGCGCTGCTGGCGGGGGTGGGTGGTGCTCTGGGTGTCAGCGATGGTTGTTGGTGCAAGCGAGGCTGGAGGCTGGTCTGTGCCGCACAGAAACGCGGAGCTTGGCCTGCCCGGGGGCTGCTGCGGGGCCAAACCAGCGCTGCCGTCACCGACTCGCAGCTCGAGCCCCACGTCTGGCCTGGCCGTGGTGTTTCCCTTTGGCTTCAGCCCCTTTGGGAACTGTCTTCTGCTTCTGTGTAAGGGTCCCTCGGATAGCTGAGACACTTGCCGGGACACTTGTCCTGTGCTGCCTTGGCCATGGTTCGGACGTTTCAGCAGATTAAATTCCTCTCGATGGGCGAACCTCTCTGATTTTAGTTTGGAAGTTTACTTCCTTTTTCACTGCCCCAGCAAGTCCCACCAACTAAACCCATTTCTGTTGTGGAGCAGCGCTGTGGGGCTTTCTGCTGGTGACACCTCCGGTGACCGTCTGCCTCTGTCACTCTGTCCCCGTCCGGTTACTTGAACTTGGGGCCAGCTGTGGCCTTGACACCCGCTCTGGAGGTTCCCTGCTTGTGCTGACCATGGTAGGGAGGGAGGAGAGCTGCTCCAGGGGTACCTGGAGGGAGGCACCCCCGTTCCCCCAGCCCCTGGGGCTCCAGCTGTGCCCGTGGTGGCCTGTGGCTGCCCAAAGTGGCTCCTGTTTGCCCGGTGGCGGCTCTCCAGGGCTCTGTCCCCAGGTGCCCTCGCCTGGCGCGCGCGGCGGTGGCAGCAGCCCTGTGCACACACACGGCCACGTTTGGAAGTGGAGGCTTGGCTGCACTGGTCAGAAAACATTTTCTGTGCTCCCTGCTGGTGCTCGCTGGATGCTGGGAGCTGCCTCGGGCCTCGTCTGTTTTACAGGTTGCGCAGCCTGAGCCCGAGGCGTGTTTTGGGGTTTTTGAATCTGGTTAAATGCCTCGTGGCTGTTCTAACCTTGAGCCTGGTCTGTGCTGCGCTAGCCCAGCTCCTTCCCAAACAAGAGTTAAATCAAAACAGCCCAGCCGAGCACTCTGGATGCTTTTGTTTGTTAAACCACTGAAATATTTATCTGAGCTGAAGAAACAGCAACACCGGGAAGATCTGGGTCTGTTCAAAGCGGTGTTTTTCCTTCTCTGGGGGATCCGGGCGGGTGCCTGGGCTGCGGGGTCCAGGGCTGGGAGCAGCAGGCTGGCTGTTCCCTGAGCACCCAGGCTGGGGGTTGTGCCTCTGGCCAGGGCTGTGGCCAGCACAGAAATTCAGCTGGTTTTGCTGATGGGTGGTGTGACAGGTCCGGCCGGGGTGGAGCCGTCAGTGGCAGCACTTGGGAATTTCTGCTTTAGAACAAAACCCCTCTGTTGGCCTGGGGAGCTCGAGCCTTGCCAAGGAGACTCGCTGAAAGATTTCAGTCCCTAGTTTGAGGCTTTCTTCAAAGCGTTAATGCCTTTCTCTGCCATTTCCTGAGATCCCGGAGCAGACACTGGATGACGGACACATCCTGCTCCCGGAGGAATTCCCCTTTTCCTGCTCAGCAGGAACTTCACATTTTGAGGGACAAAGCTGGGGGGCGGGGGGGCAGTAACGCAAGGGCTGTCCTGGAGCCCCGGCTGGTTTCATGGCGATGGCTTTCGAATAGCTGCTTGGAAAGCAGAGCGCTTTGGTTTCATTTTGCAGTTTCTGGGCGTGCGGGAGGAGCTGCCTGCTCGGGATCGGGCCCTGCTGGCGACAGACTGGGCAGCGCCGTGCTGCAGGAGATGCCGGCACGAAGTTGCTGCTCCCTTTCGCTGTCTCTGCATCTCCAGCGAGGCACCTGAGCGCTGCTCGCACCCCAAAACTGCGATTGCTGTATGGGCCGACATGGCTGGGCAGCCTGTGCTGTAACTCGGGGCGGTTCACGCTGGCAGAGTTTAAAATCTGAATTTCTATGTCTGATGTGGGTGCCTGCGTCCTTTTGCTCATTTTGCCTGCCTGCTGTTGTAGTAAAACTGTCGTCCCCCAGTTGTGCTCACGTTTTCCACTCTCTTTTCTCTGCTCTGGCAGTGGTGCAAAGCCCGTTGCGTCGGGCTCCCCTGTCCCAGGGACTGGCCTCATCCTGCCGAGGGTCGGAGCATCCCCTGGCCGGGGAGCGGGTCTGCGAGTGCCACCGGTGTCCGGTGTCGGTGCCGGCCGGCTCGTGGGGTGAGGGCAGGGATGGGGCCAGCCCAGCTGGCCGCCGAGCCACGTACTTCTCGTAGCCCCTTGCCCCGCTCGCCTCCGCACGCCAGCTCTGGATTAGTAATGGGCTATTTCTGGATCGCTCTCATGAGTAATGGAATGAGCTGTGCTGAGATTTTGGGTGGGGACGGTGCCTCTGCCCGCTGAGTCACCGCTCGGCACCACGC
>NW_020799136.1:2924094-2927291 GCF_003259725.1 Athene cunicularia | reverse complement strand
GGCTGCCCGTGCGTGGGGCCACGGGCGTTCCTGGCCCAGGCGGCCGTGGGGCAGGGGGGCGCAAGGAAAGGGGCCGGGAGCCGTGCCGGGGGGTCTCCCCTCTGCGCTCAGCCCCCGGCAGTGAGACCCTTTGGGCAATCTGAGTTTTTTCTTCAACTTTAGTGTTTCATCAATGTGCTCGCCCTCTTTACAGACGTGCTGCTCAATGGGAGGTGTGCTTAACGCCGAGGGCCCTGACCGGGGAGTGCTGGATCCTGCTGGGCACGGCCCTTCATCCTCCTCACTTTACCAGTGCCAAATTACTATCTTTATTAAAGGCTCCACAGCACTCAGCACCATGAACCATTTGGCTTCTGAGCCAAAGGGCTCGTAACTAGTAAAGCGCCGGGGCTCTGGCAGGGTCTGGCCTGGATTCGGGTGGAACCTTTCTCTCTCTTGCCCCAACCGCACGGTTGGGCAGTTAGATCTCAGAGCTGGGGTGGTCCCCGAGACTCCCCCAGGGTTGGTGTGAGCCTTGGGCAGGTCTCTGCCAGGCAGGAGCTCAGCGGTGACCTGCTGAGCGTGCAGATGAGGGGAGCTCTCCCCAGCCTGCTTTTGAAATGCAAGTCAGCCGCTGAGCCTAATTTCTTAATCCTTCACTTGCGGCTAATTACGATGCAGCCTGACTCAGTTTTCTCTTTTCCCGTTGGCGCGGGGGGTGGGTGCGATCCCCCCGCAGGGGACCAGCGCCAGGTCCTTGTTAAGGTGTCAAGGCTCTGGTTAAATGCCAGGCTCGCGATGGCCGGTGATCCCAGTGCCATCCCAGTGCCATCCCAGTGCCACCCGCTCCCAGCGCTTGCAGCTGGGTGCGTTGGCGTAGCTGTGCGTGTCCTTCCCACATGGTTCTTTCCCATGAACCTCCCCAAGGCTCCAAGCCCAAACCGCCCCTCCCAGTCCCGCTGCCCCAGCCAGGGGGGTTTGGAGGGGCACCTTGGAGCGTCCCCGCCTTCCTGAGCAGTTTTCTGGTCAACTATAATTTCCCCCAGCTCACAGAGCAGCGCGCACCTTTCCCAGGATTAAACCCTGAGCCATCAGTGAGCGTCTGCCCGTGGTTTCTGCGGGGAGAGCAAGCTGGTGATGTGCCAGAGGCGCGTGAGGACTGGGTCGGGCTCTTTGCACTGAGGCATGTGGGAGGTTGGGGATGGGAAAGAGATTTTGGGCCCGAGGTCAGGGAGGGATGTGATCCCGCCTCGGCTGATTTTCTCATGCCTCGTTTGGGCACCGTGGCAGGAGTTTTGTGCCATCGTCCTGGGTAATTCCCAGGCTCAGCTCTAATCTCCTTTTGAAGCTCAGGGATGCAAAGGCATAGTTTTACTTCCAGGACTGCATCCCTTTTCCCCGGGACAGAAAGCAGCTCCTTTACTGCGGGGTTTCGGCTCTGTTTGCTGAGCGGTGGCTGGCAGCTTCCCTTGCCGCCGGTGCCAGCGCTGGCTCTCGGTCGTTGTGTGGCAAAGGCTCCTTTGTCACACAGGCTGGGACGGGGCCAGCCCGCTGCTGGGTGCCGGGCGCGCAGGTTGTGCTCGCCCCGATCTCCGAGAGCTCAGCTCAGCGCGTTCCTGCTGCTGATAGGATTACATGGGAGCTGGCGAGCGTGCCTGGGTGAAACCCGGAGTACAGTTTCTGCCCTGAGGAATTTATAATCCGAAATAAAACCAGCGGGTGCGTGTGACTCTGAGGTCGTCAGAAAAGCCACTTGTCCGGGGTGGTGGCCCAGCGTGGAGGGGTTGGATGGCCGGGGCAGGAGCCTCCCTGCCAGCGCAGGGGGAGGGCAGGACGGTTTGTTGTCTGGCGTGAGGTGCCACCCGCAGCCGCCGGCCCTGCCCGGGACATCAGCGTGGTGGTCGGCGGCGATGGATGCGAATGGCTCGGTCGGGCTGGTTCTCGCAGCGCCGGTGCCCGTGCGGGCTGTGTGCGGGGCTGGAGCTGAGCCTCCGTCCTGCCGGTCACCGGCTGCTGGTGCCGGGGGGTGCCAGTGCCCAGTGCCCCCTGTGCAGGCTGCGGGGCACGGGGGGCCCCGTCGGGGCCGGGAGCGTGGGCTGCCCGCGGCTGCTCTGTCCCGCTCAGCCGCCCTTGTCCCCGCAGCGATGGCGGCCATCAGGAAGAAGCTGGTGATCGTGGGAGACGGTGCCTGCGGAAAGACGTGTCTGCTGATCGTCTTCAGCAAGGACCAGTTCCCCGAGGTCTACGTGCCCACCGTGTTCGAGAACTACATTGCCGACATAGAGGTAGACGGGAAGCAGGTAAGGGCCGCCGTGGGGTGCCGGAGCTGCCACGTGGGTCGTTCCACGCAGCTCGGGTGCGCTCGGGGGAGCCCCACGGCTCCCACGTTTCTGGGTCACCCTGAACCTGCCCCAGTTTGAGGAAGACCGTAAGTTATAACTGAGGAAGAAGAACCTGCCCGCCCCTGGCCTGCTGAGCCGTGTCCCTCTCCCCTCCCAGGTGGAGCTGGCCCTGTGGGACACGGCGGGACAGGAGGACTACGACAGGCTGCGGCCCCTCTCGTACCCGGACACGGACGTTATCCTCATGTGCTTTTCTATCGACAGCCCGGACAGCCTCGGTAGGGAGCGAGGGGGTCCTGGGGCTCCCACAGCGCGGGGTGAACTGGGGGTGCAGCCCCTCTGGGGGATGCTGGTCCCTCCCCTCCACCTCCTGCTTTGCGGGCGCTCTGGGAAAATGCTGGGAACTTGCTGGAGGCGGTGGGAGAGGAGGAGGATGCTGCGGGGCGAGCTCTCCCCCTTCCTGCGGGAAAAGCCCAACGTCGGTTCCGCGGCTGTGAGGGGGCCGGGGGGGAGCAGCCCCTTGGCTCAGGGGTGTCCGCGCGTGCTCGTTGCAGAGAACATCCCCGAGAAGTGGACGCCAGAGGTGAAGCACTTCTGCCCCAACGTGCCCATCATCCTGGTGGGGAACAAGAAGGACCTGCGGAACGACGAGCACACGCGGCGGGAGCTGGCGAAGATGAAGCAGGTGAGGGGGCAGCCCTGGGTGCCGCGGACCCGGCGCCGAGGGCTGGGCGCCCCGGGGGCCGTCGCTCTGCTCTCGCTGCTGTTTTCCTGTTTCCGAACCCTCTTTTTTATGCTTTCCAGGAGCCGGTGAAGCCGGAGGAGGGGAGGGACATGGCCAACAGGATCAATGCCTTCGGCTACCTCGAGTGCTCA
>NW_020799136.1:2917754-2920036 GCF_003259725.1 Athene cunicularia | reverse complement strand
CCACTCACTTGGAGGAGAAGCCCAGCCGGACCTTCTCCAGCTCCACACTGTGCACGTAGCCCTTGTACTGGACGAGCGGGGAGCGGTCCCGCTCGCTGCTCAGGTGGACGAAGAGGTGATCCCCCTTCAGCACGGACGGGCGGCTCTCGGCCACGCCGGGCACCTGCTCCGGACAGCCGGTGTGATGGCGGGCACCCGGGGAGCCCCGGCACCCCCCCGCCCCCCCCGGCCTCCCCTACGCACGTCGAGGACCAGCAGCGCCCTGTCCTGCACCATGGTCACGTCCTGCATGTCGTAGCGCCGGATGTCCACCTCCATCTGGATCTCCTCCAGGTGCAGCAGCAGCTGGAACTTCTGCTGGTAGTTCTCAGGCTGCAGAGGGGCCTCCAGAAGCGACCTGCGGGCAGCCGGGATGTCACCGTGCCCCGGGGACACCTTGGCCAAGGGTCAGTGGGCGGGAGGTGGTTGCCCCCACCCCTCGGCACTCACTGCATGGTGGCCCAGCCCGAGCTGGCCCTGGGGCCGTGCAGGATCGCGTCCTTGAGGCTCTGCGGGTACTGGTAGGTGTCCAGAGGGATTTCGCTCTCCAGTTGGTTTTTCAGGGAGCTGGATGGAGGGGACAGCAGTGCCACAGGGACGGGATCCCCCTAGGCAGCAACCACCCGTGGCCCTGGCAAGCAGGGTGTCCCCAACCTCCCCGGTGTCCCCAACCTCCCTGGTGTCCACAACCTCCCCGGTGTCCCCAGCCCCCCTGTCCCCAGCTATCGCACGGGGATGAAGCGCAGTGCCGGGGTGCCCAGTGGCCGGGTCCCAAGGACCTGAGCCTTGTCCTGGCTGGAGAGCAGGCTGGAGCCCTCTGGGCAGGATGGCAGTGGGTGGTGCCCGTCACGTACCTGTCGGGGGGGATGCCATCCTCAGTGATGATGGTGACGGGGTGCTGGAGGCTGGCCTGGTAAGGCTGGAAAGGCTCCGAGGGCCCCAGGTCCTTGGCCAGCTGGCTCTCAGCCATGGCAGCGATGAAGCGCCCGATGCTGAAGGGCTTGTCTGGTTCCTTGGTGAACTCGAAGACCACCACGGTGTGGAAGTAGCCATTGCAGGTGGCCAGGCACCGCACCTGGATGGGGTACGAGCTGCCTGCGGGGCAGAGGGACAAGAGCTGGGTCCTGCATCTCCCCCAGCGGGGCAGGGTGCGGGGCAGGGGCCGGGGCACTACCTGGGTGCAGCAGCAGGGACTGGCCCTGTGTCACCCCTTGCTCGTCTGTGAAGGAGAACTCCCGCAGGCGCCGCCGGGGCTGGCACCGCCGCAGCGTCACGGCCTCGGCCCCATGGTTCTGCACCAGGACGGTGACGGTGCGGGCCTTGCCGGGCACCACCGGGAAGCGGATGCGGCCGTTGCCCTGGTTGTGCTCCGAGACGATCTCTACCCCGTGCTTCCCGCAGATGAACTGGGCCCTGCAGGAGGGAGGGTCAGGCTCCCCCAGCCGGGGTGGGGGTTCCCCGGGGCCGTGCCGGCGCAGGCGTGGGCAGGGTCGTACCACTTCTTGGCGCGGCTCTGGGGCGCTTGCGGACTGGAGCTGGGCTGCTGCCCTGAGGTGGTTGTGGACGGCGAGGCTGTCGTGTTCCCGGCTGTCGTGTTCCCGCGGGGTCTCCGGTACTGGTCGGCTACCACCACGCGCCTCTTGTCCTGCGAGGAGCCACCGGCATCAGCGTGGCCCCAGGGTCCTGCCAGGGGCCGGGGGCTCCCGCAGAGCCGGTCCCAGTGGGCACCGGAGTCGCTGCCCCAGCCCGGGGCCTCCCTCACCTTCTTGAAGTGCACCAAGTCCCCGTTCACCTGCGCCCGGTGGGTCACGCGCAGCGCGTACAGGATGCAGGAGAAATTGGGCATTTTGGTATCGGTCCTGCACAGGGAGGGAGGGACGGCTCTGCAGGGGCTGCCGGGGGCAGCGGCCGCAGAGAGCGGGAAGGGAGGGTGAGAGGGGCGCTGAGGCTGGGGCGTGGGACCCTCTGGGACTCCCCTCTGCCCCGGGAGAGGGAGGAGGGCCGGGGCTTTGCAGCGGCCCCTGTTACACCCCCGCGGGCTGCTCCAGCTGTGCCACAGTACCACTGCCTGTCCCTGCCAGCGCACGGGCGGCGACAGGGCAGGGACACGTCCCCATCCCCAGATCCTCGACAGAAGAGCCTGTCCAGAGGGGTCAGCCCCCCCCAGGCCCTGGGGCTGAGCTGGCACGGGCTGGGGCTCCCCGAAGGCACGGGCCCTGTGCCCCCACAGCGATGCCTCCCCG
>NW_020799136.1:2904442-2917704 GCF_003259725.1 Athene cunicularia | reverse complement strand
GGGAAGCGCTGCCACGGCTCCGCGGCTGCCCTGGAGTTAGGGCGGCAGCAGGAAGGGCTGGTTTGTGGGTCTGGGTTCCCCGCCGCCCCCCTCCAGCCTGCCTGGGGGGTCGGTGAGCCCCGACCTGCTGCCGTGAGGCTCGGGACCCTGCGGCCCCTCCCGGCGCCCTGTGTGCCCCGAGGTGCGGGGGTGAGTCGCTGTCCCCCCCCTCGGCTCGGGTGGCTTTTCCTCTGCCCCCGCCGCTGCCTGGAGGTGGCTGATGCGCTGCGACAGTGTAGGGCCCCTCGCTCCGGGCCCTGAAAAACAGGGGTGCTGATACAGAGAAATGGCCACTTGCCTTGCAGATTGTTTATTGCAGCAAGGCGTGGTGGTTCCTGAGCGTTGTCTAAGAATCCCGCTTGCCCAGACTTGTTTTATGGACTCACTGGGGTTTACCAGATAGCTCGGGGACTGGCCCTGATAAGAAAGTAGCAGGCAGCCCGGGGGTGTGAATTAAAAGGACAACTCAGCGGTAGCAGAAGGAAAACCCTCAATGGGCACTTAGGCAAACTTAAACTTGAACAAAAGGGCTCTGAGATGCTGTCTAGAGAGGATGATCTCGCCCATTTAGCGGAGGAGACATCTGGACTTTTGCTTGGCAGCGCATGCCCCGGGCAGAGCCGGCGCTGTGAAGATCAAGTACTTCTCCCCTTGAATAATTGTAATAATCACACCTATTCCCCGAACTGATTGTAATAACCCAGCCCTTCCTAACGAATGTGTGTGTTTTGTTGTAAGAAATATTTGGGTACTTGCCAGAGACGGTGCGCAAGCTTTGTGGAGAAATCATCCCCTTGCACCCCGGCCGGAATAAACACGCCAGCCTTAGAACTCCGAGCCGTAGAGTTGATTTGCTGCCCCTGGAGAGGCTGCTCGTGAATCCTTCTGTTTGCTCTTTGAGCCCGCGAACAGAGGAAAAGCCTTTCCTCGCTGGGCAGCCTGGGCTGGCGCTGCCTCCCCCGGCCCAGCCAGGCTCCAGTCCCGGCTCGCTGGGATTCACCTGGGCCGGGCTTTGCCTTTGGGCCAGCCCGGGACAGGCTGTGCTGAGCTGGGCTCAGTCGCTGCTGAAGCCTCTGGTCTCCAGCGGACGGTAGCCAGTGGCCTGGAGGATTAGGTTGCCTCTGGGGCTTTGTTCAGTGCCCCGGGGCCAGGGAAAGGACTAAGAGCTGGGAAGGGGCTGGGGCTGGGCCAGCTGCAGAGAAGGGCTGGGCGGCAGGCAGCGGCCTAGAGGATGATTAGCTAAAGATTTGGAGAAGAACAAAGAGATAGAGCCGGTCTTAAGGCCGGAACAAGACAAGTACAGTGTAACCCGCAGAGGACCAGCCTTGAGGCAGATAAAAGCCCCGTTGTGTGCCCGGCTTTATCTGGGCCCGCTGCGGCTTCACATTCTCCGGCCCGCACCGCGTAACCTTTCATCTCCTCCCGGCGCCCCTGCAGGGAGGAAACCCTTGTCCAAACACCGGCGGGCAGAGCCCTGTCCTTGAGCAGCTCCGGATCCTCCAGACAGTCCCGCTTTGTGCAGCACCAGCAGAGCAGAGGAGGGGTCCAAGGAGAACACGGGTGCGAGGAGAGGAGGGGTACGCAGAGAGGCGGGGCGCATCCCGGCGGGGCTCAGGTGATGAGCGGAGGAACCTCACCCGCCGCTTTCCCCGGGGTGAAGTGCTCCATCAGAGCTGAGCGACTGGTTTTCTGTTCATCTGGGAGCCCTCAGGCCTCCAGTTCCCTGCTCCGGGTGCCAGCGTGGGGGCATCACTGGGGAGGGGGGGGGTTGCAGGCAACACTCCCCCCCCTCCTGCAGATCTGCTGCCATCGGGCACCAAGAGAAGCGAGACCACGCAAGAACAGACACAAATGGCTTCAAAAGAAAGAGCAGTGTATTTCTGCCAGACTGCGGTACAGAGGAGGCCTGCAGGACCAACGGCCAGTCTCAACAGCAGATACAAATATACGGTATTTAGACAAAACTTCTCACAAAGGATAGACACACTTACTTTGTGGTATTACCGTGCAAAACAAACACGAAGTGTAATGCACACCGGTCCCATCCCTAGCTGCCCACCCCCTTTCTCTGTATTTTTAAAAATAGGAAGACAGCAGCCAGTCTAAAAACCAGAACGTGCAGGAAGGGCAGAGGTAACCAGGTGCAAAGAAAGCCAAGGGAGTTCCCCAAAAGGGTTTAATTCCACAGCGAATCCACGTTCCGAGTTCTGACTGGGAAAGGCACACAAGTGCCCCTTCAACCTCCCCCCGAGAGGCGGGGGACACACACAGCCATTTCTCATTTTACAGAAAAAAAAAAAGTAACATAGAGCAAGCATTTAGAGAGCAAAGAAGAGATTAATTTCAAAACCCCCTTTAAGCATGACAAGAAACTGGCCACAACTGAGACAAAACGGAAAGGGTTTTTTCTCTCACTTTGGTGCAAGTTTATTTATTTTGTACACTATCCATCCATACACCTGTGATACAAATTCTATGAACCTGCCACAAAGCATTAAAGCACAACATACCTATTATTCCATTGACATTTGCATTTTTAATCACCAGCCAGCCTATGTGGAGCAGCAGTAATTCAACCCCAGAACTTGTAGATCTGTAAAAATGCAGATGTCTGATAACCGTACATACATGAGGGAGGGGAGAGCAAAAATGTTCACTTTTAGGGAACATGGCTCAAATCTTCAGATTAAAAAAAAAAAAAAAATTACGTCCCTGGAAGAGCTGGCTGCTTGGGGGTTTCTGTAAAGGATCCCGTAAACTCATTTGGTACAGTAAAATCTGAGCCTGCAAGGTTTTTGCTCTGTGGAGGGCAGCGGGAAGGGCAGCGGAGGACTCGCTGTGACTCTGGCAGCAGAGCGCCTGGAGCGGTTGGCAGGTCGGACAGACTTGCTGGGTACCTGGAGAGCTGCAGGCGGGCGGGGGAAGGCTCTGCCCCCGCCCCGGGTTGGTGGTAGGGCTTTTCCAGCTAGGAAGTTTTCCAACCGGTACAATCGGGTGAGTGAGAACAGCTACACGTCTGAGCCATGAACGTGGCTTAATTCGACTGACCTACCAGTAAATGCAGTCACGACAGGAAGTTTATGTGGCAGGAAACACAAAACACAAAGACAACACTATTTGTTCCACAGTTCTCTCTGAGGCTAGAAAACCTGTTAACTTTGAAAGCCCTAGAAAAATGCTGCACTGGTTTAGAAACCATCTACTTGGCATAGGACCACATTTGTTTTTTTTGCACACAAACATTTCATAAACCCCCTCACTTCTGCATTAAGCATTCTGCATTTCTTTGCCGATCTTGTAGCTGAGGATTTTGTTCCAGTCAATCTTGGTGCGGGTGACGGGCAGCTGCCGGCGTAAGGCCTTGAACGTGGTGTCTGACATCGTCTGGTAGTTCTCACTGATCGCGGTCTGCAACGGCAAGGAGGTTCAGTTACCACAGGAGTGAGGTACTCCAGAACCCCCCAAACCCTTCCTACGAGGCCAAGGCACACCAGTGACCCAAATAAAATGCAGGCACCAGCGCGTGTGCAAGCGCAGGGGTGTCTGAGTCCCCTGTGGAGGTGGCAGCGACTCCTCGGGTGCTCCACTGCCTTTTCTGCACCGAGTCTCCTCACACACAGGCTGGAACAGCGTAAAAAGCTGTCAAGCTGTCACACAAGTTTCCTCTCCAGTATTTTTAACTGTCGCAGAAGAAAACATTTAGACTCGCTCACCCCCCTTCCATGCTTGTTCCAGGCACCATTTGTAACCCTTTAATATAACTATACAGCAAAACTGATTAATAATTACACACAGCTTGACGACTAGGTTCTTTATTTAAACAAATGCTACTGCCCTTTTCTAAGTAATTCTTACAGTCAATATCAGGTTCAGCCACAAACAGAACTGAGGTCAATTTTCCATGTTTCCATTAACAGAAAATGGAGACTGACACGATTCTATCGTGTATTTCGCCACCACTGATCTTACCTGATACTCGTTTTCTGCATTTTCTATTATCTTAATAAATTCCTTAGCTGTCTGGACATCGCTCTACAAAGGGAAAAACACATTTTTATATGTTTTAGAGCAACTTACAAAAGCTACTCAAGAGATTTCTTCTCAAACAATAGGCCGAGGTAGATGCAGTGGGTAACACCGGCAGCTCTGCCCCGTGTCTGCAGCCGGGCTCCTCTGGCTGCAGCTCCTGCTCCACACTGAACCCGGACTGCACCCTAGTGCCGGCAGGGAAGCGAACCTTCCTGGTACAGTTGGGGATTTCGTGACTGCTGCTCCATCTGCTGTACTGCCGGACTTTGTACCTTCCCTTGTACACTGCTCTGACTATTCGTTCCCCTTGTGTATAGATGGGAAAGCATATTCTGCCCTCTTTACCTGGAACTCGTCAGATAAACGTTCCAGCAGAGACTGTACTTTCTAACGCACTTTAAGCAGTTGAGAATCTGGGTTTCCAACATAACTCTACAAACACTACGACTACACTGCCTAGTCACTCTAAAACTACATTAAAATCAAGAGAATGCAGTCATAGTAGCAGTGTATGCTTCATGAGATGTTTAAGAATCAGAACAGTTTCCTTATCTTAAAAAAAAAAATCTCTCGGCATACTTACTGAAACCTGTACAGAGTCCTGGATATCTTTGTGACTAACCAGCTGAACGTTGCCATCCTCATAGTAATGAACCTGAACAAAGAGACAAATTGCAGGTTATCATTAACACTCATTTCATAATCCCTAGAGCCCCCAAATGCTACCAGAATGGCACAACAGCACCGCTGTGCCAGTCTTCTCTGCTTACGTGGAGACTAAAAGCAGGATGGATTTTCTAAAAGGTTTCATTCTTTGTCAAGACTGTTCAAGATTATGTTAATGCCTAGAGTTGAAATAAGAGCAATTATAAAAGAATTCACGGTATAGGTTTTAGCCCTATAAAGTGAAGCAGACTGGGAGGCACACTGGGAAATGCTACATAATAAACCACAGGCCAGATTGTAGATGATGTCCAAACCACTAGATTTAAGCATTAATTTACTGAATAGTATAGTTTAATAGCATCTTGAGGAGGACATCTCGGCTGTACCCCGGCACCTCACTCTTGAGTCGAACGCACTTGTGTAAGAGAAGCACAGTGCAGCTTCTCCTCTTGTTGCCAGAAAAAGTAACTCACCTGGATCTTGAGCACTGCAGCCACTTGAGCCATGGGCGGTGTGATGGTAAACTTCCACTCCGATCTCCAACGACCGTTCCTACAAACAAGCCAAGCATGAAAACTATTTCCAGAAAGCTCTAAGAACAAAAAGACCCAAATAACAAGAGCTCCCTCTGTCTTATGACCAGTGTCACAGTGCCTTACACGGCACTGAACTGTGTTTCTGCAGTGCAGGTGAGAGCACAGCTCCAGGGGGCCCAGTCCAGCGTGCTTGGGCTCTGGACACGTGTGGGGGTCCCTGTCCCACCCCACTGACACCCCCCTCTGGGCAGGTGACAGCCACGGCCATGGCTTTAGGAAGGGCCGTGGGGGCTGCGAGGCCGAGCAGCAGAACTTCTCGGGAAGCCGAAGCCTACCCGTCCTTCAGACTGTGTCAGAAGACACAGAGGATGGGTTGGTTTGAGGACTAGTCAAGGAAGAAAATACACTATGTTGAAATAGTCTTACCAGAAGTTTTTGGGCTGGAACTGGTGGCTCTCAATACAGGCAATAATTGTCTGCTGCCCATCTATAGATTTACCATAAACCTGTATTTAGAAAAAGAGTTAAAAAGGCCCAAGAGCTGAGGAAAGCCATTCTTAATTTCTGTTCTTGGCAGCACTGCGGAGGCGTGCTCTTGTGGCATCTCACTGGGAACCTGTCCCACTACCGACACTGCCCAACACCTCCACTCACGCAGGTGCATCAGCGCCTCCCTTTCATTAACTGCAGGCCTGACGGTGCCTGGCAGCCCTGGCTATGGAAAATACGGCCTAGTACATCTTTACCGCTGCCTGCACACCAAGACATTTGCACCTTCCTTGGAACTTGTTATTCCAAAGTTAGCAAAAACACCAGTGCAGATGGAGAATTCAAACAGCACGGCCCAGCACAAAGTCCACGAGGTCCTGCCTGCCCCAGAGCAACGAACTTCCAGTGACGGACACTCACAGTACAGAAGCCGTTGGGGTAATGATCTTTCACATAAGCCCTCAGCGCGCTGTCACAGGCATCTCTCCACTGTTTTAAAGCTGATTCCGTGTCCTCCGGCTGGGGGTCACTTGCTTCTTTCCTTAAATGATCGAACTTAAAAGAAAGTTTGTTTCTTGGGTCTAAAAATCTGCCATTGCCCAGATCACCATGTTCTGTGATTAAGACCTGTAAAAAAAAGCGGCAATGAAGATATGCTTACGCTGCTGTAAATGTGCTGGTTTGTGGTTTTCTCTGACTATCTGAAGAGACATCAACGTTTCAGCTGCTCTTTTCACTGAGCTATAGCATCACATAAAGAAACGGGGACTTTCAGCAATAATTTCAACTAACAGTAGTTGTAGTGAAGCTGTAGGTAAACTTTCTGCTCTTCGCAGTAATATTGCACCTGGCCTTGTGTCCCAGAAATGGCTGGATTCTAACAACAATGTATTTAGCTTAACGTTGGACATCCTTACAATACAAACAGCTAGGTTTGCTTTTGAAGTTAGTTTCGCTGTTTTCCTTCCCCGTTTCTATAGGAAACAAAGAATTTTACTCTGGAATTTACCGTTTATTGTCATGTTCCGTGTTGCAACAGCTCTCCTTCTGGTCAAGAAGGGTATACAGCCGTGGCTACTTCTAACACACACACACATGCTGAAGCACACAGCAAAGCAGCTGTGTCTCCTTTGTCTTAGGCACCATGATTCTCTGGCTTCTCAAACACTGACTTTTTTTTTTTTTTTAATTTTATTTGCAGGTTGTATTGTAACTTCTGCTTGTCAAAGCTCTGTCTTAAAAATATCTGCCTGCCATCTGGGACACCAGAGAAGCTAGGTCAGTACTTGGCTCAGAGAAGAGAACAGCTGGGCAGGCCAGATTTCTATCTTCTGGAGGACTTGCTGCTTGTTCTCAAAAAAAAGGAAAAAAAATTGTTTTGCTGGCATAGACTGGCTAGTATTAGCTTGGTATCATCAAAGGCACCATATGTTTTTTAGAGTAGCTGAGAATGGATTAAAAATGAAAAAGAAAATATTATTAAGAATCTGCTACCGGTTGTTGGTAGGAACTGTATGCAGGCAGCAACACAAGGATTTGTAAGTGAGCTTTTAAATAAACAGTAATCTTTAATCATTCACACTGTAAGTAGAATTCCAGCGACCTCAGCATGGAGCTTTACTCAAGGAGCAATGAATTAGTTATCAGGTAGTATCAGACCGTGCTTCCAGAGAACATTTCACCCATGCTGCTTCTATGAGAGCAGAAGTTTGGTAATATAATGTGTGTGGGAAGGAGGAGAGCTGATAACCTGTGATTAGAATGAAACTAGTCAACATCTTGACGAAACAACATTTTTTATTGGTTTTGCACAGTGTAGTTACATAAACCTCAAGTATAAAAAGTTTTCTCTTACCTGATCATCATACCCTTCTATCTTCACCGGAGTGAACTGGTCCATGTTATACTGTGCAAATGCACTGTTAAGAACGAAAAGAACATGAACTTTATTGTACACGCTCATTTATTTGGCCTCAAAACCAAGTACATGGTGTGGTTTACGTTACAGAAAGCTTCAACTTAATTTGGCAAATAATACACACAAGCACTCTTAAAGGATTTTTCAATGCCTTTTATTGATGATAGCTATAAAATCCCAGGTCTAAAGCCAGGTTTATTTAATGACCAGGGAAGTACAGAGTTCAAAAGTAGAACAGCAGGCAGCCCGGGGGAATATGAGCAAGTCAGGGCAAAACAGGAACACCCCAGCTACAATTAGACAGTAGCAAAGTAAACAAACAGGTAGACTAATATTTACAACAATTTTCTTATGTAAAGACCTGCTGACTGATACGCCACCTAGCTTGAAGTAAAATCTTGGTAGCAAAAATCTTGTGCATAACCTTTAAGGCCCTTCTGATGAGGCTGGGCAAGTAAATTTTTTTTTTTTTTTTTTTTTTTTGTTTGAGGGCAGTTCTTTTTCTAAACTTCAGCTAAGGATTACTCAGTATTTCAGGCTTCACTTGCTTTACAAATCATGCTCCAACAAGATCAGACATTCCTGCTGCTGCCGAGTTAAACTTTTTGGCAGAGTGCCTTCCTGACAGTTTTATACGGCCTCTACAGCACAAATTCTAATCTAGGGCTTTTAAAAAGAATCATCCATGCCTTTTATTATTTATTTTGTCTACAGGAACTACAGAAGATTGCTCTCCATACAACAAATGGCTCGCTTTGTTACAGAATGATGGGCGTGAGGAAACACGTGTTTGAAATTCTGGTACTTACTGTGCTGCTCCTTCCCTGAGAAGATTGTCATTGTTAAGCAATAACCGGACATCTGGAGAAGAGAGAGTTCGGGTAGGTTATTGGATTTTTTGACCAAATGTTTCTCTTTATACATTTCATTTTCAACTGTACAAATGCAAACATTACAACAATTAAAGCATATGTAGTCCCAGAATGACAGCACGCTTTTCCCTCACCTTAAAAGCAACATATTATGACACAGCCTGAGATTCTTATAATAGACCGAACTTGAAGAAAACACCACCCATCATTTTTCCTTATTCACTTACCATTGAATACTTCGTTGAATTCTCCAGGGGGTGCATGAGTGATGAATTTTGCAGCTATACGCACCTACAACGAAGCAGAGAAGTAATTAAACTAAAGATAAAAGACAATTTCCTGAGTTCATACGTACTGGAACCTACACCAAAGCAATCCTCCAGCAAAGCCAACCCTGTGAGTGCTAGGAAGTGCCACGATTAGGCAGAAATCCAGGCGTGCATTGTCGAAACAGAAACAGTTTTGTAAGGTAAAATTTGTTTCGGTGTAACCGAGCAGAGTAATCCCAAACGTACTCAGGAAGCAGCGCAAACTTCACATGGGCATCTGTAAAAATGTAACTGTTCCACCTGCACTTCTCTAAAGAACAGGAATGCTGGCTAGCCACTCTTTCTGGTGACATTCCTCAATGTTTTTTTCCTGATCGTTGCCAGTAATCAGAAACCTAAATGCCAGCTAGAGAAAGAGTAAGAAATGACTGCACCAAGTGACAGGGTAACTGGATGGAAACCTACAGCACAGCCCCCCAGGTAAGGAGTGTCTGACCCCTCCTGCGGGACGCCCTGTGATGCAGCTTGTGCGGGGCTGAGGGCTGGCTGAGGGAGATGCCACTGCCCACAGCAAACGGCATGAAGGATGAGAGGCGGATCCCTCGACAAATGGAGCAGTAAATCAATTACATCAACTGCCACGGGACTGCCTCCGGAGTTCGTTATGCCTCATGGACTTTGAAAAAGCCACTGATGTGCTCAGAGTGCAGAAGGTGCTGTGGACACACAAAGGAAAAAGCTGGAAACTGACACGAACGTGGAGGTGAGGGAAAGTGCCAAAATGAACCAGAGAAGTCAGACAGAGCCTCCGAATGAAACCATCAAAATTTCAGCAGGTGCTGTTTGGGGGTTTTTTGGCGGTTTTTGTGTTTTGTTTTCGTTTTTTTTGATACAATAACTAAGCGAAAAGGCCAACTGTAAGGAAAATGCCTGAACATCTGCAAACTTTACAGCTGGGAAAGAAAAACCCATTCTCCTCTTAAAAGTAGTAAAACTGCACCGTGTGCTGAAATCCAATATACATGTCTTGCATTGTTAGAATCCAGGCGGTCTAGGTATTGATTCAGTAGAAACTAGTAAGGGTTTATGGCTTTCATAATCCAATCTTTTATGGCTTTCATAGGACCAAAGGGAATAGAATCATCCTGGAAGACTCAAACCAGGAAATGTCACAAAATTAATACCTCTCCCTTAGAGTAATAAAGCTGTCACATTTCTTCCAATAAGCACAGCTAATAAAGCTGTGCAATAAGCCTTTCTTGCTCAACTAGACATGTATTGAAGATGAGTGCAGAACGGTGCTCATTATAACTCTGACTACTTCTTCTACTTTTCATTTTGAGTAGTAAAACAAAGGAATGCGTATATATTCAACTACTCCAGCTGAATTATTGCCAGAGCCGTAAATAACTTGCTTCTCTCAACAGTCTTCCCTGGTTTAATTAGAAATTGTTGTCTGTGGTATTTGTCACATGATTTAAAGCAAGCCATGAAAGGAAATAAAGACCCTTCTATACAAAGGCTATATTGCCTTATTTCAACAGGACCTAGTAACAGCTCTGCCTTAACTGGATTGAGCTTCAGATGAAGAGACTGTCTTCCAAATTAGCATCTGCTTCAAAAAATATATATACATTCTTTATGTCATAAGCAATTATGCAATACAGATGAAAAACTAAAAAGTCAGTAACTTGTGTGATACAATACAGAATGTCACACTATTTTCTCCTAATTTTCTGCTTTTAGATAAGGTTAGCAATCCTAAAAATGTAGCTCTTAC
This sequence comes from Athene cunicularia, assembly GCF_003259725.1. Taxonomy (NCBI): domain Eukaryota; kingdom Metazoa; phylum Chordata; class Aves; order Strigiformes; family Strigidae; genus Athene; species Athene cunicularia. The sequence continues at coordinate 2,907,106 of NW_020799136.1, read as the reverse complement.
TGTCTGAAAAATTTCACTATTTGAAGAACCGTAATTAGGACACATTGCTGCCATAATCTTGTTAGATTTCACTGTCAGAAATCCGGATGGTGATGAAGATAACGTAGCAGTAATTAGGACGGACACCGCTGCTTGATGTCCTCTGTGGACTTTGCTAGGACCAGCCTTAAATGGCTGAAAGACTTCTGAAATGACACCATGTGCTCTTCTAAGAAAGCCCTAAGCACGAGTACAGGCGTATCACCCTGCTAAAGCACTCACAAATACGTACCAGCTCAGTGGGGGGACTGCACCAGAATACATCCTGCGAATTAACTCCCCGGATGAACAGATTTCCTTTGATAAAGTGCTTCAGCATATGGAAAAATAAGGCCTCTAAAAAGCCATAAACCGCAGTTATCTTATCAATTTATGCAACAACGTTGTGGCTGCAGAATTGTACACGGAACCCTCATAAAAAGGACCACTGTTTTAATGGGTTGAATTTTAGATCAACGGAGTCTCACAAACAGATCCTTGTGAAAAAAAAAAAATATGACAAGAGAGACTTTTAGTCTTCCACAGATTTGTCCACTTGGAAGGAAAAATTAAATCAGCAGAGAAATGACTCTACATTTCAATCAAACGTTGTCACAAAACCAGCCACAAATGCTGCAAGTGAAAAGTGTTCACTTCTCTGAAGCATCCCTAGCTCTGCCTCCCTTCTGCAGCAATAAAATACAGAGCATTTAAATTGAACTATTAAAATGGGGAGTGGAGCACAGGAAACGGGCTGTGGAGCAACTAATTCGAACGTCAAGCATTTCAATTGCTGCTGAGTTTTCAGAGTTGTTTTGTTTCAAAGCGGTGTCAGCAGAGTGGCAGGATGTTCATTTGCAGAAGCATGAAAATACGACTTTCTGCAAACTGACCTACTTCCTGGCCCTCGTTGCCATTTCAGGTAGCTCTGCAACACGCTCGCAAAATGAACTTCCTGCTTCTAAAATAGGGCAAGTGTCTGAGAGGGAAGCTGCTCAACCATTAGTTTAAGCTGGCGAAATGGCAGCAGAATGAACTTAAGCAGACAATAGGGTACATCACAGTAGACTTTAAACTAAAACGAATCCCTTCGCTTACCTAAAATACGCCCATATTGTATAAAGAAGTGAGGCTGGGGGCGGGGGAGATGGAACAAATTAACTTTGTTTCTCTTTTGATTTTTTTTTTTTTTTTGTATTTTAAAGCTCTGATAAACTCAGACTTAAAACTGGAAACATATATAAAAGTTCTAGACCTAGCTGAACAGCTATAAAATGGATATTATAGTAAACCTTTGCTGCATGTTACTTTTTCAGATCCTTGCTTAAGATTATCCTTGTCCTAGCTAGGCATGGAGCTACTTTAAATTGAATCTAGGTTGCCTGAGCCAGGACATCAAGTAGAATGTAGGCTCCGATTTCAAGCGAAACCCCCATCTACTCCAACAAATAAATCCTTGGGCACACGTAGTTCTGAAGAGCCCCGTCTTAAAGGACAAGCCTTCCCCACAAGTGGTGTGAAAGCACTGCAGGCTTCAGGTGAAGGCAGTGGGAGGAGGAAAAAAACCACCTAGTGACTCCAGGTTCTTGCAACACTGACTCTCACTCCCAGACTAAAGAGCTAGCCTAGATGTAAGCCTACAAACAGCAAGCCCAGTTCTACTTCCAGCTCTTTAAAGACTTGCTAGATTGCCAGGGGCAATTTACATCACCTCCTTCGCTCTCAATCCTGTACCACCATAACCGCAGAGATGATAAAGCTTCAGTTTTAATTTTCACATCAAATTCAACGATAACTTCAATTTTAGCAGTTCAAATGAAATTCAGCCCAATGACATCTCGGGTAAAATGTTTTATGCGCCGCTAGATAGATTTCAGTTAGGTGCTATAGACCATATGAATTCTGTTCTGGAACACTCATTTCAAACAACGCTCGTGTCAGCTAAAATATTAACTAAATGATGAATGACGCCCTTAAAGCTCTATCTGCTTGTTTCACGGTGAATGTCAATGTCATGAAACTGAAATTGTCAGTTTAAGGGAAAAGTGAAAGCAGGCTCCAGACTCATGGGATCCTTAACGCCTCCTCCAGAACGTTAAGAAACAAACCAAAATCCTATATATAATATATTTATGACATAAGGAAGAGTAACGGTGGATTTTTTAACTACCGTTTGTAGGTAACTAGTACTGCCTAGCAGAAAAGGCGACCTTTTCATTTGTTAAATGAAACTCAAGTGCTGCTTGTAAGACTGTAATTTTCCTACATTCCTATGCACGAGGAACAATCTGTTCACTTCTCCCTTTCCTAAAATAAATATTGCTCTATTTGCTTCTGCTTAGTCCCTTCCATCCAGTGTAACTTGCAGGCTCTACATTAAAGTTACTGTCAGCAGCTAGGGCAAGCAGAAAACGCGAAGACACGCTCCGGAGGTGTTTTGGAAGAGAAGAGGCTGCACAGCACCTTCTAAAGACGCCGCTAACTTCGCTGACCTGGGAACGGAAAGCCGAAGAGCAGAAAATATATTTTCATGCCCAAAGACGCGCCGAGACACCTCAGCTGCACCCAAGCAACAAGGAAATCGAAATGCAAAGCGTCGCGCTGATAAGTAACCGCTGGTCGCCGGCCGGCCGGCCTCTCCCCCGG
>NW_020799136.1:2871902-2904392 GCF_003259725.1 Athene cunicularia | reverse complement strand
TTTTTTTTTTTTTTTTGTATTTTAAAGCTCTGATAAACTCAGACTTAAAACTGGAAACATATATAAAAGTTCTAGACCTAGCTGAACAGCTATAAAATGGATATTATAGTAAACCTTTGCTGCATGTTACTTTTTCAGATCCTTGCTTAAGATTATCCTTGTCCTAGCTAGGCATGGAGCTACTTTAAATTGAATCTAGGTTGCCTGAGCCAGGACACGCCATCTCACCCCGTGCCGGGCCTTGCCGCGGCCCCGCGGCCCCCCGGCCCGGGCTGGTGGCGGGGGTAAAGCTGAGGTGCGGTTTGGGTCAAAGCCACGGTCAGAGTAGCACTAGAAAGCGGCATTCCCCGCCGTGTGCTGTAAAAACCGGGAGGGAGAGGTCTGTGGAAAACGTGTGTTGTAACCCCGAAGGCGGGCTTTGTCAAAACAGCGCGTTTCTGATTGAGGTTAAAATGAAAGAACACATTAAATTGGCTTGTTGCTGTCCGCGAGCCACGATATGGGTGAAACCGTAGGCTGCTTTGTCTGAGAAGTTACACTGAATTTTTTAGGTTGGGTGTATAACCTAGATCAGTCACAGGTGGTTACAAAAATAATATCTGGAAAGGGCTCTCTAACAAAGTAACGTTATCTGTAAAGTGATTAGGGCTGTATTGTATTGCATATTTGCATAACATTTTGTTCAACATGGTTTAATAAAAAGCTAGTTGTGTCTTTCAGTTCTGCTCGTTAAGGCTTTGTTTTTGTTTCTCTTAACAGTGACGGTGTTCTTAAGCACTTTGACTCCGAAATTCTACTTTGCCCTTACAGTGACTTCGTCTTTTATATCTGGATTGATATTTGTAAGTAGTCCACTTTTATGTTTTTTAAACAACTTTAGCACCTCTAAGCTGCTTTCATTAGGGGTAAACGCCATCGGCTTTTTCTCGGTCAGACTCTAGAGGGTGCCTTTGTACTGGGAAGAAACCTGTTTAGTATTTTCTCTGATGTATTGTACGACTTTTGCCATGCGTGTTGTACATTGGGGTGAGGAAGGAAGATAACTTGTGCCTGTTTTAAGGAGATACGTGTCCATATGAATGTGTACCTGTGTGTGTATACATACATGCATTAAAAAGACAAAATACACATGCAAATGCTGCAGATCTCTCTGAAAAGAAAACGCTGAGATTTTCTAGTGTAAACTATGTAGTTAAGAGTTTTGTTTCTTTCAGTAATTTTTGGGGGGGGTTGTGCACCTGTCCTCACACAACTTTAACAACTTTGGTGTTAAAATGAGCCGGTGATTCAGCTCATCCTCAGAGGACAGTGCACAGTTAGTCTTTATTTTCAGTATTAAAAGCTAAAGCAAATGTCTCTTCTTGTTAATTCACCATATTTACCAGAATGTGCAAAATCTGTATCATAGGTGATATTTGTAGCCACCATTAAAAAAAAAAAGTCTTATTTATGTGGCAAAAACAACTTGTTTGCTATAAGTAATATTGCTTGGGTTTTGATTGAAGGATTTGAGGAAAGTCATTTAAGGAGATGGGTTCTGCTTGTGATAAGCCTTTTGCATGGGTCTGCTTTTGGGAGAAAAAAGTGATTATCCGTCATCCACTATTTACAGTAATGCTGCTTAACAAAGAATACAGTTTGTCTAAACATCCTGCCTTTCTGCTTGCTAATGAAAATACTCAGATAAGTTGGTCCAGGGCTGACTTTGGTAAAGTGCTTGAGGACTTGTGATGCACAGGGATTCTTAATATCTTCAGAGAGAGATGGTAATATTTTTGACTCAGAATTTCTGGTAAGTGGGCTTGATTGCTGTTAATTCAGCCTTTTCTCTCTGGACGTTTTTGAATGGCAGAACACATCACTTTAACTGTCCATTTTGTGCTTTATTCTTTTAGAGTATTTTTGTGAAATGAAAAAACTTCACCTGTCGAGGTTCCTGCCTCTGTGCACAGTTTCCCTTTACAGGCACTTTCTGAGAGGGGTTAGAAGTTATCCTAATGACTTGGGGAGGGAGGAACATACGTTGACTGAAATTTTACTGGTGTTTTTCAGCCTCTCATGTTATGTGGGTGATCCTGCATGACAAGACAGGCCAAAACAGATAATGAGTGTTACTTTATATGTAGATAAGTTCCATCTTACAGTCATTTGCAAGGAGATGTACTCTCTGTGAACAACTGGCTCTTCATCTCTGGAGTTGATGTTGGAAGGGTGTCACCTAAGGACATTTCTTCTGTTTTTTTTCTCTCCTGTGACAGGTGTTTGAGTGGTGGCATTTCCGAAAATACGGCACGTCTTTCATTGAGCAGGTTTCTGTGAGTCATTTAAGGCCTCTCATCGGCGGGGCAGAAAACAGCCCTCCAGCAGCAGCGTCCTTCTCTGCTGGAGAGAGTGAGGCGAGCAGGCAGAACATGCCAGGTAATTGTTGGTGTGTCCCGGCAGTTTTCCTTCAGCTTCAAGGCGGCTGGTTTGCATGAACTGGCTGTTAATTGGCTTTGACTTTTCGTTAGTGCTTGTAAGAACTGGAGAAAGGCCTACGTCTTACAATGCCTTTTGTTAATAATGGGAAAAATAAATAATATTGTATCTTTGATCTAAAATCGTCGTTATTAAAATATGATTTAGAAAACGTATTTAGCTAACAGTGTTGCAGTAACATTAGATATTTACTATTCTGAATATGTGCAGGATGAACATTGCATGAGTGTAAATGGCAGTGTTTAATCTTTGCACCGTGTGCTTTTGTACCCCAGCAATGTTGGGGAGCAAAAATATTTATGGAATAGAAGTTTGTGAAGAAGATTATATGTTTGTGCTCAGGTATATGATGATAAAGCATCTTTTGAAAGTAAAACATCTGCATTTTGAAGTCAAGGGAGTATTTCCTGTGCTTTTCATTCAAAAAATACCTTTTTTTTTTTTTTTCCCCAGAATGCAAAGTGTGGCGAAATCCTCTCAATCTTTTCAGAGGGGCAGAGTATAGCAGGTATTAATTCCTTTACTTTCCATTTGTATTTTTAAAATGAATGGGGGGTGTGCCCATGACTTCATCCCAGAGGTTGCACTAGTAATATCAGGAGGTGGCCAAGACCTGTGATAGGGGAGATTGATGTCAGGCCTGTGTTTAAAAGGCACCTATCCAAGCTTTGGTTCAGTATTAAGAATGCAAATATCACTAACATCATCAGTTTTTTTGAAAGTAGGGGAAAAGCTTTATTCAGAGGTTGAAAGAGTGATTCTGAATTTAGATTCTCTTTTATGAAACTGATATGGCCGTACTGTAAGTCTCCTTGAGTTATTTCATGGGGAAAGCTGCTTTCTAGGAAGCCAGTTCCTGAGTTGTTCCGAACTTTACAGATTATGGAGCAGTAGTACTTGAAACTTCTGGTAAGTAGCTCCAGTCTTTAATAAAAATAGTTGGCGCTAGTTTCAGTGGTCAGGCCCATCAGCCATCCCCCCAGTATCAGTGTTATGTTTACGAGGAGTGCTGCTGACTGAAATTTCTCCTGTTACAGATACATGTGGGTGACCGGGAAGGAGCCTCTTACGTACTATGACATGAATTTGTCTGCTCAGGATCATCAAAACTTTTTCACGTGTGATACAGATGCCCTTCGGCCTTCAGACACAGGTACCAGTGTCCCATGGGTCTGTAACTGCTCCCGAGTGTAAACGTGGCTGGTTTTATACTTCAGGGTAGCCCAAGCTATTGTGTCAAATATTTTGTGAAATGAGAGCCTGCTAAGGAGGTTTAAGAGATGTATTTAGTGAAAAGACTTCTTTTATCTTGTGCTTTCTCTACTAACTTTAAGGCTGTCAGGATCCTGACGCAGTTTAAGATCTCACACTTTTCAAATAATTAACAACACAGTGCTGAAAACCTGGATTGTATTCTCAACAGCCAAAGATATGGTCTCGTTTAAACCTTAGTCATGAATAGTGCAGCCTCCAGAATTTTTTTTCATTGTGTTCCACGTGTTTAGTGCAGAAAATGTTCTCTACCTGGTTACTGTCAGCCTGGGTGTGAACTATTGTCAGTTTGTCACATTCCGGAAGCGTTACTTGTCAGCTGGCTGTGACAGGCTTGATATGAACGATGTGTTTTTGTTTGACAGAATGGAGTGTATTGTCTCGCTTGCTAAGCCAAGACTAATATTTTGTTTCCAAAAGAAAACTCAAACATTTTTCCACGTTATTCTTGCTGGACAGCAGGAGGTTTTGTTCCAAAAGAAACATGTATAGAGTCTTTGGTTTTCTTATCGTACTTGAGATAGGCCAGATATGTAACTCCGTGAAGTAAGGTTTTGGAGTTCTTTCAGAGCTGTTAGTTCGTGTGAAAGCTGTTAGTTCTGCGTAGAAAATGGTAGCCTCGAGTATGTTGTTTTGCTAGAAGCTGGTTTTTAGTGTGGGATTTCTATTTTTCCCTAATGGGAGCGTAGTGGGGAGGGGTTTAGAGTCATTGTATCGAACTTTGTTTGCTCCTTATCTGACCATGATTTTGAATTCCAGTTGTAATTCAAATGACCCTTTTGAATAGATTTCACCCTTTTTAATTGTTTCCTAGAACACTTTCTAAGAGGGTGATAAATTATTATAGTATAATCTTGAATGGCTTTGCTGTGTTTGGCCACTCAGATGTGCCTTGTAAAGTTAAACGGGAATTGTTTAACCCTTTAGGATGTGGTAGTTTTCTAAATACTTAAGTATGAAGCTATACCTGTGCAAGACATCGCTTACTCTATCGCTGTTTTCTTTGAAGTTCTGTTTGAAAGCTTAAATTAAAATTCTGTGCAGGTCTGTGCAAGAACCTGTCTTTAACAACTGCTCTTGCCAAGCTTTCAACAAGTCTTGGGAAATGTTTCCAAAAAATCTGTGGCAATTTAGAAATTCTACATCTGCCTGGTTATGTAAGCTCTCTTTGCTCTCGGTGAGGGTTCTTAAATGGTCAGTGGGTCACCTTCCTGGTGGTGCTTTCCGAGATGAAATCTGGAGTGTAAGGAGAAGTTGTGAGATTCTGCTGCTTGTGGTAGAAACTGCTGGAATTAAACCACTTGTTTCCTCTTCCCTTTAACAATCATCTAGCGAACGGGAATTTGTAAAATGGTGAGGGAATGTTAATGTAGAGCACAAGCAGCAGCGTTGCCTCGGCTGGCTCCTGGGTGTTTCACCAGTGTCTCTGTCCCTCACCAGCCTTTCAATGTTTTTGCAACAGTTATGCAGAAAGCATGGCGGGAGAGAAACCCTCAAGCCCGGATTAAAGCAGCATATCAAGCTTTAGAGTTGAACAATGAGTAAGTTTAGTGTGTAAGTTCAATTGCTGTATTTCTAGTGTAAAAGATTAAGTGGACTGATATTGAACACGCTATCATTTTCTCGTTCTAATAATTTTAGCAAAGTCCTGAATAACTTCAGGGGGACTTCCGTGACATGGGGCTGCCAGTTGCACTGGAGTATTGAATGGTTCTACAAAAATGTAGCTTTTGTTTTCCCTTTTTCTTGGGAGAGATTTTTTTTTTTAAGTCTTTGTGTCAGTAGCACTAAATGAGAACTCGTATTCGGATGTGGAACAGTCTGAATACAAGATTGTATGTGTTTCAGAGATGGCGTTGTGGTGACACTGTATTTGGAGTCCACAGATGCCACTCCTGTAAAGGATTTAAGAATATAACACAAACTGAAGAATTTCACACACACCTGTGATTTGTTTTGTAATGTAGTCTCATTTTTTTTGTGTGTAAAATGTCTACCTGCTGGTTTTAATATAGGAAAGCAAACCAAACACAAAAACCCTCTCCAGACAATTACCAGAGCATTTTTAATATTTCAAGGAAAATAATTTGACTTACTGTTACAATTATTCTTTTTGTTGATCTTTTTCCAACTGTGTGTGTTTTCTGTAAAATGGAAATGGTTTCTGTTTTCCTGGCATTCACCATTTGAACTCAAGTCAGTTTTTTGGTACTTTAATATTGTCCACACTTAGATATTAAACGAAATTGAAAGCCGCCCATTTTTAATGATTTTAACCCTTATCTAGAAAATACTAAACTCCATCTCCCAGAATAATTAGTGGTTTTTTTCCTTATTACAGTTGTGCCACTGCGTACGTCCTTCTGGCTGAGGAAGAAGCAACAACTATTGTGGATGCTGAGAAGTATTTCAAGCAGGCTCTGAAAGCAGGAGAAATGATTTACAGGAAGTCGCAGAACTGCCATTCCCAAAGCCCCCAGCACGAAGCGCAGCTCAGTAAGGGCTTCTGAGTCGCCTAAATTCTTGGGTTTGTGAGGGCAGAAGTGTAAAACTGGAGTTAAAATTAGTGATTCTAGTTTGGCTCCGAGTTCGGAGAGGCGGTTCCTGCTGTTCCGGCCACGTATCCAGCGACGGGATCTGCTGCGGTGCCTGGAGGGGTCGTGGGAAGCGGCCGGTGCGCTGGGTGTTCCTGGTGGCCTTGGGAAGTGGGATGGGGAGAGCAGGGTGACGGAGCAGTTAGCCTGTGTCAGCAGCACCTCCTTTTATTTCACACAAAGTTTTGTTAAACAGAATTTTTTTTTTTTCATTTAACCTAGTTAAAACTTGCTGGCGTTGGTCTAGATGGGCCTGGGCTGGGACAGCATTAGGAATTATTTTATGCTTTTACATCTGGCTAGAAAAAGTTGTGGGGATGTTGGTGTTTGGGGTTTTTTTGGGGAGAGGGAAGGAGAGGTGAGGATTGAAGCTGTATTTGTTTTTTTGTCTTTGTAATCAGGAAGAGACACCAATGTGTTGGTATATGTGAAAAGGAGGCTGGCTATGTGTGCCAGGAAACTTGGAAGAATACGAGAAGCAGTAAAAATGATGAGAGATGTAAGTAAAAATAAAAAAAGTGGTGAGCAGTGTTGTTTTCAATCACATTGTCCAAATTAATGGTTTAAAGTTCCTCTCTAGGCATCATAATTAATCTAGTTGAGATATTTTCTGATGAGATTTGTGCATCATGATTCGTGATTTATTTTGTCAGCAGTTTTTTCAGTTCCTTCGTGTAGGTTTTAATTTTTTGTATAGTACGATGTCATACGTTAACAGTTCTGTTGTCCAGTTTGCTTCATGCTTGACTTGGTGACTAACTTGTCAAAGTAGCCAACTTTAGATTTCACTAACATTTTTCTTTCACTTGCCCAAGTTGTATTCTGAGTTCTTTTTTCATAGGAAAGTATTACTGCCCAGGCCAGCTCACCGTGGGAGCTGTGCAGATCTGGCCTGGGAGTGTGTTGTATGAACCTCGACATACTTATTTTCCATTAGGTCAGTACAGGGAAGACGGAAGGTAGAAATGATGGGGTTCTTTTCATGCTGCTTATGTGCCAGTTTCTGACAGTGTGAAAGACCAGAACTTTGAAAAAGCTTAAATATCGTCCTGATTTCTATTAAGTGTTTCAGGCATTCAAGTGCAATTCTGTCCGTGCTTAATTTATTTCTCTTTATTGATTTGCAGTTGATGAAAGAGTTTCCACTTCTCAGCATGCTGAATATTCATGAAAACCTCCTGGAGGCACTGCTGGAGTTACAGGCTTACGCAGATGTCCAGGCAGTTCTAGCAAAGTATGACGGTGAGTGGTGCCTTTGGGAAGTGCGGGTGTTCTGGTGTTGGAGCGCGGGTGAGGTGGGCACGGTGTGCCTGGCCAAGAGCAGGTGTCTGCCCGGCACCTCAGCTGCTTGGCTAGGTTCCCTTCATTGGCAACAAACAGGCGCTTCCAGAGTGCAAGTCAGGTTTTTTCTTCTGAATAATGAGGTCAAATTTAGGCAAGCTAAACTGCATACAAATTACTTCTCACATTTTTAAATTCCTTCTAATCTGTAAAGAAATCTTGGAGCTCACTGTGCTTCAATTTAAGGATTATTTTAATTTTTTAATCCCTTCTACATCCCTGGTTATGCCTAAATTCATCAGCCTTTTTTTTCAGTCAGCCTGTAGCCCCCTAAGTAATTGATGTAAATAAGGTGGAAAATGTAGTTTTCCTTTCTGTCATCTTCCAGGCTTGGCCTCGTGATTCTGTAACACGGAGGTTGCTCGCCAGAGATTAGCAACGTGCAAGCATGCTGCTTGCCAGAGATTAGTGGTGTGCAAGCTTTGGGCCGTTAAATGGCAGTAGTTTGCTTTCACATCCCGTCTCAACTCACGTGTTTCAGGTGGTGTGCAAGTCTAGATAAAGGCTAATGAAATATATACCTTCTTATTGTCCTCAGAGTTTTGCCACCTAGATAATGCCCACATCATTAGCGTACAAAGCGCCGCTGTCAAAGCTGTCCCTTCCATCACCTCCAGAATGGAGGGACATAGAAGCAGTATTTTGTGGCGGTCGCTCCCTGCCCTTGAGAAGTCGGGACGTTCTCTCCCGTGTCTCTGTTCTTTATTGCTTCAGGGAATCAAAAGGACGATATTCCTGCCCAAATCCTGTGCCCCCTGTGCGTGGCCACCCTAGCAGCCTGCTCTTGTTACGTGGCCATCCATGTTGTTCTGTGTGGATTCTTACTGATTTAACAAAGCCATTTGCTCTTTTCCTGGTGCTTCTTTATATTAACGTCGGGAATTTTGACACTTTCTTAAGAAAGCGTTGCTGATTTTTTTCCGAAGCATCTGGAAAAATGAGTATGAGCTTCAGACTCTCCGTAGCGCCCCTGTGTTTTGCTTGACACGACAGCCAGACTTCTAGTAAGTGATGGACAAGCCCAGGATGGGATTTACAAAAAAAGCAAGAGCCATCTGACTATACACAACATGGTACTTGGGAATTAGACCCCAGACTTTGTCTGCTTTTAAAGTAAACTTTAGTGTGAAGTGCTAACTTTCTAATCTGTAATTGTCAGCTCAGATTTGGCCTCAGATGTTCTACAAAACCTACAACTAAAAGCATTTTTCCCCATGGAACTGGAAAAGAATGGAATTTGTATTTTTGTTAAAATTTGTCTACCTGTCTGTAATGCAGTTTTTTTTGGTCAGCTTGTAGCTGGTCTCTCAGTATTCTGTAAAACTCTGTTAATGTAAATTTGCAAAATTAGGGAAAATTAGAAGCTTATTTTAAACCTTCATGGGTTAATACAGGAAAAGTATGCTGTTCTTAAGTGTGTATTTATACATGCATTTCTCTCTGAATTAAGTTTCAGTGTCTTGGTGTGTTTAGAAGAAAAAAAATTACTCTTTACCAGCTAACTACAACTCAGATTTTTTAATCTGAGACTGACTGGTGTCCAGGAAGAAGACTGTGCAAAGAATTTAAAAAGTTTCTAATCATCGCTGAAATGTTCCAGATGTTACACTCACTGTCTGGTATACCCAACTCCAAAATCTTTAAGCTCAAAGGATGTGGGTTTAAAGTGTTTGTCTTATAATCTTACAGCTTAATTATTTTATTTTATCATAGATATCAGTCTTCCAAAATCAGCAGCAATATGTTACACAGCAGCCCTGTTAAAAGCCAGAGCTGTTTCAGAAAGGTAAGCAAGCACATTTGTGAAAACAGTGGTTTGTTGCTAATCTTGAGTTATGCTGTAAAATAGGAATTAAAAAGGTCTAAGTCCAACATGTAGCAGTTACATTTCTAAGAGCAAGTTAAGTGTATTTATACATACATATATATGTGTATATCGTTAAATGTAATTTGCAGTTTTTTAAGCGTCCACGAAGCTAACACAGTTTAAGGTATTTCCCAAGAGCCCGTGTACACACATGTGCTTTTGTATAAATTCCGTTTTCAGCGTCTTGCTGGTGGTGTTCAGGCGTTCTTTGTGGGGTGGATCGGGTGCAGGGTATTTGTGGTAGCTCACGTTGGCATTTCACTCCCTGGTCTCTTTGCCCTCTGGCTGGGGGATGCTGGAACAGCCACACGAAGGACTCGATCGCCTGTGATTGACGTGGAGTTTCGGAAAGCTCAACACAACTTCGTCGTATGGGCATGGATCACAGTCAGGATACCTGAATTAAAGTGAACATTTGTCTCCTAGAAGGCTTTGTTTATCTTTCTTGACAAATCAGCCAGTTTTTAATGAACTGCAAGCTTACAGTGCAAATAAACACCTGGTTAGCATTTATTACTTTTGGTCAATGTGGGCTTTTCCCTTCAGGTTCTCCCCAGAAACTGCCTCCAAAAGAGGGCTTAGTACAGCAGAAATTAATGCTGTGGAAGCGATTCACAGAGCTGTGGAATTTAACCCTCATGTTCCAAAGGTAAGAGTATTTTATTTCCTATTGGACCACTGTTTATGTCTTCTGAAAAAAGTCATGTTATCAACTTGTTACTGGAGCCTTTCTAGCCCAATGTTTTCTTGAAGCTAGTTGTATCTCCAGCCGTTGAGTTATTAAACACACTAGTATTTATATCATAAATGTTTGGTGGCCAGAATTAGTTGTTTGCAGTAGGTGATGATAAAACAGGTTTTTTTTGCAAAAAAATTTAAACTCAGAATTTTCAAACTCGATGGAAAGTCCAGCAGTGTATTACTGAAGGCCCTTTACTGGGTAAGGGCAGGCGTTAATAAATACAAATTTAGATATTTAAAATCCCTGAAGCCAAATTAAGTTCTCCAAACAATAACCACTCGTAGTATCTCAATGTACATTTTTTTTCTGCTGTGCTTCCAAGCACGGCTCCAGGACTTGGGTTATTGAAAGATCCACAGTCGCTTATTTTCTTCATCCACGTGTGAGATAAAGAGTCGGTGTTGCTGTAGGCTGGAATTTAGTGTCTGGCTCTGCTTGCCGTGGCCAGGATACGGATTCCACTGAGCGCTGGGTGAAAATAAAATCTTACATTGCTTTTTACTGTACTAGTATGGGCGATGCGTTCAGTTTGAAACCTCGCATGCAGAAGGTTGGCTTAGTCCTGGACCTAATCCTCTGCAAATGATCATGGAGTCCCAGTGACTGTTGCTGTGAAGGCTCGAATTATCCCGCCGCCCTCCTCTGTCTGCCTGTCCAATCTAATAGAATGTGCACTGAGAGAGCTAATTGCTGCTTGTGTGCATGACTGATCAAGAGCGTAGCAAGTTCATTTCAGACAGTCTCAGACAGATTTTTTCTTTAGCCACTGCCTTCAGGGGAAGAAGATTATAATGCATTATCATTATCTAAAAGTTCTTTTATTTTGTGTATCCTCCAGTTTCGGGAGCCTTCCGCACCTTTTTTAAGAAGTTAGATATCATTTCAAACAGGCTGTTTGCAAAACATGCTCCGTAGTTCTACAGACAATCACCGACACTGATTCCAGCTTGCAGTAATTTGACCTTCTCTTCTCATTGTATACCTATCCAGTTGTCTTCATGATTTTTTTAAAATTACAGTATTGCCTTGAAACACCAATTTATTAGACGACAGGGCAGAACTTTCTTGGTGCTGTCTAGAGCTCCGAGATGCTCATAGTCACAGCAAACAAGTGAACGAGGGCACAAACAAGTAACTTGCCCAATGGGTCACAGTGGTGGAGAAGAAAATCTAGTTTTTGAATTTGCAGTCTGTTCTGTCCCACGGACTAAAAATAAATGAGAATGTAAAGTAGAAATCCCTTTGTTCTTGCATCTCGTGAAAGTGGTTGTCTTTGCACATAACATCGTTTTGCATAAGGAAAATAAAATAGTGTTCGTTTCTCTTTGGAGTTATGCTTTTACAAGGATGGGTTTTGTTTGAAAAGTTAGGAAGGCTTTTTACACTGCGAGAGAAATGGTACTCTTAAGCCATTTCACATTCGAGATCTGTAACTACATTTTGATAATGTATCAAACAACCTTTTCCAGTCATCTTCTGGTGTTTTACAGATTTTTTTTGTGTGTATAAAGACTTACATAAATCTGCAAAACCCAAGCTACTTTCAGTACTGATACCTTGCCTGTTTTACGGTTAAACACAGACATGACAACCTGCCAGACTGTGGAATTTTTCCATTTCTGTGGTGACGCAGGCAGAGCGAGCCAAAGCCTGGAGTTCAGCCTTGGCACGTTGTGGCAGTGCTGGCAGCGGGGCTGCCTCACCACTCTCACGTTTATATTCCCCTCCTCTCCGCACAGTTAGTACAATGGGAAGGGGCACTGCGGAGAGCATGAGGAGCCAGGGCAAGGGTCAGATATTTGAGACCATTTTCCCACAGCAGCCCTGTGTGAGTGATCCTTTACTGTGTTAAAAAAAAAAAAAATTTAAAAAAAAAATTTGAAGAGGATTAGAGGGGATTAGCAAGAATATTACCCTCCGGAGTGTAGGCCCAAGGCACTAAGAGAAGAACCTAGCCAGGCAGTAAATGTGCTTTATTTGGCCAGGGCACAACCCCTCCTACATTCCTTCAAGAATCTGAATGGGAAAAGTTAAGTCCTCAAACTGGATTAGTAAATAATCTCATAGTTTGTGGCATCTGCTGAAATAAATCGGCGAGTTAGCTGCATTCTTACACTTTGGGAGACAGTCAAAGGAATTGCCAGCTACACTGATCAAAGATGTGGATTAACTTGGGCTCTTATTGAATGAGACACTCTATGCTAGGAGAGAATAACTCACAGGTGAATACTAGAGCTGAAACTGTCATCTCATTCTTGTAAAAATTACTGATCTGTTTTTAAAAGCTAAATTAAAGTGAATACCTGTCTTTTTTTAATGTACCAAAACAAAACTGCGTGTCCTGTGTTTCAAGGGAAATGGAAAATGATCAGCCCTTGTGTTCTTTGACCCTTGTGTGCATCAGAAATTCTGCTGATGTAGGGAGGAGGCCAAAATTGAAAAAATCTGAAATCGGAGATACTTTGTGGTAGTCCAGCAAAACCACATTAAACCAAGATTTTCCTGGGTTTGGTTTATTGTTCTTCCTTTGGTTAGCAAACTGTCACTTTCTGGTTTGCTACTCACGAGCTGGCAAGTACTGAGCCTCCTACACTGAGACTTTCAGTGATGAAACGCTGAGCAAAAATACCGCTGGTTTGGTGGGTTTTTATTAACCTGAACTGGTAGCTCATTGGTGTTGTGCCTGCCGCATTATACTTTATGTACATTCCACAAGAACATATTTTTATTTTGGCTTACTGAAGATGATGTTTTTTGGGTTTTTTTTTGTGATATGTTGTGTGTGAAAACCCCAGTTTGAGTCTTGCACAGGGCTGAGTGTTTTGCTGCTCTTCCCTTCCCGTGGCTGCCTGCACTGTGTCAGCACTGGGCTGTTTCTCCAGCGGGCAGGAGCTGGCCCCTGCGGGATGTGCTCAGTTGTGCCTCGGATGATCGTTTACATCTCACAGTTAAAGATTTTGGAGTATTCCATGTAACCAAGCGTCCTTTACCACTTTTACTTTCAGTATTTACTAGAAATGAAGAGCTTAGTGCTACCTCCAGAGCACATTCTGAAACGAGGGGACAGTGAGGCGGTAGCATACGCTTTTTTCCACCTCCAGCACTGGAAGAGGATAGAAGGGGCTCTAAATCTGCTGCACTGCACATGGGAGGGCAGTGAGTATTTCTCCTTGTTTTAGTTTTTTCTGTAGAGCAGACTAATCTCTCTGCTTTATTCACCTCAGACACGATTGGTTCTCTTTGTGAGAAGCCGGTCACTTGGTGATACAGATCTGATGTCACCCTCTCTCTTTTCAGCATTTAGGATGATCCCGTACCCATTAGAGAAAGGTCATCTTTTCTATCCCTATCCGAGTTGTACAGAAACAGCAGACAGAGAACTGCTGCCAAGTAAGTGGTTTCTAAGCAGTAATGATAATAAAACACAAGCTAAGGACACGTTCAGCTTGTGGTATTCTGTATTTACCTTACTGCGATTTTTTTTTTTAGTTTGAGCTTCCTGTGAAGGGGCTTCAGCTATTTGTTGATGTCCTTCCCAAGCCATCCTGGAGCACTTGGCGTGTGTGTGTGGTAAATGTTAGCTTGACTCTCTAATAACAGAAGTCCTTCAGAGGTGAAGTCTGTGTGTGGTACATTCAGATTAGATTTGGCCAACTCCGAGAACAACAAAATGGGCCAGTTCTTTAAATGACTCTTAAGGGGATTCATGGCTTTGACCGCAGGGAACGGAGGCGAGGTTCCAGTCCTGCCTTGGGGTGTCTGATCTTGCAGAGAATCCTCAGTTAATCTGTAGCTCCACGGAGCACCTATTGCTTTCTGTCCTCGACTCGTTGGTCTGTGTTTGTCAGCTGGGCAGTGTGCTTCCAGGGGCACCTTACCTGTTCGGTATTTCTGTGGATTTATACTGACGCTTGACCCTGAAAAGTCAGTCTCCAGCTGCCCATTACTGCAAGATTATTTCATGCAACTGTGAGCCTACATGGGATTTTTTCTTTAGGTAAGGCAAACAAACTAAATCACTAAGGCCCATGCTCATCATATTTGGGAAAATAGCATCAATTTAGATTAGAATTAGACTGTTAATTGTACCTGTTAATGGGATTCCTTTGGGGGTGAACTTCTACATCGTAAAGAAACGCAAGTCCCAGGGGACTGGAAAGGGCTACTGCAAAAGCACCAGCAGACCCACTGAGACCACAGCTGTGGAAAGGAAAACTACACATACGTGTTTCTATTTAAAAGCCTGAAGTTATATTTAAAATGTGTAATTTAAATTTGCCCCCAGACTGCTTTAAATTACTCATTTCTCACTTATGCAGGATATTGCACAAGGAATTCCTTGGTTAGCGACTAACCCTAAATTGTAGACTTCCCAGCATAATTAAACACCAACACATGCAGATATTTCAACACGATCACTCACGCGTTCCTGTTATGTTTTAAATATAAAACTACCCATAAATTAAACAATCTTAACACTTTTATTGCGGTACTTCCTTGAGAAATCTTGACACTTCTTTTAAATTTACCTATTTAGAATAATGTTGGCCAAATCAGTGCTTCAAAAATCCTGTATTGGTCTGACTGGTAACAATTCTCAAATGGCCACGTACATATAGAATTATCTTTACTTGTCCTTATCTATTTCAGAGTTGATTTTAATTTCCCAGTGTAGGAAAAACTAGTGAAAAAAAAGAGTCCTTCCTATTTTATTTTTTTTTTTAACACTTTCCTACCTTATGTTGGATATTGCTCCATGTTTTAAAAATTGGGCAAGCTCCCACCCGGTGGGAGTGTCCCGCTGTTCTGCGGTGGGGGAAGGGACCGTGGTGCTGTCACGCTGCCTCGTGGCCCGGCGGGGCTGGTTGTGTGTGCGGAAGGTGTGAACTGATAATCTCTGGGATAACACTGAACGTTTCTGGTGGGCGTTAGACGTGGAACTCCGAGCGTTCTACTTAGTTGTGCTCCAAAATCAGACACTTAAAAGCAAACCAAAAGCCAAGCATTTTGCCATTAATGCTTTGCAAGAGCATGAGCTGCTGCTGCTGGACTGCTCGTACAACGGCAGCTTTCATGTGCCAGCACTCGGAAACAGTAACTGGGAGGGTGAAGTGTCTTTTTCCTCCTCAGACTTCAGTTTAAAAATTAATACAACTGTATTTTCTTGTTTTACGGAAAGGCTTACTTAAATTTTGAGGCTTTTGTTAGATTTTTAAAAACAGCTTGTCGAGAAGTGTGCAGCCCTTTTCGTAATTCCTGATGTCTATAGAAACTATTTTTTTTCTTCATTTAAAACCCCTTTAAAATCATTGGACAAAAGTCAGGGCCGCAGGTATTCAGAGCCAGTAAGTAATTGCAAATTCCCCAAACAGGTCCTGGGCTAGTAACCAGTAGTAGTGTCTTGAGTGCTGAAAGCTCCATATGCCAGCCCTTAGCCTGCCTAATCAGCTTCTTTTGATTTTGTTACCATAGATTGGAAATTGCAAGGAGCTGCTATGTGCAGAATTTATAACCTAGTCCTGGTGCTGTTTTCTTTGAGGTCTACTCTGTCAGCTGCTCTGAAAAAATTTACTGTAGCCTACCAACCAGAAATCTTTGAAAAGTATTAAGGAGGTACTTTGCATGTATATATAATGTGAGGATTGTTTTGTACTTGCTGAGCTGCTTATAGGACGGGGAGATGTGCTGTTCTCTTTGGGTAGCAGGATTGATGCTTCAGAGGGTTGAAAACACCAGAATTGTTTAAATTGGTCTCGGTAATTTTGACAGCTTGTGAATTTTACGGTTCATCCCTCTGTCCTGTTAAAAGAGTAGGTACCAAAACCTAAACCTGATTAAATGCTTCAAAAATAAAGCCCATGCAAGTGAAAAAGAAGGCTGGGAAGAGAAAGATGTAAAGACTATTAACAATGAACACAAGCATTTAATGTAGGGGGAAAATTTTTGAGAAGTTTTAAGTTCTGGGACCTAACATGTGCTGCACAATAGTCTTGAGTCCACACTTACTCCTTCTGAAAGTGTAGAACTGAGTTATTTACAGAGTCTTGTAATTCCTAAAACTGTCCTTGATTACCAAATGTCAATATTATTTTTTTTTTTTTTCCTTTCAGCATTTCACGAAGTCTCCGTTTACCCGCAGAAGGAACTTCCCTTTTTCATCCATTTCACAGCAGGCCTCTGCTCCTTTTCAGCAATGCTCGCCCTCCTTACGCACCAGTTCCCTGAGCTGATGGTCGTTTTTGCTAAAGCTGTGAGTATCGTCTCTGTCACGGGACTTCCTGAGGTAACTTGGGGGACCTTGGGGAGTTTTGGGGTCCATGGTGAAGTAGGCTCTAGTCAGTCTTATGCTTCTGGGCCATGAATTATTTGATCTCCCTTTGTAAGAATCTTAATTAGTGGCGCATACTTGTTGAAATTTAGGCAAAGTGTCTTATTTTGACAAGGTGAGCTGTTACTATAACATACCTTGGTTTTAATTTGCACTCTAATGGTGAGAGAGCAGCATTTCAGCACCAGAGAAATTTTGCCACGGGACACTGGTGAGTATGGATTTTGTTCTCGTAGAAGTGAAAGGCTGCAGTGCGAGAACCTCAAAAAATAAATTTGTTGGCTGGAGATTTTGAGAAGTGAGCAAAAGACAGGCTGGGCTGCAGGAAAACAGATCTCTTGCTCAGCATTGGAAACTAGTAGCACGATGTGTCTGGAACGGATGAGAGCAGGGGTAAGGTAACTGCTACCTTAGTTACCTAGTTGTCACCTACCTTTTGGGAACTAGGCTGGTGGTTTTGTATCTCATCTGGTTACAGCTACTGGATGGAGAATGTGTTCGGTGACCTCGGTTCTGTCATTTGAGCACCCGTTCAGGGATGGAAATTGGTCTTGACAATGGCGACACGTTTCTGATCTCTGCTGCCTTAGATATATCTAAATGTGCCTGCTGTTACTTGTTCCTGTGGGTGCCTTCTGCGCCCGTCTCCTTCCTCCCTCTCTCTGCCCTGCTCTCTTCAGGGTTTCTTTTCCTTGCTGTTTCCTTTTCTGTTAACATTGCTGCTGGCTGCAGCTCGTCCGAAAGCTGTGCTGCCTCACTTCGGCAGGGCGAGAGACTGCCCAGGCAGCTTCCCCTCGCCACTTCCAGCCTGAGCCACGCAGTATGTTTGGCCTTTGTTGAACCGTGGATCTCGTGCAGAAGAGCAGAGTGGCCAATAAAGAGCCCTGAACTCTCAATGAAATCATTTATTCTAGCTTTGCTAGTCAAAATAGAGGGTGAAAGGCGTTAGGCTTCCTCGCTGTTGTCAGGCAGCAGGTAATGGAGGCCCAGGAGGTAAGCCCTTTTTCTTAAGGATACATTTTTCCTAAAAGCATTGGCTTTGCTAACATTTCTAGTCCACAGTGTCCAAGTCATGCAGGTCTGAGAGTGGGGCCTCATTTCCACACAGTTCTGTTGATCTTTTTGTTGGAAAATGTAGTTGGACATGCCAGTGACAAATTTCAGTGCTGCTCATAATTGGCTGGGTTCATAGTAACTAGGGTCTAACTATCTGCTTGATTAATTCTGTAAGGACTGCATTAGCAAAGTTGTATGATTTCCAAAGAGATACAAGGTCAAATGTTATGCTAACAAAGAATTGCTTGGTGAAGTTCTCTCTGCTGGGTTTCTTGAACCAAAAAAAGACTCTGCAAGTCACTTGGCTTTGCGCACTGGCATTTTGAATGTCAAGTGACGTGTCCAAATGTGGGGAAAAAAAAAACTCCCGGGGTCTGGTCGTTTGGCAGTGGGTTTATTTCATTTATTTTCTACAGAAATGGATAGATAGTGTCTGTTCAGCTGAAAAGATGATCAAGAAGCCGTGTGTTGCTGTGTCATTCCACCAACCGAGTCACAGCGGGGGCAGGCACAGGCAAAGGGGTTCTTGCCCCTTAGTGTGCTAGTTTAACACTGGAATAAAGAGCCCGGTAATGAATTCTGTGTGAACTCCTGAGGCTGGCAGCTGAGAAGGGAATGCCATCTTCCAGTATTCTGCTGGGTTAGACAGTTAATGTCAAGTCCCAGTCGTACACTAATGACTAATATTCTTCCTTATTTTAATTATTATTGTACTCTTGATCCCATTCCTGATGTTTTCAGAAGCATTCAGAAAACTTGTAAGAAGCAATGATATTCGTTATCAAATTAACACTTCCAATTTTATTCATAGATCGCTTCAGTATTCCAACTTCAGATAATGCCGTGACTGCTGCTTACCCTTTATAAAGCATTATCTCTGTGTTCTGGTTGGATTTTCATACTGAAAATGGAAGTTCACCTTCTCTTTAATGACACCTGTCTGCACCCAAGAATTCTGTAATGAAACAATTATTATTTGCTGTATCTAGTGTTATATCTGCAGGCAATTCCAGTGCTTTAAGCTTTCAAAATGAATTTTTTTTTTCTTGTGTGTTTCATAATCTCAAGTATTTTTTCGCGATACCATGTTTTAACTTACTAAATACAGTAATTGGAGATAACGGAGTTCTAGATGGTAGATACCTGGAGTGCCTTAGTGAAAAAATGATACAAAATGTAATTCCAACAAGTTGTTCAATTTCCAACAACTCTAGAACGCAGTTTTAGGAGTGATGATTGGGAAGGACCATGTATATGGAATTCTTCACTACAGGTCTCAGAGCAACTCAGATCTGAACTGCTTAGGTTACATGTCAGTTAGTTCTTGATCAAACTGTTGTTCCCAGCAGTTGAATCCCCAGCGACCTGCATGCCTCTGGAGGGTTTTGAGAAGTTGAATACCTTTCTATTGACTTGAAAAGTCTGAGTTTACATATTTTCATTTGTTAGTGCTTGAGTTTGTTTCCTCCATAATAAATCACAGGGTAAACCTTGGCAAATTGCTAAAACTATTCCAAGTGGCCAAAAATCACAACGGAGCGTTTGCTGGTTCCAATGTACACAGCTAATCCCCCGTCAGCAGGGCCCGGGGCGCTGGCCCCGGCTGCGGGGGGACGGGGGCGGCCCTGCCTCCGGGCCAGGCGCCGGGGGCTTCCGCTGCCCTGCCCAGGGCCAGGCCTTGGGGGCTAGGACTGGGCCTGGCCGAAGAGCCGAGATTTACAGAGCCACTTAGAGCCATCTGTGGCTCGCTAGGACGTTTAATGTCCCTTGAGGAAGGGGAGGTGTGCTGGGACAGGAGCGGGAGAGCCCCGCGTGACCCGCGGCGCCAGCGCTCTTAGCGGGTCGGAGCTCAGCCTCGCTCCTTGTTTCAGCTAGACTTCTCATCTCCTGGAGAATCGCTCTGCTCTTGATCCTCAGAGACAGCTCTGTTGTCTCAAGTAGTTGCTGTTGAGAATTTTCTCGGTAAGTGACAGAAGGGAGGAGGTAGGCGAAAGGGCTGGCAGCAATCTCTGCAGTTCACTGAGCAAGCCGAAAAATACTCTGTTACATAAAACAACTTCTGAAACTGCAGACAAAAGGGTCTGAATATTTTTCCATTCAGTATGAATTCTTATTTTTTAATAATTACCTAGGTGGAGAACTGGGTAGCTATGTATCATCATGCGAAAGTGATGTTGCACAATTCCTCCTGTAATATCTTAAAAGACAGCGAGAAGTCTGCCCACAAGAGCGCTAGAGATGCAGAGTGACAGCTGGCACTGTGCTCAGCAGTTCCTGGAAACAATCACCATGCCCACCTTGCAAGGAAATCAGTCCCATTTTTTCAAGTCTGAATTTTAGGCTGCTAGAATAGACCAATATTAGTTAATATTAAGTACTGAAAAAATATTGCAGCAGTGTTCCTGCTGAATCCTACTGAAAATGACTTCCTTGTTCACGGAGTTGGACAGAATCCTGAGACAGTCCCTGTTCCAAAGTGTTTTGATATTGATCGCTCGATATTTTTCACAACAGAGAAAAAAAGTTGTGGGACTCAGATTAAAAATTGGCTACTTTTTGCTTGCAAGTTTGGGAGAAAACATTGCTCGTTGTGGTTGTTCCGCCGCTCCCCGTTGGAGGATTCCTTGCTGTTTTGCTGATAGCAGCCATCTAGAGACAGAAACTAGGCCTAAACAGAGCCCCGTCTGGCAAGCCCTGCTTTCTGTGACACGCTGCTTTACTTTCTGAACAAATCCCCCTACCACTTTCCCCAAAGCTCATTAAGTGAGGCTGGAGAATTAACTTTTTAGCCAGCTGCTGAACTTTTCATATTTATAAACACTTGAGTCTTTTGCTTATCTAAGAGAAAATGTGTATAGTTTGGAGATGTGCACTTCTCTGCCAATGTGTAATGAGTAGTTCTACACTTGGTAGAAAAAAAAAGCCTGAAGTTTCCTGTCACAGCTGAGTGTCGATGCCAAGGGCAAAGGTTTCTTGCCTTGCTAATCTACATCTTAACTCATGCACTTAATGTGGAGGTGCCACACGCAGGCAGGCAGGGGAGAAGCTGCCTGCGGCGGAGAGCCCCTGCGCTGCTGTGAATGTTGTGTTTTAAAAGCCCTTTTAATGTAATATTGGAGGTTATGATAGAAGCCAGGAGGGCCAAAGTGAAACCCTCTCCTTTCGCTCCTGAGCAGAGGCTTTCCACGGGGATAACGGAGTCCCAGCGCGGTCGCTGGGGGTGGCTTGGGGAGGCGCAGGGCAGCTGCACCATCCGTTTTAGCCCCATCTTTGGGAACTGTTTAGATGGCACCTAGAACGTGGGTCCTGTCCGGAGGCACGGGCCGGCCTTGGTGGATGGTCTGTTTGGTTTTTGGACGTTGATGAGCTATAAACAATCCTGGCCTGCCGAGGCGCGGCCCCCCTCCCCGCGTGCCGCCGTCCTGACCCCCCCTCTGCCTTAGGTGCTGCGGGTGCTGTGGCCTGTGAGTGCTCCCAGTGTCCTGGCCTCCAGCTGAGCCAACCCTGCCGGCGGTGAGTGGACAAGGCTGGGGCTGGGGCTTCGGAGGGATTTTTCCTCTTTTGTGTGTCTTGCCTAATACTGAACGTTTGCCACAAGCCTGTGTCGCGGCATCAGCGCCACGGGGGCGGTAGCTCTGCTGCCTTGAGGCGGGAGGATACAGGGATTTTGTCCGTGCCTTGAGCCTGTAAAAGGCTGTTGGGTTTGAAACTGAGCTAATTTTTTGTTGCTGTGTTCTGTTTCTTCTAGTGCTCTGGGACTCTTCCTTCACCCTTCAGCTTTATGACGGAAAACACTGAGGTGCCCTGTCCGGTGCCGGGCCTCGGCCGGCCCCGCTCCGACCGGGGCGTGCTGGCGGGATGGTTCCGTTCCCTTGTTCTCCCGAGCCTTACCTCTCTGGTTCGCTGACCCCCGGGCGTGGGGGGCAAGGAAGAGGGCTGAGCTATCCAAACTGGTATCTTTGACAGGCTTCCACGTTGGTAACGGTGCTTAACTATGAATTTCTACTTTGGCCTTGGTCAGTAGTCATCTAGGAAAATAGTTTTTGTTGAGCAATACCTTACTGCTCCCTTAATCACTTGTACAACTGGAAGCTAATACTTCCTCTGTAAGAAAGGAGAGGACTGGGCAGATGTTTGGAGTATTGACACTTCCTTCTCAGCTGCAGATGCGCCGGATAATTGGCTTAGATTTAATTTTATAAGTCTTTTTCAAAATATTTGTTAACCGCAAAGTATGGTTCTGCTTTCTTTATTAAAAAGTTGCTTCTTAACACATCGAATTTGTTGACTTCTTAAGTGTCTGTTTAATATAGATTACAATGTGCAAAGATTTGTTTCTTCTGTATCCTACAAGCTTGCACTGCTCAAGGAAATGGTAGTATAAACTCTGTTCTGTATTGCTGCTACTTTAGATGTAATTGTGCATCTTTTTGTCTTTCAAACCACTTTGCCTTGAGGAACGGCGTGGTTTCTGAAGCTGCAGAAGCCGTTGTGATGGGAGGTTTTTGGGAGACCTGCACTTTCACGTGTTGGTCCGAAGTACCGCTGTTGTGGACGCCGGGACGTGAAGAGACCTGAGGTGCGGAGCCATCTCCGAGGGAATCGCTGCCTGTGCAGCCCGGCCCCAGGCTCGGTTTGCTGCAGGGCTGTGGCAGCCCGGGGGGTTGAGGCGGTCGCTGCCACCTCCATTCCTGCTCCCCAGGGGAGCAAACGGCCGTGTTTCCACCTTCAGCTCTGCTGTTCAGCACCGGGGAAGCAGAGTCCTGTGAGCCAAGGTGGCTGCAAAGTGGAAGTGATAAAAATAGCCCAGGCTTGTGAATGAATGCTAATTCTGAGACATGACAAGTTGCCCATCATCTTAGGTTTTACAGATAAACACATATACCTACCTGTAATAACTAGGGGGATTTTATGTGTTTAATCTTCACTGATCTTTGTGAAGGATTGATGTAAGCTGTGACTTTGACGCCTTCTTTTAAAGGTGGTGTAAATTATTCTGGTTTCTGAATCCTGGCTGGAAGAAGCTTGCAGCCGCCTCTGTTCCCTGAAATAATACCTAAATCAATCAATTACAGGTTAATTGGTGTTGACCTATAATCTATCTTGATGCAGAAGACAGAATGATTTTTTTTTTTTCTTGTTCTTTCCCAAATCCCTCTTTACCTTGTAAACAGAGTACTGCGAAGTGGGCAGCTGCCTGTGCATCTCGTGTAAGTGCAGCTTATTAGTAACCGCCTGAGAGGAGACACACGTGTTTAGGTGGAAATGCCACTGTTCCTCCCCCTGTACGCTTCTATCGACTGGGCTTTAATCCAAGTTAAATACTTGAATTCACTGAGGAGTCGAGGGGAGCCCTGCGGATAGGTAGTACCAAATTTTTTTGAGTTGCCGAACTACTAGTAGGTAACTTTCTTAGCTTTCCTTCCAGTTGAATGGATGTCACTGGGGCTGTTTCTCTCTGTGGAATCATTGTGGTGATTAATAGGTATGTTGTGTTCGTGTAATTTCACTTCTTGGGCCGCAGGGGCCCATAAGGTAACCAACCTAATGCTTTTTAAAGTTGAATATTTTCCAGCATTTGTGTGGGGTTATAAATGAAGTGCTGCCTCCCATGTATCATCCCAAGAGCTGCTTTCTTTCACTGTCCTCCCCTGACATAACAGTAACAGAAAGGGGATGGGCTTGTGCTGAAAGTATCGCTGGCAACGGGCTGGGTAATGAAAATCTTCCTGTCTCTAGAAGTGCCAGTAATTCTTGAGGAAGGAGGAGCTCGCTGTCATTTCCTAGCAGGGCTGTTCGTGCTTCGTAGGAACATGCACTTGCCACTTAAGAGCAGGGACTTGCCACCTGATCCATACCGTGGTGATGCCGTATCAGTCCACATGCAGTTAAGTTGTGTGCATGCGTGTGTGTATACATGAAAAAACGGCAATTATGGCTCAGGGCAGATAAGCGTTGATTGTGGCTATTTCCTTGAAACATGCACCAGGGTGACCCTACAGCTGTTGGGGTGGCAAAAGCCTGTCCACGAGACTGCCTGTGGTGTTAGACTTCTCAAATTCCCATTTCAGAGTAGCTGGGGAAAGTCAAGGAACTTGAAAATCAGCGTTTTATTTCTGTGCCTGATGCAAATATGTGTATTTGTCAAATAGGGTGATTATAGTCTCTTTGATTCATTTAGGCAGGATCTGAGCTTGGGGTGGGTTTGTTGGGGTGTTTGTTGTTGCTCCCAGTCTCACCATGCCACGGCAGGTCAGTTTTTGATCAGAATGCTGAGGAGGAGCAATGCTGCGTTTCTTCCTGCCAACCTCTTACCCTTCCAGAAGTAATCTCTGAAAATCTCAGCAAGGGGAAGGAAAGAAGGAAGTGTTATCGCAGAGTGAAGCTCTTGTGAGGCAATTAGGCAACTAGATTCTTCACAGAATGGCAGAACACCGAGTTCAGAAGAGTGACTGCCCTGGCCCCTCGGCAGGAGCAGGCGTGTTCCCTGGCTGTTGGTGCTGCTGTGATAATGAAACTCTTAAAGCAGCGGGGAGGCACTTCAGACTGAGAAACGTTCTGGGTAACAGGGTCTGCTCAAGGCAGCTCTAGTCCACGTGGGCTTAGAGACCATCAGGATCGCCTCTGGGGAGTGAGCTTTCCCGCAGGCTCTTCCCGTGCTGTGAGCCATCGTTCGTTGACTCCGGGCACAGGCGCCTCCGTACTGGCTTTGGCACGTGCTCGTGCGTGGCAGCGGGGCTGCTCAGGCCATCGGACACCCCGGTCACCGAGGCTGCGCTGGCAGAGGCGTGGCAGAGAGGTCTCCTCGACCCTGCCTCCACACTGTAGCAGCTCTCGGGCCGGGTTTGTCGTGGGCCCGTTCCCATCCCACATCTCCTCCGGCGCTTGTTTATTCCCTGCTCCTCGTCCTGGAATTGTTGTGAGGGTGCCAAGGCTCGTAGATCCATGACTCTGAGCAAGGCAGGGTTTAAAGGTCGTAGTCAAGACCATTAATAACAAGGTGCAAACGGCTGGTTTATATGTAACGTGAAGCTTTTTACTTATTTCATTTTTGCACTTTGGGGGCTCTGTTTGCTTATGGAGCACTTGGTGTCTGGTACCTATTTAGGCTGAGAGCAGGCAATTGGGTTCCTTCAGGCCTTCAGAGGAATGCAGAAAATTGTTCTCTGGTGTTGTAATTCTGCTGGGATAACTGGAGCTTATTTGTCTCACTGCTTATTAAATGCATACTTGTTTTTTTTTTTTTTTTTTTTTTCTGAGAAACATTGGGTGAATCCCAAGGACCACAAGTGAGAGGAAGATTCCAAGGGGAGGGGGAGAGTGAAGTGCCTGCACCTCTCTCCACGCTGCATCACCCGGCTCCGGTGCCAGCAGGCTGAAGAGGTTAAACTGGAGAGCAAACTGCCTTAGAGGAGAGGAGATGTACGTACGGGGCTGCAGACATAAATTAGTTTTGCCCTTCCCCCTGCCCAGAGGTGACAGGCTGAGGGGAGATGCAGCTCCTGCACTACCAGGACATGGGGGCTGCGGTTGGGAGCCGCCGGCGGCCGCGCTGGGCTTGCGGAATGGGGCCGGCTGTGGAGGGGGAGCGGGTGTGCGCCAGGGCTGGATCCTTCGCAGAGGGCAGTGTTGGTAGCGAGGGCAGAGCGTGGCCAGGGTTCGGACTCTCAGCAGTACTCGGCGTGCCCTGCTTGGCTGTTCCGAAGGACCGGACGGCTCCTGCCTCCCTCCTCTGCAGTTAGGGCTGCCTGGCTGCACAGGTGACGTGCAGGAGCTGTTCAGGTCTGCTTATGGGTCAGAACCCTCTAAACATCAGGTCACACTGACAGCAGCAATCAGGGGGCTTGTGTGCAGCCTTCTGTGGTCTGAATTCACCCAACTTTTAATACAGGTGGCTAGAGAGGAAAGGCAGCTCCGGTTTCCAGCTGTCTCCTGGCTCCCTCCTCCCTTTCCTGAGCCTCCTAAGCAGGGTGTGCTCTGCCTGCCCCAGCCCTCAGGCTGTAAGAAGATGATGGCGATCGGGGATGCTGCTCATCTACTTGGAATTTTCCTCACTGCCAGCTCCGATTGTTGTACTGGGATTTTTGGTAGGCCTTTCGGTGAGCCTGGTCACTGGGAAAGGCTGGGTAACACACCCACGCTTAGCGCACCAGTAAGGGTGCACCCGCGGAGATGAGTGTGTTTCTCCATTGGGGATCTTCTTGCTTTGGTTATTTCTGCCCAGGACATTTTCCTTTTACTCTGGATGCGTTGAATTGTGCAATCATACCGTGGCCTCATCAGCTCGGGCCCTTCTCTTAAGAACCTCTTGATTTCTCCTTTGGCTGTAGGCTATTGTCAGTTGTACAGCAGTGTGACACAGTGTGTGACTATTGCATTCTCCTGCATTGACTCACCAGCTGAGATTCCAGAGCCGTAACCCCCTGCTGCGGCGCTGGAGCAGTCCTCCCTGCCTGGCCTGCAGCAATAAGGGACGCGAAAGCTCCCGCACCGCCGCGGCAGGTTACGCAGATGACAGAATGCCCCAATAAACCCGTCCCCGAGAGCTGGGCCTGGTCCAGCAGGTGACCCCCGGGCCCACGGCAGCAACGGGGAGGGTTTAGGCCCGGGGTGTAGCTGAGCAGAGTATTCACTCTGTGTTGCCAGGGCTCAAAAACTTTTCTCAGTCTTTTCGCTGCATCCATGCAGGAGAATGGTGGTGCCACCTGGGCTAAGGCTGCGCTCACTTGCACGTAGTTTAATAGAGGAAATACCCTGAACTGATGTGGGCCCTGTGTTTCCAGTGCCTCCCTCCTCCTCCTGTGTGTCCTGCCCAGCTTCTTCAGAAAAGGTAATTAATTCAGAAGCTCACTGAGCGATTAACTGTGCTCCTTGTCCTTGAGCTCAGACATGCGTTTGACTGGAGGATAATTAGATGATCTTGCTTGAAAGGCTCCCCTGCATGTTTTGGGCAGTATTACTTAAGAGGGGCTTGTGAGAGGAACTGAGTGTTCCCTGATGAGACTGCAGCCTTCAGAAAGGTTTATAGATGGAAAACATCTGCTTGCTGAGGATGAGTGTGCTGAAGGGGAGCTTCGGTAGGGCTCATCTGCGGGGAGGGACCAGCCTGACCTTCCCCCCGCCCGCAGTGGGGCATCTTCTTGCACAAACGTTGGCTGTTAGCTCCAGCTCACCAGCCTATTCCTGACTCCCAGGCATTGGGCTTTTGCTAATTGCTTGGTCGTAAACAAGAAGCAAGCGTAGCCTTGCGCAGCCCTTCGCAGAAGAAACCGCTCACCTCTTCTGTGGGGCAGACTCGAGCCCCTCGGGCTGTCTCCACCACTGCTCCTCTAATGCTGGTACCGGCTTCCAGGGGTTTTTCTCCTCTGATTTCCTGCCGGGCGGTGTCAGGGGAAGGGCTGGGCAGGGAGCCCCGCCGTGAGGGGACGTGGCAGGGCTGTCTGAAGCTGCCTCCTCTGCTCTGGTTATTCCACAAAGCGCTGAAGGCATCGAGCTTCAGCGTCTCAGTGCTGATACAGGAAGGGGGCAGCCAGTAAACCCAAGACAACGTGTCCTCGGGAGTTTTCTCCTTCGGTTTAAGATGTTGAACGTTGGCATTCAAGGGGAAGGCCTGTTTGGCAGCAGCCACTGATTGAGGTGTCATTCGTTGGGTGGGCCCACAGATCTGCTGGGGAGCAGTGTGTCTGCTGGAAGACACCTCCTGGGGCCCGGTGGAGAGGAAGAAATGTTTATTGGCGCTCACCCCGGGTCCCCAGGCACTGGGTCCCTCCCAGCCCAGGGAGCGTGTCCTGCTCTGGGAGGGAGCCTTGGATTGATTGCCCAGGGGGCAGCATTTTTTTAAAGTCTGTCGTAAATTGATGGTAGGTGGAGCGGTAATGAAGATAAATGAGGGAGCTCTTCCCGGTAGATCAGCCTCTGTGCTGACGGATGCTGAGCTACAGGCGGGCTTGAAATGCCTTTGGCCTGGCTCAGGCCTCCCGCTCACCTGCCAGCATTCCTCAGCACAGCCCAGACGGAGCAAATCGGCAGGGAAATTGCCTCCCCTTGAAATTCAGAGGGCTCTGAAGGGGCTGGGCTGAGAGCCAGCAGCCTCCCAGGTAACCACCAGCTTGAGCACAAGTTCTGCTCTTGCAGAGAGGGTGAAAGGTGCTGCTTGGCACGATGCGAAAGGGAGATGGGCTTAATCCTCTAAGAAATGGGTTAGGCAGCGGGGAGGTGGGATTCCTGTGGCGGTTTAAGAGCTCTGTTGAAACGTCACCTTTTTGCTAGTCCCGGGCTCTGCAGCAGCTCTGCTGAGGGGCCTTTTTCTGCGTGAGCAATCTCGGGGGTCTGGCAGGGAGTAAGGTGCTCTGATCTGGCCCATGGCAGACTCTTTAAATTCTTTGAGCGGTTCCCATCAAAGCAGTTTTCAAAGTGACTTTCTCTCACCACTTTAGCTAGCGTTTCCTAGGGCCGTTGGGTAAAATCCCTGTTCAGAGATCTCCATGCAGTAGCTGATGGGTGGCTTAGGACCAGAATAATCTTCTTTGCCTTAATCCCATCCTGCCACTTTGACCTTCCTCAGCCATCGCCGCTGCAGCCCGCTCAGCTCCCTCTGCCCACACACCTCGCTGCTGCCCGGGAGGACCCCGACTCCCCGGGGAGCTCTGACAGCCCCTGCAGCACCAACAACCCCGGGCAGCAGCATTTACGGGTGAACGTTAGTGCTGAGTCGTCCTGTTGCTGTTGTAAGCTTATAACTGCCATGAAAACTTGCTTTGAGTATGTGAAACGTCCTTCCCTGCCCATCAGCCTGATGATTGTCAACATCAGGAAAACTGCCAACGTTTTTCCTGGGGTGGGGAGGAGGCACAGCCTGCCCGGGGCAGCCAAGCACGGGGAGGGCAGCGTCGAGGCACCCGGTCAGCTGCAGCATCGGGTCAGGATCGCAGTGATTGAAGTGACTGGGTTTTTACCTGGGTCAGTCTAGACTGCAGCTTCAACTTCTGTCTTGTACATTAAGTCTGTTTGTGTGGATTGGTATCTTTTGACCAGACTCTTTAAAATACCTGTACACCAAATAAATTGTCTGTGTAATCACTGCTTGCCCACCTTGGGGGGAAAAAAGATTGAAATTTCTGGAGAGAAGAGGGGTTGATCTCTGACATATCTACTGGCAACTCTGCAGCTGCCTGCCCCTCCTCTCATCACCTTCGATTTTAGTTGATAGATTAAGTTTTGGGGTTTTGGTTTAGTTTCTGTTGTTGCTTTGTGGGTTGGGGTTTGGTTTTTTTTTATGGGAAAGGTTTGGAAGCTGATCTAGGATCTCCTGCTCAACCCAGTGCCATGTCATCAGCTGTCCTGGAGGGTGCTGCTGCTTAGGGAGGGTTCCCTGGGGGCTTTTGTGCCCAGATGCTGCGACTCTGCTTTGTGGGAAACAGCTGAGAACTCCCGGGGCGGGGAGGTCTGTGCTTTAGGGCCACGGGACCTGCAGCCAGGCAGGTACAAGAAATGCTGCAGCCCGATTCCAGGGGGACTGCCCAGTGGGGGGTGTAGGAATTCAAAAAGCAAAGAACGTCATTTTCCGATATAAGTTTATAATGAATTTTGACTTAAAATAATAAGCAGTATACACAACATACAAGTGAGTTTTACAGAGACACTGTTGTATCTGTTGGCTTCAGAACCTACCATAAGTTCACAGAGTGTGTTTGCTTTCTCTAGCGCTCCGTGTCCGCCAGCATCTAGGGGCGGCCCTTGTCTCTGCGCAGTCCCTCGGGTCTCAGTTCCCATCTGCAGCTCCGTTCGTCGCCTTCGCGGGGCCGACGGGGAGAAGCCTCGTGTAGAGGTTGCTCTCGCTCAGCGGGGTCAGCAGTGCAGGTCTGCTCGAGGGAAAGGCGGGATCGCGGAACTGTCTCACGGATTCGCAACACCCTTCCTCTGGCCTTGCAAAAAAGTAAAAGCAAGAATGCTTTCCGCAAGAGTGGATTATTCTGAACTAGTGTTTTTCGCTGGTGAAGCTTTACTGCAACATAAATTCTCCGGGGAGGTGCAGCTCTCCTCAGCCCTCGCATCCCGACGGCCGGTCCTCCACGTCCCTGGCGGTTGCACCGTCCCTTTGCAAAGAGACCAACGGGCAGCGGCAGTTTCACAGTTTAAGCAAGGATCGCAGACTCCTCCTAGGTAAGGGATTAGATTTGCTGAGCAAATAGAGGGGTCCACAGTACCTCCTGGGAAGTGTAGTCCTTTCTTGAGTGCTTTGCAGAATTAATTAAATAAAAGCCATGCAGTTGAACTACAGCTCCCAGAACGTCGTGGCCCTCGGGGCACAGGGTTTTAAAAAACTGCGAGGAGGGGTGGCAGCGGGTTCTGCCCTCGGCGCTCCCCTCTCCTCAGGTCTGGTCCAACCACTCGGCCCGTTTGGGTGCTTTACAGGTATGCACGTCCACAGCGTCCTCGCACTCCTTGCAGCGCACAGCGCAGCACCAGTGGAACTTGCACTCGCACTTGGTGACGCGCGTGACACGCGTGGTGTCGTACCCCCGCCCGCAGCACATCACCTCGCAGCCGTCCGTCCCCCGAGACATCTTGTTGCAGACGCGCCCGGCCGTGCCCAGGGAGCCTGGGGAAGGAAGCGAGAGCGGGTCAGGCTCTTCCTTCTCTGTCCTGTTTGAAGGCTTCCTCTGCCCCCCGCCCCGCGGGTGGGAGTGGGGGCAGCTACCGCCTGCAGTGGAGCCCCCGCCAGCGCTGCCTCGGGGGCCTTGAAGGGTTTAGGTTTAGTGGGGCCGGGGTGCAGCTTTGGTGACCCTCTGCATGGCCCCTTCCTCGCCCCTCTGTGCCGGGGGGGCTGGAGCAGCCTACGCCCGCTGAGCTGGGCTTTGCAGCTGGCAAAGCTGGAAGTGGCCCCTCTGCTCCGAGGGGTGGCAGGAACACGCGCTGCTGCCCCCGCCGAGCCCCCACACCTACTGCCAACCCCGACCTGGGGCTGCTCCAGGCTGGGGAGCCGCTGCAGGGCTCGAGCAGCCCAGCCACTGCCTTCCCTCCTCTCAGCCCGGCCCTGGGCTCTGCTCAGGGAAGCTGGCACCTGTGGCACGAGCTGGGGCTCTTACTGCCCACGGGTGGAGCTTTACTCTGAGGAAACGCTGCGCTACGTTCGCTGCAAGAGGCCTCGTGGGTTTGGATCTTTGGTGTAAAGCCTGGGGATTTTGGACAAACCCAGTGCTCTGTGTGCAGGCGTGAGGTGCTGGGGGGAGCACTGATACCCGCTGAGGGTCTGGGTGACCCCCCCCAGCACAAACCCCCACCAGGGACCAGGGTTTGGTGTGGGACCTGACGTCCTGAGGTGGCTGGGCGAACTGGGAGCTGCTGGTCTATCAGGAGGGGAGGAAGAGCTGGTTTTGGGCAGCGACTGGAGCTTTGGTTTTACCTGCTGACTTGTCCATCACGCAGTAATCAGGCGAGTTCTCAAAATACACCAGATCTGTTTTTGTGGGCTTTCTGAAGTTCTTGTTGGCCACCGTGAAGCCAGTGCCGTCCTGGTTCATCGTCACCTGGATGGCCCCGTTGTATTTCTTCCTTAGGTAATCCCCCGTTTTTCTAAAATCTGACATTGCCAGCCAACAAGTCCTTAGTGTGCAGGAGCCGCTGACCCCATGGCACTTGCACTCCAGCTTCAGGAAACGCTTCACAGCCTGTGGGAGGAGGGAGGGGGTGAGGACCAGTGGTTGGTGGCACCTGCGCCTGCCTCTGCTCGTCCCTGGTCCCCCCCAGCCCTTGCCTGCGCCCACGGGGCTCCCGCCGGGAGAGGTGCTGCCTACGGAGGACGCATTCCCACCGACGCCAGCGGGGACACGTGCTGGGGGCAGCTGGGGGCTCCCCGGGCAGAGCGTGCGGGGGCACTGGACAGGACCTGCCCTCCCCGGGCACCCGGGTCCCGCTCCGCTGCCCTGGGGAGGTCGCGGGGACTGCACTCACCATCCTCCCGCAGCGGTTGTTGTGCAGGTTCATCAGCGCCCGGGCGTCCTTCACTTTCTTCTCCTTGGCGTCCACGAAGGCTTTGGCGAAGCGGATCCCGTAGTTGATGTTGTCGCTGCAGCCGCCCCAGTCAAACTCCCCGCGCTCGTCCTTGGAGCGGCCCCTCTTGAGGGGGTCACAGCCGCAGGCCTTCAGGTCCCCCTGGCTGCAGGCCCGCGTGATGGCGTAGACCACGCCGGCCGAGGAGATGGCGTAGACGAAGGCGGCCTCCCTGCTGCCTGCCGCGGGAAGAGAAACGGGGTGTCAGCAGGATGGGACAGGCTGGGCGCCCGCAGGGCCCCTGTGCCACAGGTCAGCCAGGGAGAGGGGTGGGCACCTCCCAGAGCAGCCCAGCACCCCGAGCGCTGAGCCCTGAGGCTCAGTGTGGAACTCCCCTGAGTCTGAAAGGTGCCCGGGAAGCCGAGGCTGGACCCGGTGGCCAGCAGAGATGGCTGGGCTTGGCCCCCCGCTGCGAAGGTGCCCCCGCACGGTGCCCTGCGGGCGCCCAGCCTGTCCCATCCTGCTGACACCCCGTTTCTCTTCCCGCGGCAGGCAGCAGGGAGGCCGCCTTCGTCTACGCCATCTCCTCGGCCGGCGTGGTCTACGCCATCACGCGGGCCTGCAGCCAGGGGGACCTGAAGGCCTGCGGCTGTGACCCCCTCAAGAGGGGCCGCTCCAAGGACGAGCGCGGGGAGTTTGACTGGGGCGGCTGCAGCGACAACATCAACTACGGGATCCGCTTCGCCAAAGCCTTCGTGGACGCCAAGGAGAAGAAAGTGAAGGACGCCCGGGCGCTGATGAACCTGCACAACAACCGCTG
>NW_020799136.1:2864952-2871852 GCF_003259725.1 Athene cunicularia | reverse complement strand
CAAACCCCAACCCACAAAGCAACAACAGAAACTAAACCAAAACCCCAAAACTTAATCTATCAACTAAAATCGAAGGTGATGAGAGGAGGGGCAGGCAGCTGCAGAGTTGCCAGTAGATATGTCAGAGATCAACCCCTCTTCTCTCCAGAAATTTCAATCTTTTTTCCCCCCAAGGTGGGCAAGCAGTGATTACACAGACAATTTATTTGGTGTACAGGTATTTTAAAGAGTCTGGTCAAAAGATACCAATCCACACAAACAGACTTAATGTACAAGACAGAAGTTGAAGCTGCAGTCTAGACTGACCCAGGTAAAAACCCAGTCACTTCAATCACTGCGATCCTGACCCGATGCTGCAGCTGACCGGGTGCCTCGACGCTGCCCTCCCCGTGCTTGGCTGCCCCGGGCAGGCTGTGCCTCCTCCCCACCCCAGGAAAAACGTTGGCAGTTTTCCTGATGTTGACAATCATCAGGCTGATGGGCAGGGAAGGATGTTTCACATACTCAAAGCAAGTTTTCATGGCAGTTATAAGCTTACAACAGCAACAGGACGACTCAGCACTAACGTTCACCCGTAAATGCTGCTGCCCGGGGTTGTTGGTGCTGCAGGGGCTGTCAGAGCTCCCCGGGGAGTCGGGGTCCTCCCGGGCAGCAGCGAGGTGTGTGGGCAGAGGGAGCTGAGCGGGCTGCAGCGGCGATGGCTGAGGAAGGTCAAAGTGGCAGGATGGGGCTGTGGCGAGGAGCTTTCATCCTTCCCCGGCCTTTGCCAGCAGAGGATGCAGGCAGGAGTAAAGGTGCCACCGCGGGGATGGAGAGGCCGGGGCTGGGCGGGCTGCGTCCCAGTGCTTACACCCCTTTCCCTCCAGCCAGCTCCTCTCCGGGGTCTGGCTCGGGGGCTCTGCCGCTCGCCCGCCCCGCCGGGCAGCCCCCCCTCCCCCAGCCAGCCGGGAGCAGCCCCCTGCTCCCTCGGCGGGCGCTCACATGTCCTCCATATGGGCTGCTCCTGGCGAGGGAAAGGCTCTTCCCAGCCGCCTTTGATTTGGAGCCCGTGTGGGCACGTCACAGGGCGCAGCAGCATCTGTCCCGGGGCTCACGCCGGCGTCCGCTGGAGCCCACGATGCTGCTCCTGCTCCGGAGCTGCCCTGGCCGTGTCCCCGTCGCACCTTTCCTCTTCCCCCAGTGGGCACGTCCCTGCCTGTGTCGCTCTGTCCCTCGCCAGGAGCGGACGGTCCCTCCCGGGCAGGGCTGGACCCCATCGCCGTGGTCCTCCTCCACCTCGGAGCCCACAGCGAGGACTGGAGCCGCGGCGCTGCCTGGTCTCCCTTTGCCATGCGAGGGAACAGCCCGTTCCCACGTGAACTGCTGAGTCCTGGCCAACCCTGCTCTCCAAATATTTATATATCCCATTACTGTTTACATATGAGCCTGTTCTCTGGAGGTGTCTCCTCCTTCCCTCTTCTCCCCCCAGTGCTCCCCCTGCTCCATCTCATCTGGTGCAGCTATTCCAAACGCTGCGCTCTGCTCCCATTACGGCTTGATTAATTTACAGGGAAAGGCAAAGTCCTCCCAAGGGAGTAATCCAAGCCCCCGGCCGGGCACGGCAGCCCAGCGAGAGCAGAGCCTCCCAGGGAGCCGAGGCACGCGGCGGTGGGAAGGGGACGGGGCAGAACCTACTTCGCAACATGACCCGGCCGAAGACGGTGTGGTCGCGGTCCAGGGTGCTGCAGTTCCAGCGGTGGTGCCGGAACTGGTGCTGGCACTCCCGGATCCACTCCTTGGCTCCCTCCCCGACCGACTGCATGATGTCGGGGTACCTCTGGCACAGCTGCCGCTGCTTGTTCACCAGCCCGGGGATGTTATCGCAGATCACCCTCGCGCCCAGCGCCCCGATGTACCTGCGAGAGAGAACGGTGCCGCGTCACCGGGCTGCCCGCGGAGGGGGAAGGTGCCAGGCTCCTGCTCCCCGGGCACTCACCCTGCTCGGGGGGTCTTACACTGAAGCCCACCTTGCCTTCTTTTCTTTCTGGCTGTGCCACAGCTGCTGCGAGCTCTGCCGAGGGCGTCCCGTGTGCCCTCCTTGCAGCATCCCCTCGGCGTGGCCAGTACTGTGGCTCAGACGGGAGGGCACAGGGCCGGGGCTCTGCTGAGCCATCGCAGCCGCTGGGCTTTGGTCTCTGTGTTTGACAAAAAAACCCGGGGCAGGAGCAGCTCTGCTCTCTGCCTGCTTCGCTGCTGCAACCCACCCAGTGGGTGCTGCGAGTCCTGGGGCCCGCGGCCCTGAGGGCCTGGGCTCTCTGCGAGCTCCTGGGGCGGCAGCGGAGGAACTCGCCGATGTGCAAAACCCCCCTCCCACCCTCTCCCCTGCACCCCAGCCCCGCTCCACAGCCCGGCCCTGCTGAGCAGAGCAGGATGGAGCCCGGCTGAGCCCAGCGCAGGCTCTGCAGCATCTCCCACCTGCCCGCGGGCTGGGCCACGCTGGGAACAACAGTCGATGCTCAGGTCGGGGAGAAAGAGGAGAAGCTTTGCCTCTTGCTGCCGCAGTCCTCGTTCACAGTTATCCCCCAGCTACCTGCTCCTCTCCGCTGGTGAACACGTGGAGAGCTACGCTGTGTCCCCTGTCCTGCCGTACCCCGCTGCATCCCGGCACCCCTGTCCTCTCCCTGCGGTGGGAGCTCGGAGCAGAAAGCCGACGCACAAGCAAGTCTGGTAGAGCCTGGCTGAGCCCCGCGGGCAGCTTGCCACGGCCACGGCGGAGGGACCCCGCGCTCGCCCCAGCCCGGACAACAGCGGCAACAGGGACTTTCCCCTCGTGGTCAGGCCCTGCCTGTGCCACCCGCTCGCCCCGGCCAGGCAGCGGCTGCTCGCGCTGGAGGATGATGTTTGCCACAGAGCGCGGAGCCGTGATTCTGCCTGGAAGGGATGAGGTTTGAGTGGGATTCAAATTTTTCAACCTCACAGACTGGAAGTGAGACCCTTCCTTTAATAAGAAGAAGCAATGAGCTTGGGCAATATTTCATTGTCTTTCTCTGGCCATGTTCTATCACTTCTATCTGCCCCAGAGAGAGCTCGCAGGCTCAGGAAAGCCCTGCAAGCACAGAAAGCAATGGGATCTGTTCCCTCTTTTAAAATATTTTGTTTAAATGCTGGCAGAAGCACAAGGTCATCTCAGGCTGGAGCTGAGGATAATAAACCCGGCTCCCCATGGCTCCGCAAGCCCCGGCTCTGAGGGCCAGCGAGCATTATTTTCACAGGCTGGCTCGTCAGCCTTTCATCCTGCACCAGGGGGACAAGGGAGATGGCGGAAGCCATTTAGGAAAGAAAAAGCCAACGGGGAGCTCATGGAGCAGCGCTGGCTGCGAGTGTTTAATTGCCTCGCTCATGCTGGGCCGCGAGAGCGGCCAGTTCCTCTCCGCGGTGAGCAGGGCAGGGCCGAGGAGCATCGTCCAGCTGGAGGATGGCACAGGCCACCGGTCTCGAGCTGGGCTGCCGAGATCCCGCGGGGAAGCGTGCCCAGGTGCCCTGGCCCTGGATTTGCTCTGCCCAGCCTGCCTGGTCCCAGCGAGGAGGGGGACGGCTGCCATGTCCCTGCCTGCGCTGCCAAGAGCTGGGACGCGGCGGTGCAGCAGGAGCCAAAGCTCCCCTGCGCTGGAGGGAAAAGATGCTGGGAAAGCTGGAAAAGGGAAAATGTTCTTCAGTGGGCACCTGGGCAGGGGCTTTGCGGGGACCCTGTCCCCCATCCGGCACCGCGGGGCTGTGGCACGGGCTGTGGGGCCGGCGGTGGGCTCTGAGCAGGGCTGGCTCTGGGGAGACGCGCTGGCAGAGCAGCTGCCCCCCGGGAGAGCCGGCAGATAAAGCACCGACTAACACCGTCCCCTGGGAGACAGATCAAGGAAAACCCTCCAGACAAGATAAACACCAGGCACTCCCTTTTTCACACTGTCA
Organism: Athene cunicularia; assembly: GCF_003259725.1. Lineage (NCBI taxonomy): Eukaryota > Metazoa > Chordata > Aves > Strigiformes > Strigidae > Athene > Athene cunicularia. The sequence goes on along the minus strand of NW_020799136.1, from coordinate 2,867,910 downwards.
GCTAATTACTCCTCGTTAATTCTCCTGCCAAACGCCCAGATCAGAGCAAACATTATCAGCAGGAGAAAGTGGAAGGAGAGCAGGGCGAAGGGCCCCGACTGCCAAGGGAGCATCTCGCCGTGCGGGGCCCCAGACCCCCCCGGGTGGGTGCTGCGTCTCCTTTGCCTGTGGCTGTGGTACCCCCAGGCCTCCGCCAGAGATGACGCACTGGAATCCATCCCACGAGGGCCGTGGCGCTGGGAAGCAGCGTGGCACAAGGGGAGAAATTCCTCACGTGTCCTGGAAAGGCTGCGGTTATCTCGAGCTCTTCCATTTCGTGAGAAATGCTCCAGTTGGGTTCAGTTACTCTGAAATGGAGCGAGACGGGGAACATCAAAAAATTCTGCCAAGCAGGATTTTGGGAGGGAAAAAACCCAAACATTTGTTTTGGATTGATTAAAGCATCCCTTTTGATTTTATTTCTAAAAATTTATGACATTTTAAAAACATTGAAATAGGAAAGACAATGGATGTTCTGAGAAGTCCCCAGCTGCCTTATCAGAACTTCATTTTTAAAAAATGAAGTTGTGCTGGAAGCGGCAAATTTCTGTGAAATGCTGTACTCTTGGGGAATCTGCATTTTTACAGCAGGAAAAAAAAACCACAACCAAGCCCTGAGTTCAGAAAAGTCTGTGAGAGGGAACAGCTCCTGATGCTGGAGCTGCTCGGGCCTGGACCTCACCGTGGTCAGGAGAGAGGCGGCAGCAGCAGGCGAGGAGGGGCTGGACGGGAGGGGGTTAATAATTAAGTGTATGTGGGGATGATGATCCCCCCCCCCTGTCAAATGGGGTTCTGAGGTCCTCAGGTAGCCCTTGCATGGCCCCTGGTTGCCCAGCTCAGGCAGAGGAGCTGGCCCCAAGCCCTCCAACAGCCCTTGGCTGCGCGATGCTGCATTTTACTTCGTGCAAACCAGCGTGTGACCGCAGCCTTGCTGAGCCTCCACTGATCCCAGCCTTGCTGAGCCTCCCTGCTGATCCCAGCCTTGCTGAGCCTCCACTGATCCCAGCCTTGCTGAGCCTCCAATGATCCCAGCCTTGCTGAGCCTCCCCACTGATCCCAGCCTTGCTGAGCCTCCACACTGCTCCCAGCGTTCCGCTGCGGGGACCGGGCGGGCTGCAGCTCTAGCGCTACCCCCCCGTCTCTGCAAGACGCACCTTGCCCAACAGCAGCGGCCGGAGAATTCCCGTCACCAAGGCAAGGGCTTTGCGAGCCTGGGAGGTGAGGCAGGCTGTGCTCCCTGCAGCCTTCCTCCCGCAGCCTTCCTCCCGCAGCCTTCCTCCCGCAGCCTCCCTCCCCGCTGCAACCCACGGCTGCGCGGCCGAGCCGAGGCTCTTCCTCAAGCTCCGGCGAGCGCTGGCCGCAGCGACGCGCGGGGGAACAGGAGACAACTGTCACGTGTTGGCTCCCAGTTGTTCTTGTTCTAAGAGTCTGCTGACTTCGACTCTTGTAAACAAGGAGAAACCTAAATTGCTTCTAAGATAAACATGCAAATCAGAGGCAGACGCATCTATTTACTTGGCGGCGTGCACTCTGTGCTAACCCCCTTCCACGGCGTGCCTCCGGGCGGTATGTGTCCTGCTCCCGCGCTTCCCACAAGAGCTGCCCGACTTCCCGAAGGACTTGCAGGCTCCTCAGGGGGCTCTCGCAGAACCGTGCGGCCCCTCTCATGTCTCTGCCCCCTCTGAGCCGCTCAGAGCCGTCCTCCCCACGGCTGCTCTCCTCCCCGGACATGCAGCTCCTGGGATTTGCTGCACCTTCTCCCAAGGACTGGATCCCAGCACGCCTCACGCCCTCTCCACCTCCACCGTGCTGGAATCCTTTTTCTGGATCAATAAACTGTGCTTTTGGCACCGACACAGTGCACGCAGCTTCCCAGTTGCTGAGCTCTTTCAATGGGAACGACCAAAAGACGTGGGGAAAAGCTCCATACCCCAGGTGTGGGGAGACCAAGAGCATGGCTGCGTCTCAGGCGCTTCAGCCACGCGCAGATGGGAGCTGTGGCCTGGGCCAGCCCGCCCTGAGCGTCTCAGCGGGAGCCTGGCCTGGTGAGCACACCAGCCTGCGTTTGCGGGGCCTGGGGGCTGCTCCGCAAAACCAGCGGTCAGAGGGACCCCGACCCCAGCAGAGCAAAGGAGGAAGATGCTGCCAAGGGGAATTCCGTCCCCCTTTCGTAATAAATGAACAGCCCCCTGCAGTGCAGACCTGGGGCACCTCCAGGGTTTTTTGCTAACTCAGAGCTGTCGGCAGTAATTTTAATTGCTAAAACTCTGCTGGCTGACCCAGTGTCTGTGGGGGCAGCTCTCCAGTCCCGGAGAGGCAACGGCAGGGAAGTCTGGTAGGTATCGGGTGGAAAGCGTCTCTTGGAAAATGAGTTTTTTTCATGAAAATGGGTAAAATTAAGTGGAATCGGAACTTGTTCTTGTTTGTTGCTTTTCCGTAGCACCACGGCGTTGAGAAATACGTTACTGCGCTAATTCAGTTTCTGATTAAATTTATACTCGACACACTGCTGTATCTGATGCTTCACTTTACACCTTTTTATATGGTGTAGAAAAACCGATTTGAGCATTACTTGATTTCAAAAGGGAAATTTTTGGAATTGTCGTTCTCAGGCAAATCTCGCAAGTTTGATATTTTTGTGCTCTGCGTTAGAATGAAAACAGCTGCTGAAATGTTGGCTGTCCCCACTGCGGGACATCGGGGTTGCACCGATACCATTAAAGACACAACTTTAAATTAGATTAATACAAAAAGAGCTTAACTGAAATCACTCCCATAGGTTAACCGGATGCCAGGGGGCGTTTGTGTGAGTGGCTTTGCTGACAGGGCCAGGCAGAGCCCCGACGGGGGGCAGCTCAGCCGGGGCAGCCCCGGGAGCCCCCGGCCGCCCCCCAGCCCAGCGGGACGACGCAGGACAAT
>NW_020799136.1:2838334-2858268 GCF_003259725.1 Athene cunicularia | reverse complement strand
GTCCCAGCGGGCACGGGCCGGGGTCTCTGCTGTTCCCCTTTCGCAGGCTTTTCTCTGCTACCGGGTTGTTTTGTTCAAAGAGAGGAGACGAGTTCCCCGTACCCTGCCCCGCTGCGGGGGGTGACAAGCACCACGGTCACCCCGGGGGTGCAGCTCTCGGCTGTGACGGGCTCCAGGCTGAGGGCAAGAGGCAGCGGTGCAGGCAGCGGTGCCAGCCCTGGGAGGGGAGGGCGATGGGTGTCTGGGGGGGTCCCAGCTGACTTGGGGTGTTGAAGTGGGTGTGCTTGGGCCGGGTCTCACAGAGCTTTGTGCCCCACATGCTGAACTTCTCTCAACCGTGGGCGCTTTTCTGATGCTCCCCCCAACAAGCCCTGAGCAATGGCCCGCGCACCGTGCCCTGGGCTCCCCGGGGTCCATGCCCGGCGCTCCCTTGCCCACCCGCCTCCAGCAGCGAGGGAAGCCGGGGCAGCGCTCGCTGTGCCAGCTGCGGCTCCGCCGGCAGAGCCCCCCATTTGATCTTTCATTCAAATGAGCAGCGCGCTCGGGGTGCCTGTGTGCTTCGTCCACATGAGCTGCGGCGGGTAAATAAACAGGGCTCTGCTTTCAAAGGCTTTCACGACTCATTAACTTCAAAGGAACCATCTCGCTATTTTCTTAGCAGGTCTCTCCCTCCGGAGACTCACTCCGGGTGCTGGAGGTGGCGGCTCTCCCGCCGGGAAGCCGGGTGCAGGGCCTGGGGTCACGCCGAGGGGCAGAGGGACAGGCGGCCCTTGGTGTTGGCCCTGGGGAGGGGAGCGGGGTGGGGGAGTGCCCCAGCGAGGCCGGTTTGTGCCGTTCCCTGCCCCGAATTGCTGCTCTGCAGGTGACATCCAGCCTGCTCAGGGCAGCTGGGGACACGTACCAGAGCCCTGCAGCAGTGTCCCCGCCTTTCCACGGCGGCAAAGGGTGAGAGTGCTCGGCCCTGGGAGCGGGGATGCCTCCGGCAGCGCGGGTGGGCGGCCGCACTCTCCCCCCTCAGCTGCCTCCCCACCGCGGCGCTGGGTTCCTGCTTGGATTGTGTGGGTGCAGGTGCTGGGGCTGTGCCAGGAGCGTGCGGAGGTGGCGGAGGGATTGCTGCACCCCCGACGTGCCCGTGCTGGGCACAGCTGGGGAGCTCACCTTTCATGTGGCAGCCCCAGGAATAACTCGGAGCCTCGTGTAATCGCAGCTGCCTGGAACCCCGAGGGGAAAAATCCCTGTCCTGGGATAACCCGCAGCACCAGGCCCTGCTGGCCTCATGGGAAACCTATTTTCTGAGGCAACAACTCCCCCTTATCGACGTATTTATTGGGAATTTATTTTGGGATGGATGGTGTGGCCTGACCAAGCTCGTGAACCCGTGCGAAAGGGACCAGAGGGGGGATGTGTGCCGGTGGGGGCAGCGCCATGGGCAGAGCCTCCGTCCTGCGCGTCTCTCCACAACACAGCGGCCCTGGGCGCCGCCGGGACGCGGGGCTGGACGTCGGCACTGCCCGGCACAGCGAGAGCCGTGCTCGTGTCCCGCTCCACGCTGCCAGCGGAGCTGGTGGCCCCAGGTCCCCGCGTCCCCCAGCCTGTGCCAAGGAGGATGCGTGGGGAGAAGCGGGGGGGCTGGAGGCAGGGAAGGGGTTTCCGTGCTGGGGAGCAGCACTGGGGCACAACAGCCACAAGAGCCGAGTGCTCTCTGCGAGCCGATGTGTGGTCAGAGCTGAGCCGCGGCCTCGGGTGCGCTGAGCCCTGATGGCTTCAGTCCTCGGTTACGAAAGGAAGGTCTTTTATCCCCTAAAAGAACGACAGCTCCCGGGGGCCGAGCAGTCCCCGGTTAGCCCCTGGCTATCTCTCTGCAGTCTGAGCTGCTAAGAATACCTTCTGGATAGCTGCAAATAACCAGGACGATGAATCGACTCTTCGCAACAGCCGCCACCACCATAGAAACAGGAGCCAAACAAAGAGGCACAAGCCAGCCCTTGCACAAGCCCCGCGCTCCGCCCGCCTGCCCCCCGGTTCCCCAGTTAATCGCTTTGTTCCTTCTCCCATGGGGTGATGAATTGGAGTGTGAACACGCAGCGCCCGGCTTTGCGGCCGCATGGTGTTGGGAACCCTTTGGCCTCTGCTGATACCTGGGCACATGCAGCGTGGGGACGGCCACCCCCCAAATCCCGCGCCTCGCCGGAGGTGGGCGACTCCTGCCCGGTAAATGTGGGAAGGTGTTCAGGCAGCGGGTCCAGCTGCCAGCAGGGGTAAAGGCTGAATAGGGAAATTAAAACCTTGCCTGATGTCAGACGCAGGTTTCCACCCAGGAGGATTTGTGTCTGGGGAAAAGCCACTCTCCCAGCGCAGGACCCCTCCTGCACCACAGCTCGGCCTGGAGCTGGCCCCATCCCTCCCGTCCCCACCCGCCAGCCCGACGGGCTCCTCTTGGCCGGCGAAACGCAGCTCGGGGTGCACGAGCAACCGGGGTCAGATTGATTGCTGCAAATCCAGCTGCGTTAGTCATAAAAGTCACCAAAGGCCAGAAATGGCGCAATAACACCTAAAAATACCTGCGCCGCGCCAAGCAGCCCCGGTTTCCATCATCCTCCCGAGGCATCTGTGTATTGTGTGTGCGGCGGGGAGCGCGGGAGAGCGTGCCGGGGAGAAACCGGCCATAAATCCTGCGGCCTCCGCTCTCGGCTTCTCCCTCCCACCGACCGCGGCCGTCCCGGGGCTGTCTGGCAGGCGCAAGCCCCGGCTGTCATCGGCAGATCGGACGGGGCTGAAATTTGACAGGCCTGTGGAAAAACACGGGGTGACATCACGCAGAGACACCGGCCCACTGATTAATCTCCGAGGTCAGCGGCTGCTTTATTTATAACCAGGCAAAGGTTTGAGGTGGGTTTTTACGGGACGGGAGCGGCGTGGGCTGCCTTCCCCTGCCAGCGGGGACACCTCTGTCCCCTCCAGACACTGATGGAGCAGCTGGAACGGGGCTCAGGATGCCAAAGCCAAGCCTAACCTAGCACGGGGGCACCGGAGCCCGGCTGGGGGGACCGGTCCCGCTGCGGCACTGGTGTGCCCTGTCCCTGTTTCCAGCTGGTTTCTTTGCTCCTGGAGTTTTTCCTCACCCTCCCTCGGCTCTCCCCAAAACGCAGCACATCAAACTTGAAATGTTTTGTGAAACTCTGTCAGGCTTTGGGGGAAAGGGAAGGTGGTCCCCAGGGCACAAAAAAGTTCCGTTTCTTTCCTTTCCAAACCAACCTTTTCCATTTCCAATGACTTCTTGTTCTGTGGTTGTTAACGTTTCCATTCTACTTTGCAAACAAAATTACAGTTAAAATAATATATTTGGAGTTTATCACTTGAAGCATTTCAAGCCATCCATTTCTGCAGGTTTTCTTTTACAGATAACCTGGAAAGCGTTGGGGTGGGTGATTCTGAATTGGAACAGAAACAGGCCTCAGAATGTTTTGCGAAGGCAGAAATTCACCTCCGTTGCCAAGTGGTAAGTGGCCAAGGGGAAAAAAAAAACCTATCAGGTATATCTCTAGCATTGTTTCTAAATGGAGAATTTTTTCCTGTGATTAATAAAAATGGGGAAATGGGGCCAAATCCTGCACATACTTTGACCGCAAAGCTTGTACAAACACACTGGTTGGGCTTTGGCTGGAAAGACCAGGCTTAATTAGTTCCCTCGTATCGAGGGATGTGGGTTGTCGGTGTCAGCGCAAGGAAGGATTTATGTTTCCTTTTCCTCGGGAATATGATCAGTGTCTAAGTATTAAGAATAATCATTTCACTAATGTAAGGCAAATTTCTTATCCTGTGCAGCTGATGGATAGCAAGGGGGATGCTGCAGCGCCGCGGGTGCCGCTCGGGCGGGTGCCCAGGAGGGATGGAGATTTACTGCTGCTGCCGTGACCCCGTGCTCGGCACTCGCCCGCTCCCGGGGCTCTCAGACACGGCGCTGGCACTTGCCCGGGGGAGGTGAGAAACCCTCCGGTCCGCTGCCTGGCTCACCGGGCGGGACCCGAGCCCCGCTTACAGCCCGGGCCAGCTCGGTGGCTCTGAGTTGCCTTTTCTTTTAGGTTGCGAGCCCGCTCTGCTGCCAGCGTCAGCCCTGCGGGACCGAGCCCCCCGCAGCCTCCCGCCGGGTCCTGGGCTGAGCGGAGGAGCTGCTCGTGGGCTGGTGGCAGCATCGAAGCAGCTTTTGTGATCAAATTCTTACGTTTTTTTTGTTCTGCCCTTTGAAGCCGGTAAGGCCGTGCCTCCCCACGCCTGCCGTGAGCAGCACGGACCTGATCTTCCCCAGCTGCCTGCTCGCTGTTGCAGCCCCAGTGTAGCCACCCGGTCCGGGTGAATCTCCACTGGATTACTCACAATTTCGCAGCTCGGCGTGGCGGGGAGTTTGAAAGGAGAAAGAGAAGGTGGAATAAATGAGGATGTGCGGAGGGTCCAAGCCTAACTCCAAACTAGGGCAGGAAACGCACGGCACACAGCTCTAACCTTATCGTCGAGGATGGATTTTAAGTGCTTCCTCGGTGACTCATAGTCCCTGAACGGGCTGGAAGGACTGTCCGCCCGAGAGGAAAGGCCAGAGCGCTCCAGATCAGATAACAGGTTATTGCAAAGCCGCTCGCAGGAGGCATCTGCCTATGGGGAGGGGAGGGACCAAATCGGGTTTCCCAAGTGTGGTTCCGGATGGGCAGGGGGTGCAGCCCACACTGGGAGGTGCCGGGCCCTCGGGGAGCTGTACGTGGGCGAGGGACGGGACGGGACGGGACGGGATGGGACGGGGCAGAGCTGCAGTGCCTGCACTTGCAGCAGGTCGGGGCTCCCTGTTCCCCGGGGGTGCAGCCGGACACAGGCCGGGCTCAGCCCCGCTGCGCTGGCGGCGAGGCAGGAGCTTTGTCCGCTCTGGACCGGGCGTTCCGCGGAGCTGCCTGCAGGGCCTGGATGGGCCCTCCGGAGCCCTCAGAACTTTCCAAATGGGGTCTGCACCCCAAAATCCCTGTAGGACATGGCATTGCCCTTCATTCCCGTGCTGAACTGCCAGGATCCCCTCTCGACGGGCGGTGGAGGTGGCTGCAAGGCGTAAGGAGAGCTGCCGGCGGTCGGAGCTGAGAGCTGGCGTGCCCGTGTGCATCGGCGTGCGCACGACGTGTTTGTTAAACACGCCTGTGTACTAAAACCTCTCCCAGCACCAGGGCTGTGAGTCTTAAATTAATGAATTGTTGCTGTGAGAGCAACATTCTTGGGGGCCGGGGGAACAGGGGCCTCTTTCTCCTCCTGTTTACACCCAGTCCTGGTCAGTCTCGTTCCACGGGTTTCGCTGGGGACCACGCTCGGTGCGGTGTGACGTGGGCTGGCCTCGAGCTCAGGGGGCAGAGCTGGCACTCGTGGTCCTCGCCCCACCTGAACCGTGTTGTGAAGTTCAGTGGTTCCCTCACACCCTGGCTCCCGGAGGCGGGTGAGGATGGGGCGAGTAGAGACAGGCTGAAATACACGTTACAGGTCTAAACCGGCTGTGAAAAGCCTTCTCCGTATTGTGCCTTACATGAAAGACACCGGTACGGTTCAGAGGTGAACTTTTATCTCAAGCTCAGCTAGAAGCTGAAGAGTTTTAGCATTTTTCAAAATATCAGAAAAGTGTAAAAAAAGAGGACAAATTCTGATCTCAGCTGCATTGGTATTAATGGAGAGAAATTTAATGGAAGACTGGAGAAGCTTCTGATTTACCGTTGTGTGAGATTGGATAGAAATAGCCCAAAGGATCTCAGCAGAGAGCTATTAATGCTCCCTTTCCTCGCCTTTGGTCAATACATCTTGCAAGGCAGGAGGAAGCTGGATTATGTCTGCAAGTGTCCCAGTGTCGTGCTATGTCGGATAATGAACTGTGGCTAAATTGGATCAGCTTTTCAGTTGCCAGCCTCTCTGAAATCCACCGGGGAGTCAGGGCACACGCTGTGCTTTCAGCCCCGGTGTGCCGAGAACAGAGGATTTGCTCTGACAACCTGCGCTCTGCTGCTGGGAGCCAGCGCCGGCGGCCGGAGCTATTGTGGTGACTGCGGGCTGGAGCAGGTAAAAATCATCGTTAACCTGGAAAGCGTGCAGCTCGCTTTCGCTCGGTGCTTCCCCAGGCCTGAAAATGTCTGGCTGGGTGCAAATCTGCTGTTCAAGGGAACGGAGCTGTAAGGGAGCAGCGTCTCCCTGAGCTGCCATCCGGAGTTGCTGTTGACCTGGTTCCTCAGTTAACCCCGGCGGGTGAGGAGTGGGGCTCAGGCACATTCAGGCTCTCTGGAGGAAGGCAGAGAGGACCCTTGTGCTGGGCACCCGAAGGTTTGTGTTTCCATGGAAATGGAGGGTTTGATCCAGAGTTACTCGTGAATAGTGGAAGACTGAAAGCAGGGCTGTCCAACCCGGAGTGGAGCAGACTCGCCAGCTCCTCTCCTGCGCGTCAGCTCTCTGGCCGTGGTAACGGGGCGACAGACTCCCCCTTCCCTGCCCAGCGCCCCGAGGAACGGTCCCTCCACCCCCGGGGGCTCCGACCTGCTTCTGGCAACACAGGGACAGGATCCCAGTGCCATGGGCACTGCCACGGGCTGTCCCTTAGGTGACCTGCGGGCTGCAGCTCCCCACCCTTTCAGCAAACCTCGGTGTCGTGGCTCAGGCGAGGGCAGTGTGCGCTGCCGGGGTGGCACAGGGTCGAGGACCAGCTCCAGACACCCCAATGTTCAGAGCCCATCAACCTCCTGGTCCTGCCTGGGGAGATGCTCAGGGGGCGGCTGGACAGCAGGGGTCAGTGTCCAGTTGCCCCAGTTGCCCCGGGGCTGGTGGAAAGCTGAGCCCGTTTGCACGAGTTCAGCCCAACCATTTATTAGGACATTCCAAACAAAACAAGAGCGTATCCCACCAGGCACTGGGGATACTGGGGGAGTCTCTGGCCCCTTCACCCCCTCTGCGGGCAGCCCCGCCGCTGGCCCTGTTCCCCTCCCTTTGGGAAGCAAGTCCCCCCAAGCCGGCTGTGGGGGCTCCTTCGACCTTCCCTGAGCAGCTTTTGGCCCCGTGAGGGTGGTCACACAGCCCGGCACCCCCGGGAGCTCCACTGAGGCTGAGGCCGGCCGCAGCGCGGGGACCCCCCTGACCTTGATCCCGTTGTCTGCTTCTGGGGCCGCGGCCTTCAGTGGTTTCACAGCCAGGGAGTTAAATTTACTCATTCCTGATAGATTTGCCAGGCTTTAAATGTTAATTTTGCTCATGCTCCCTCTTCACTTCTGTGGTCTCCCCCCTCCTGCCGTTGCTGCCTTCGTACGGGCCGGACGCAGCCCGGGGGGGGTCGTGTCACTGGGGGCTGCCTTGGCTTCTTGGGGGACTGTAAGTGCTCTGTAAAAATAAGATTTCTACAAATAGGACGTTTTAGTTGCAAACCTTATACAAAGCATGGCTTTGCCCACCTCTCCCCTGACAGAAGGAGAAGAAATCCAGTGCTGATGAATCAGGAATATGTCGACAGAGCTGGTAATAAAATGTGCGGGTGCCCCTAGCAGCTGTGAAGTCCCACATGTGAGAGGAGTCGAGGAGATCCTTGGCAAGCCCATGGAGCCAGGCGCACAGAAGACTTCAGTGAGCAGCAGCCCTTGTTTTGGGTTCATTTTGGCCATTTTGTTATTTAACTTTTATCCACAGCCCATCCCTGAGCAGACGCCAGCATTCAGCCCCAGGAATACCCATTTCATCACTCTCTGCTATAACCTGAGACAGTGAATCTGGGGTTAAAAGCCTGAAGGAAAGCTGATAAATGCATATAATATAAACTATTGAAGAGTAAAAAATTCTGAAAACACTGGAGAAAGTAAATACAATAAATTTGGGGTGACATTTCTCTCCCTAACTCAGGTTTTCCAGCGGCAGCTGCCCAGCCCTCTAACAGCTCAGAACTCCGTATCACCTCCAAAATGTAACGAACAGAGACTCTTGTGAAACGTTTTTTTTTTTTTCTTGAGCTAACTGAGCGTGAGTAACCTTGGCTCTTTTTCCACCTGGGGTCTCCCGCAGGCTCCGGCAGTGCCGCTGATGAGGGACAGATGCGCCGAGCCCTGCGGGTTCCTCCTCGGGAGCTCCCGTTACCGTGGGCTGGGTGTGTGCCCCGGGGACCCCACGGGCCCGCTCGCCACCGCCTCTTTATTTCTTCTCGTCTCTTCCAGTCTGGCTCTGCGGGAGCCTCTCGCTCCACATCCCCGTGCCCCAGTCCCGGCTCCTCGGCCGGGCAGGTTGGGTTTCCAATGGAGAGGTGGGAACGGTGGGAATGGCTCTGGCTCGGCTCCACTGGCTTCCCCAGCCGGGCTGGAGGCGGCTGCGTAGCTGCCGAGGGAGCTGCGGGTGAGGGGTTAATTTAATTTTTTTCGTTTGCTTGGACGCAAGACATGAGGGCACCCACAGCTGGGCTGTAGCTTAAACTGGGAGAATCAATGAAAAATGAGAAAAGGGGACGAAGCGTATGTACAGTGTCGCTAATCCTGCTGCCCTTCCTGAGCTGACGTCCCTGGGAAGATGCTAGTGGGAACGTGGTGTCCCGAGACAGTTCTGCAAAACCCTTCCCAATTTTTTGGTCTCTCTCTGGGTAGTGAGGCCGTGCCCGCCGTGCTTCTGCAGCTGGCGGGGAGGGACGGGACCCCCGGCCCCATGGGCTCGCCTCCTTTTCTGACAGTGACTCTCTGCGGATGCTCCCATCCAAGGATCGTGCTCCAGGGTGCTCTGTGAGCCTGGCCCCCCTTCCTGCCAACGCCGGCTCCGCTGCCCTGGTCCGGCTGCCCTCTCCCTCCGGCTGATGGGGTTGGGGCTGTGTGGGGCGCTGGGCGCTGCTCTGTGGGAAGATGCTGGTCGGTGCCATCGGCAGGGGCGGGTGAAGCTGTGGCTGTGTGATGTGGTGGGGGCTGTCTGTGTTCCTGCTTTCTGACATCTTTCTGATGTTTAATTCCCCCCTCGGCTGGCCGAATCCTGCCTGTGGGTACTGGCCGTGCTGCAGGGGGGTGGCAGGGCTGTGGGCACTGGCAGCTGGGTCATTTCTGGCCACTTGCGGGGCACAGGAGGGCTTGTGAAGATGCCGAGCTGCCTAAAGAGCCTCTGCCAAGTCGCTGTAAGCATTCAGCATGGTCCTGTTTATCCAACAGCGCCAGGGCACTTAAGCCCTTTACGGGGACGAGAGTTATGCCATGTTTACCGGCTGGCGTGTGATGTGTCTGCCAGGGTGGCACCTGGCCAGGTGCCCGCGGCGCCCGCGCTGAGCTCCCCGGGGCCGTGGGGTGAGCATGTGCCGCCCGAGCGACCCATGAGAGCCCGGCCCCCCCCTTGGGACCCAACCCTTGGCTCCCCACCAACGCACCTCCTCATAATTTTGCCTAAATGCTTTTCAAATCAGCCAGCAACCAATTTATCCCTGAAGTATTTTGGAGATGTCACTCCGAGAATGTCAGCGGCGCGTGATTCACGGGGTCCTGCCTGCTGAAAAATGCGCAGCCCTGCAGCGGGTCCGTCCGGGAGGGCCGCCGGGACGGCACACGGCGGGTCGGTGATTGATTAACGCTGGGTCATCTCGGCTTTTGGACCCCGCTTCCCTCTAGTGCAGCACAGCAAACTGGGGGAGAGATTGAGCCATTTAGCTGGCGAGGATATCGTGCTTAAATATTGTTATTTTTGGATCGAGTTTCCGAGCCCCCTCTCCCCCCCCTAGCATTAAACACGGTTGTTTATTGGAGCTGACAGCAGAAACACAAGCAGTTGTCGGTCGCTTCTGCAAGAGTCGTGTCTACCAGCGGTGGACTGCACATGACGGAGCCGATGACTAATACAGCTTTGAATTTTATATGCTTCCAGCTAACGGGTCCCATATGTTCCAGCGCTGCAGCCCGCAGGGACAGCGGCTCGCTTGGCCCCGGGGCAGGAAACCTCGCTGGGACGCGGCTCCGGCGCAGGGCAGGGCGGCCCAGCACCGCGCCGATGGCCTGGGACAGGCTCAGAGAAGGGGCTGCCGGCCCTCGGCTGCCTCGGGGCTCCCACCCTCAGCACGCATCCTCCCTGCTGCGGGGGTGCTGGTGCGGTCCAAACCCCCGCGGGGGATCGGGAGCGTGTGTACTTGCAGCTCTGGGGCTGGTGCCGCTGGCGAGCTTTGCGGGCAGCACTGAGCCAGATCCGATGGGTTTATGAAGAGATCAAAGAGTTTCCCATCCACCCTGGCTAACCTGGGTCTCTTGCTCTGCAGGAGTTCGTTATGATCAAATTGATACCCTTGGCTTGGAACTCTCTCCTGCAGCCTGCTGGGAGGGCCAAGCAGGAGGGAAGTGGTGTTTCCTCAGCAAGCTGCTGTGTCATTAAAATAACCCACCGGCTCTCACAAATCACGCTTAGTACAAATACGTGCAGCGTTATTGCAAGAGATATTATGGGAACCCAGGGAGCAGTTAAACCCCGTGTCAAGCGCGTTGCGGCCGCGTCCTCCCTGGACACCCAGGCCCCTGGATGCGCGTGCCCCTGTTTGCCCGTGGGTGCTGCCAGCCCCTGCGCCCGCCTCCGGCGGCCGGAGCAGCGCAGCAGCTCTCAGGAGGGGCCGGGGCACTCCAAGGCGATCGCACGGCTTGGACGGGTCGTTTCCCAACATAAAGAGATCTTCCTGGAGTCACTTCCCACAGCCTGGGCTCGCTGCTACCAGTGCTGTGCCAGGGCTGAACTAGGGGAAGGTTTTTGTCCCGTTGCTGTTGTTCGCACAGCCCCGGCTGGACTGCTGCTGCCTTCCCGCCTGCTTGTTGCCACTAAGGGTGTGTTTTGGCTTGTTGCAGTTATTAAAAAATCAGAATCCATCTTGTTCCCCTCCAAGTGAAGAAGGAAGCAATAGGAAGGCCACTGACTCTTGCAAGCAGCCGTCTGTGGTTGGCGAAGCATTTCCCACGCTCTCCTCCGTGGTCTCCCGTCAGCTCCCGGCCTCGGCCGTTGCCCGACTGGGCAGCTGGTGGCTCCTCAGGGCAGCACCTGGGCGCAGGGGCACGGCCGCGGGCTGGGGAGGTTTAAACAAGCATGTGGCACATTCCCGAGCAGCTGACCTGGGAATAATTCCCCGGCCCGGGAGGAGTTTGGCATCCCAACCCCTGGGAAATCAAATGCAGCCGTGGTGGCGGCTGGCATCCGGCCCCCGCTGAGGGACGCGCCAGAGCCCCGTGGGTGCTGCCCCCGCGCCTGCTCCCTGGGGAATTTTGACCTTGTGTGTTTTTAAACTCCAAGTGCAACCCGAGTCCGGAGCTGGCAAAGCCGGCGGGCAGTGAGGTGAGGGCAGTCGGTGTGTGCTCTCCCTGCACCACCCGGGCAGCGGGAGCGCGAGTCCTTTCCGTCAGCGCTGCCCTCGACACCCGTCATCTCCCGCGCGCTGGTGTGGGCTGGGGGACACGAGCGGCTGCCCTGGCTCCTCTCTCCTGGCCCTCGGAGGAGAGTTCACCTCTGGGTGCTGCTTTGCAGGGGCAAAGGTCCCCAGTTAAACTCCTCACTGCCTCCGGGCAGAGGGGCCGTGGCGCTTCCAGGGGGGTGGGCTGCCAACCTGGAAAGTCCCCTCACAGTGTCTCCGGCTACTTCCCATCTGTTACTTCACTCACTCGGTTAATCTGCCAAAGAAATTCCTGGTATAAACACAGCATTATCAGAACTTTACTCCAGACTCGGCCCCTGGATTCCCTGCCAGCTTTTGCTGGTATTGCACTTTTGCTACAGCAGCTCTTCAGTGAAAACAAACCCCCAGCAGAAAGTTGGGGAGGCCACACACTGGGCAGGGGGGGCCGGGGTGCTTTGGGTCAGCCCCGGGAAGGGCTGCGGCTGCGATCGAACAGGGATCAGCTGTTCACGCCGCAGCCCGGAGGCAGCCTGGAGTGCCGGGGCCACGGCGGGGTACTCGTGGCCCGAACGGCCGCTGCCGTCGCAGGCGGAGGGGGATGAGCTGCTGCGGGCGTGGGACCCCCCGGAGAAAACGGCTTCGGCAGGAGGGTGGGCTCGTAGCCATGTGGGAGTCGGTGCCGGCCCGTCCCGCTGCCCCAGAGACATGTCTGTGTCCTGCTGCCCCTGGCCACGGCCAGAGGTCTGTGTGTCCGGGCAGGGCTCCGCACCAGCCCGCGGGTGGATCTGACGCTGCCTGCGGGTCGTGATCACGTTCCCACCAAGAGCCGCCCAGGACGAGCCGCCTTGAATCAGCTCCCCGTTAGCGCGGGGGAAGAGGCTCATCCTCCTGAGGCCGCAGGACAGCCCAGGCCATGCTGGGGTCACAGGTGGGATCGAAACGCCCGGTTCAGCGCTGGGGAGCGACACCTGTTCTGCCAGGGCAGCACTGGAGAATTTACCCTTAACGTTTTTCCTTCGCAAGGTGAAACAAGAGGCTGGACGGTCCCAGGGCCTCTCTCCCCGCCCCGCCAGCCCTTCTGTGGCACTTGTCCTCCTTGCTGCCTCTCTTGGGGCCTTGAACCTTTCCCCAGCCCGGCGCCGGGTGCCGTGGTGGCCGCGGCAGCGTGGGGAGGACAGAGCCGCCCCGCACCGGGGTCTCTGACGGTCACCGCGAGCGGCGGGTGCCGGTGCTGGCAGCGCCGCGCCCGGCCTGGCCCAGCCCCAGCATCGATGTTCCCTCAGCCCTGCTCCTTCCCCTTGTAGCTAACGACACATCACGTCCGTTCGTTAGGAGGAGGAATCTGATCCTGCAGCTGAGGGAGGGAAGATGGATGCTGAGCTATTCCCGACTCCCTGAGGAGCCACGTTAAGCGGCAGATTTTGTTTTCACGACCCACCTGGCAGCCCCGACGCTCCCGTCAGAGGCTCCGCTCCTGCCCCGCGCTTCGGGGGGTCGAGGGAGCCGCCTCCTGGCACCCCTGGAATCATTTCTGTTATGGGATGGGAAGGCCGGAGCTGTGCAGACAAGGGTTGCCACTGATAAGGCCGTTACTGAGTTCTGTGCTGGCACCAAGACGGCCGCCGTGGAGGAAAGGCTGGCTAATGCCCACAGGGACCAGCGCTTGCCTCGCGGGTCTGCAGCCAAAAGGCGGGAGCTGGCGTCACAAGGGGGCACAAGGAGTTTGTGGTCTCACCTGGCAAC
Source organism: Athene cunicularia (assembly GCF_003259725.1). Taxonomy (NCBI): domain Eukaryota; kingdom Metazoa; phylum Chordata; class Aves; order Strigiformes; family Strigidae; genus Athene; species Athene cunicularia. The sequence continues at coordinate 2,845,160 of NW_020799136.1, read as the reverse complement.
TGGCAGAAAGGAAAACTCTGAGCTCAATGTCTGGGACTGTCAGAGCATCCCCGTGGGGCTCCCCAGCACGTCTCACTCCGGGGATCCCGACCATGGGGGAGGCACGAGCTGGGGAGGGGGGAGCCCTCCAGATGCTGCTTTTCTGTCAAAATAATTATGTTCTGAGTTGTCTTTTGGGGCAAATGGCTTCTTAGAGATGCTGGCAAGAGCCAGCAACACACTGGCTGATAGAGCAAGTTACTGGCCGAACAAGTGGGACCTGGGATTATCCCTCAGCCTCAGGTAAGGCGGGTTATGGTTTGGCCTCTGTCATCAGCTAAAGCAGGAACGTTCCTCTGTGTAACATAAAATCTGCCCAGAGTTCACGAAGCTCAAAGATGTGTGTGAGAAAGGAGCTGCCTGCAGCTACTGAAATATCTGCTAATGTGAATAATCAGGAGGGTCCCAGTGTCTTGTTTCCACCCGCATGTCCTGGCCCCCGCAGAAAAATATCCCGGCGTGTCCCGTGCAGGCTCTGTGCTGAGGGTGTTGGCTTAGTTCCCCCGGGGGGGACGGTGCTCCAGGGATGGCTCAAGTCTCTTGTTCAGGGTATTGTTCAAAACAGCCCCCTTTTTTTTTTTTTTTTTTCGCTAGAGCAGCTGTGCGACATTTCAAAGTATAAAATTTTTTTTTCCATCTATTTTGGCAAAGAAGTTTTTAATACAGATTCCCTTCAAAAATTTAACGAGCTTTTTTCTTTTTTTTTTTCATTTTGTGGAAGCAGAAGTCCCTTCCCGCTCTCGTGCCCGGTCCTCCGAGCGGGGTTCCAGCTGGGATGGCTCTCCCACACCCAGCTCCATCCTGCTGTCAGTGCACTGTCCTCTGCTTGATCTTCCCAGAGCCTTTCAGAGCCATCATCTGTGTTTACTCAGTGGTGCACCGTTAATCGTTCCTCACTGGTAGTCTAATGTCTGCAGGAGATAAAAACCTGCCCATGCTCAGCGGGGGCACGTGTGGGTGCACACGCGTCCGGCCACGTCTCCATCCCCGTCTTCTCCAGGATTTAGTTTGGATTTTCCTCTCCCTGCTCCTGCCCCTCCAAGAGGAGGGGATGGGTTCACAGGTGAGCACCCAGGACTGGGTGCTGTGGCCAGGACGCGCGTCCCGCAGCCTCACCCTGCTCCTCCCACACCTCCCACCCGGGCAGGCGGTGGCCACGGGCGAGGGGGGTCGGGGACGAGGTGGCTCGGGGGGTCCTGCTCTTGCACGCCGATGGTGGGAAGACGTAGGCAGGGGGCAGGATCCCACCGCTGCTCCCGGGGAGGGGGGGGGCGGCCGGTGTCGGCACGACAGTCCGCAGCCATCACTCGCGAGCGCGAGCTCTGTTTGTTTTTGTAATCCCCCTTTTTTTTTAATTGTGATTTTAGCGGTGGTGAAAGGTGCTGGATTGACAAGCCGTGGAGACGGAAGGGCCTCTGGACTCCACTGAAGTTTACATTTACAAAGGACACAGAGAATAAATAGAAGACAGTGTTTAGAGTCCTCTGTAGACACTTCAGACTTGCTTATAATTCTGCAGCAATTCCATCACCTCTGAAGTGATTGATGCTCTCTATAAAGTCTTGCCTTAAAACATTTTCCTATGTGTCAGGGGAAGAAGTTTATTACACTTTACCGAAAGGGCAGGATTTGTGTTGGGCTGATGGCTGAGTCCTTCCCAGCCCCATCCTCAGAAAAAAAAAAAAAAAAAAAAAAAAAAAAAAAAAAAAAAAAAAGAGACTGACCCAAAGCACACATGTGGTTTGTGGTTAGCCAGGTCCGATGCTGGGTGTTGAGACAGACTTCTCCGTGGGTGTTACAACCGGGGCAGGTTTAACAGGTTTTCATCAAACTGTTTTTTGCTAAAAGCTTGTATTTTCGTTCAGTGAAAACACAAAATGTGTCTGCTTTCAACAAAGAGGAAATCATTTATTATTCATTAAATCACTAAACGTATTGAAAAGTGCTTCGGGACTGAGCCACTTGTATTCTGATCAAAAGTACAGCAGATCACAGGCTTTGGGTCTAAATTCCTCCTGGAGAACTTTTAGGATTTTTTTAATCCAGACAATTCAGGGCAAGGTTATGCTTTCTCTCCCCATGGCAGGGTCTCCCTGGGCTGCGGCGCTGGGGGGCTCTACGGGGAGCTCGGCTGCTCCGAGGCCCTTGCAGGAAGGCAGCGCAGGTGAGTCTGAGCTCGGATGGTTTTGCAGCTGAAGCCTTCCCAGAGCCCTGGTCGCCTTCCCTTCACACCCAGCTCTGCCGTCCCGGGGCCGGTGAGGGGCTCAGTGCTGCCGGGGGGCTGCGGGAGGGTCCCCCCACGCCTGGCCGGGCTGGCGCTGGTGAGCTCCCTGGACAAGGAAAAGCCACGTCAGGAGTCACTTGGTGATGAAATCATCCAGAACGGACACGGCGCAGTCACCGCTTCCACCTCTGCAGACCGCGGGATCCTTTGGGGATGTTAATTTTATAAACCGTCTGAAAACAGCTCACATCTTACCCCCCGACACTGGCTCTCGGCCGACCCGCAGTTTGCCCGCTGTGGCAGGAGACGTGTCAAGAGCAATGAAGAAAAATAGCGGCGTGTGTGGAGCCTGTCAGAAGGAATAAATCTCCTCCGCAGCACCCCGGGCTGGGGTTTGCTCCGGGAGAAAGGGGCTGACAAACGCAGGCCGATACCATGGGGATGGCTTCCAGGCCCGGCGGGCGCTCGTGGCACCAGGGACACGCTGGAGCAGCCTCACCGCAGCCACGGCCAGGGCTGCATCCCGGGGCGGGCAGGGCAGGGGGGCGCTCAGCCTCTCCCTGACTTCTGGAAAGAGGACTTGGGGCTAGTCCAAGTTTACTTATTTCTGCAGGCTCATAAAACTCTTCGGAAGGGCAAATACTCTTTTTGAGGCAGATCAGATTGCCGTAAGCACTAGATGCCTTTTTTTTTTTTTTTTCCCCTCCGCCGAGCGGTTGCTCCGTAAGGGACGTGCCCTCCTCCCAGGCCGTAATCTAAATACACCCCGGCTTGCCCCACCAGTGCACTCTCTGTATCTTCCCAGTAAACATTTCCAGTCAGGCGTGCTCCCTGTGCCTCCACCCAGCCGGGGCGCTGCTGGCTTTGCCGGCTCCGCAGGGCTGTAAGATCTAGTTTTTTGCTTTATAAGTGGGGAGAAGTGGTGGGAAGGTTTCCCGGGCTTAGTCCGGCCTGCCCGGGGGTGATGGGGGCACACGCGGACCCGCAGGCGTGAGCCGGACTGGCGCGAGCGAGAAGGGGCCGAGGTCGGCAGGCAGCGTGTCCTGCCCGTGCCGGCAGCGCTGCCAGCTCTGCCCACACCCCGCAGGGCTGGCGGCCGCTGACCCGGGGCTCCCAGCTGCTCGTCTGCCCTTAGTGTAGCCGTTGATAAAATACCCGATCTCTTTAAATACTCACTGAACCGAGCCAACCCACGTTTCGGACCCAAGTGCGCACCGAGCCCTTTGTCCCTGCCCGTGGAAATCTGGAGCAGATGCTTTAACGTGGCATTGTTTTCTGAGCTGCATAGTTGGGTTGCCTGAAACAACAAGCGCTCGGTGGCTTTTGGTGGTGGCACTGGCGTCATCCCCCGCCTGTCTGGTTGGGCTTTCGAAAACAAGCCGGGGGGAGCTGACGTGAGGCTGGCGGGGCTGGCGGGGGCCGGGGTCTCTCCCATCCCGATCCTGCCCCGGAACATCACCGGGGATTGGGGCTGTACACGCCTCCCTGACATCTTCTGCCATGCAGCCACGGGCTGATTTATTGCCAGACCCACTGGCAAGGAATTAGCTGTGTCTGCCTACGTTTAATCTCCGTTTTGATGTTTTAGGGAGAACCTGATGTTCGTTTGGTTAATTGGCTACTAAAGACTCTGCTCCTTCCCTGCTTTCGTGCTAGACTCACCTTTTTTTTTTTTTCTTTCCTTTCCACAATGCCCTCAGGTAAAAGACAAATTACAACGTATAAAAAATGACCCCAGTCACTTAATTTGAACCAGAGAAGATAGTAACAGCCTGGATGTAGAGCTGGATTTATGTTTTTCTCTCCGAAGGAGCCCCCTCCTCCAGTAACGGCTGTCGAACAGCGCGAGCAGCATCTGAAGCAAATTGAGGGTAACCTTTCGTACTGCTCGGATCTTCCAGCAGGGCCTGCCAGTCCCCGGGACATCTGCAGGCCGCATGTTGGATTTTGGCAGCCTCCGAGCCCATTGTCAGCCAGTTCCATTGCATTAGCTGGTAATGGATAGAAAGACGCCTGCCAAGCCGGCTCATGCACGCGGAGCCACGCGTGGCCGGGAGCATCCCCCCTCCCCGCCTCTGCTCCGGCTCTCGGCTGCGGGGTGTGGGGACGGTGCTCAGGCAGCATCCCAGGCAGTGTCGGGTGCTCAGGGTGCATCCCTGGGGCTGCCGGGCGCTCAGGCGGCATCCCAAGCAGCGCCGTGTGCTCACTAGGACGCTTTCAGCTGGGTTTCGCAGTCTGTTTGTCCACCCCAAGCTGCAGCGCTGGTTCTTGTCTCACCTGTTGAACTCCTGGGCTGAACGTGTGTGTGCGGGTCCCTGCTCCCCAGACCTGACACGGGGAGGAGCTGTGGAAGCAATGAGAGTCCCGCCCTGCCTGCTAATTCAAAGGGATTTTTTTTTTTTTTATTGTGTCCAACAACACGGAAAAATGTGAATGATGCAGATCAAAAAGAGGAACTGGGAAGCTTAACCTCTGGCTTGCGAGCTGTTGGACCAGCAGCTCAGGGATGAGAAGCCAAACGTCAGACACATGATGCCTGAACTGCACTTCGGGGTTTATGGGTTTGCTAAGTAGCTTTTCCAAGTTTTGAGGTGTTTGACTGGCTGGGTCACTGCGACGAGCTGGTGCTGGTGGGGGTGCAGGGCTGCCGAGCCGCGGGGAGCTCCGGCACACTGGGCAGCAGTTCCCTCCCACATGGGAACAGTTCTCTCCGTGGGAAATGAACGTCACAGCTGCAGAACCCGGGGCACAGGCAAGTGCTGAAGTGGACCCGCTGATGTCCACGTCCCTCTGCTGCCACCCTGGCCATCCCCTTCCCTTCAGTTCTCCAGCTCCAGCTCTTTTTCTGATTTATGATCACAATCATACGGTGACCAAAGAGGGCAATCAGCACGCTTTATAAAACATTTAATTGCGTTTCATAACCTCTTTCCAATAAACCATCCACAGCGTGTTTATAAACTTCCCATCTCTTGTTTCCTGGCTCTGGCAGCAAACGCCCGCAGAGCTGCGGGACCTGGGCAGCACCGGCCGTGGCTGCGGCCATGGGAGAGCCTGGGCTGCTCGGGCTGAGCTGGGCTCTCCCGGGGGCAGGAGGAGCTCTGGGAGCCTGGATGAGAAAGTAACAAGATCCTCGAAGTCTAAATTCCTGTTTTCCCAGATGAAACAATGCCCTGTGAGCTGCGGAGGCATCGGTACTGTTGCTGCTGGGGGGTTTCAGACGTGGCTGAGGGCAAGGGCCGTGCACCTACGGCCCGGCAGCGCTGCGCAGGACGAGGGCTCGGGCTCAGGGCTCGGGCTTCCCTGGCCTCACCTGCTGGAAGTGGCTCTGAGCAGGAAACTGCTGACCTCCAGCCCGATTCCTTACACTGACGGGTGACCCAGCGGGGAGCTGGAGGCGCAGGGTTTCTCCAAGCCCACCCTGCATCGGCCGAGCTCGTCCTGCCTCCTGCCCTGCCGCTGCCTCTGCTGCTGCCCCGCGGGGGCACCTGCAATCTGCCGCGATGCTCCGTCACCCCTCAGGGCCGCGACCCTGATCCCCATCAGCCCAGCTGCCATCGCGGGGAGCCCTGGTCGCTGCTCCGGGCTGCTCCGGCCTTGAGCCTCGGCTGATGGGTGGGAGAAACGTCAGCCCCATCCCCAGGAAACAGCCGCCGCCGCTGACACCCGGAGGCACAGGCGTGCTGGAGGGGTGCCCGTCAGTCGGCTTGGCAGAGGGTGGGCTGTGCCCCGTACTGATAAACCCCTGCTCCTTTTTTAGCTCAGCAGATTGCTGCAGCTCCCAGCGCCCTTCAGGGTTGGTTGGTTTGCTGTCAGCACAATATAAGCGAACTGGAGATTGCAGTGTCCTCAGCGAAGCGCCTGACTCGAATGGAGGAGTTTTTCCACACAAAAAGCAGTGGCAAAATAATGGTTTCTTCCCCCAGGATGTGAAATGTGCACAAATAAGTTTTATCCAGAAGGTCAACAACTTTTTAACTTTCAGCCATTCAAACCCGAGCTGCTTTCCCAGGAAGTTCAGCTGCGGGCGGCTTGGGGGGCTGCAGGCGCTTTGGGGCTGTGGGAGGCTGTTCCCTGCTCCCCGCTCCCCGCTCCGTTCCCCATCACTCCCCGCTCCCCGCTCCGTTCTCCTTTCTCCAGCACCCCCTGCTCTGTGCCTTGGCTGCAGGGTGAGTGCAGCTGCCGGGGCTGGGATCCCTGGGGTGCTGCTCTTGCTCCCCTGTGCCGGCGGCCTCGCTGCAGGAGCCCTGGGGAGGGCCGGGGGGGCAGCTGGGGTGGCCGGAGGAAGGGCAGCCAAAGCCTCAGCCCCGGGGGCTGGCGGGGGGACGGCTGCCCCGGCTCAGCCCGAGCACGGCGCTGTGCGATAACGCCGGGGCAGCACCGGCAGCAAACGGCCCTCAGGGTGTCACTTGTAGGGAGCAGAGAAACAAACAGATGCTGAATAAGAGCCAAAACATCTTTTGTGGGCCTTGCAGCTTCCTAACTTTATTTTAGAAAGAAGTTAAAAAGTAAATTTTCCCTGTCAGAGAACTGCTATCATCACGCAATGGCACTTAGGAATAT
>NW_020799136.1:2829790-2836062 GCF_003259725.1 Athene cunicularia | reverse complement strand
CTCCGGCGTGGAGGTGACCCTCACCAGGTCCCTGCAGGTCCCCGCACAGCTCCGGGTGGGACACGGGGCTCCCCGGGGCTGGGGAGCTGCCTCCGGCGAGGACCTGCGGGCGATGCCCGTTTATGCCCAAACTATTGGCCCAGCCCCTTCCACTGCCCCGAGCGCGGCCACCAGTGCGAGACCCTGTGGTCCCGGCTGCGGGCCGTGCTCCGCCGTGCTCCGCCGTGCTCCCTGCGCTGCTGCTGCCCGCTGCTGCTGCCCACAGCGGGGAGGTTTGCCTTGGCTGGAGCAGCGCTGCCGCGGGAGTTTTACCTTTGATTTAAACAGGTTTTCCCTGGCTTTGAAGAGGCCGGTTAGAGCGGTGATGACCAGCGGACAGCGGGGAGGTGGCAAGAACCTGCCTCCTTCAGTGCATTTCTTGAGAGCTGTTTCCCCTCTGATCTCTCTCTGTTCTCCTTCCCCGGGCCCGCTGGGTCACTCAGCAAAGTGAACTTCCAGAAAACCACTTGGGGACAGGCCTGGGGACGGTGTGTGTGTGTGTGTCCCCAGTGCCTCAGGGATGCTGGGGATGCTTCTCCCCCGTGGGGCCACCCCCCACCCTCGGGGTGTTGTCTCCACGGCCATCGGTCAGTTGGAAAACCAACCCGCGGATGCACTGGTGGTTTATTTTATAATGCTCAAAGCCTGATCTTGTTTAAAGCCCCTTCCCAGCGTTGCTGGTACCCGTAACCCAGGCCCGTCCCCGCCGGCGAGTTACGCCGCTACGGCGCGTAGTTCCGAGCTCTCCCCACATCCTCACCCCCCCAGAGCACAGCAGCACTCTCCTGTGGCTGACACTGCCAGGATAACCCGCGCGTTTGTCGTGGCCCGCGCGGAGATGATAAATGTGACGTGAGCTGGGGGGAACTGCTGCCGGGGCTCCTCGCAGCCCGGCCCTGCAGCCTGCGCCGTCCTGCCCCACCGCAACTTTTATCCCTTCACCTTTTTTTCCGACTCACTGAGCAACAACTGTCATGTTTATACTCTCCCCCCAAAGTCCTGCTCTACCTCAAGGATTAAGCTTTCATCCTTCATTATGAGCTTCTCCCCCAGGCAACATTTTCCACGAAGAAAAAGGAATTTCTGGGGTTTTGCTTTTAAGAGATTATGTTACTAAGCATGTGTGTGTTTGTGCTGTGGCGAGGAGCTTTCCCACACACACGGGCGATTTGTCACATCCTGAGGCAAGGCAGCAAGTGGGGGGCTCTGGCAGAGGGGTGTTTTTGGGAGACAGGTCCTCGGGTGCTGCCCGGCCCTGGCGGCTCCCGGCCCTTCCTCCCCTCGCATCCCCGCATCCTCCTCCCCCGGCTGGCACAGGGCGACCACAGCCCCGCGCTGCCGGGAGGCTCTGGGGACCGAGGGGGTCCTGCTGCCACGCTGGTGCGGGGTCACCCTCTGGGATGGGGGCACAGGGTGGGCACCGCTGGGGACGTGGGACAGGAGGGGGCTCAGCCTTGCTCACTTTTCTGGGAGTCGCTGCTGTGGCCCAGCCATTTGCGCCAGAATCACCAAATCTCGTTGCTCTCCACCTGAGGCCGAGCTGCTGCGGCTTCGTGGCCTTCCCTGTCCCCAGCGCTGTCACGATGCTCCCGGGGGAGCTGGGAGCCACCTCCTGCTCCTGCGCGGCAAGCGCTGACCTCGCCGCGCTCTCGCCTGTACTTACACAAAACCTCAGCTACTTACAAGGAGCTTATACCACGCCTGGAGGCTTGGCGTTAAAAATATTTGGCTGTACAGTAACTGTTGAACAAGGTTGTGCTTTCATTGGCAACGGCTCTTGTTATTAAATCCTTTTCGGGAGCTCATCTAAGCCCAACAAATTAACATAAGGGAAACACGATAGCTCATGTCAACCTACCAAAATAATCCAAATCTGTAGTTACAACAGGGAAGACATAAACATGGCCTAGGAAGAATAACTGCTGCGTGTTTTGCTTCAGCATCTGGGCTGCTGCTGCTCAGAAAAGCGCCCGGTTTTGCTGGGAAATAACCAGGGGAAGGTCAGGTGCAGCCTGTGAAAACTGCCGGCCCCTGCCGAAACCTGGGGCACCCAGGGATGCCGGCGCGGGGCGGCTCTGGGGACCCCCCCCGGTCTCGGCCCTGCCACGGCCATAGGGGGAGGAGAGGCAGAGCCCCCCGAGCCGCAGCGTCCCCACCCCGTCCTCATCCCCGGGGCGCGGGCTGGGAACCCCACGCCGGCCGCCGACGCTCCCCGCCCAGCGCTGCCGCGATGAGCAACGGTGAGTCACAGCCCTGACTCAGACCCTGCTCGTCCTCCGTGTGTTAAATACCACTTATTCTACGTGTTCTGGGGGACAGCACGGAGATACGCTCCTAGAGAGATAAGAGGCTTTTCCGTTGCCTCGGCTGTAGCCGCTACATGCAATAATTAAGCTGCGGGAACTGGCGATTGCTTACTCCGGGTGCCCGAGCGTGGCCAGCGCCCTGCCCTGCTGCCATGACCCCGCTGTTTGAAATTAAACAATTACCAGCTTTCCGCCGCGTTGTGACAAGTTGTTTTCAGCTTCCCTTTAGGAGTCAAGAAACAGTGACAGTAGACTCCGCAGAGCTCAAACGCGAAGGGGAAAGCGCGTTGAAGAAAAGGCTCCTGAAGGCAGAGGCAGCCCAAGCACACGCAGCCTGCGGATGCCCCGGCCCAGGCGCAGCGGCAGGGCTGTATCACACATGCAGACACACACTACTGTGGGTATTAAAGAGCCTAAATCTGATTAAAGCCTTTCTATCCCCACCAGTGGTCAATTCCAGAAACCAGCTCACCCAGGAGGCCGAATTCATTTCATCCCCGAAGTCTAATTAAAGCCATTAGTGTATTCCTTGTCTTTCTGATAAGATCAAAGCATTCCAAGAGCCAGTCATTACCTTATTTTCAAGACAATTATACAACGTATAGCATCGATTTATTCTGCCTCCAGCTGTATGCATTTATCTCTGTCTATCATCGGGTAATCAGTACCATCAGACACAGCCCGGCCCGGGCTCTCAGCTGACAAGGGCCCGCGCTCCCCGGCCTCGGTGTCTTTTCCACCTTCAGCTGCAAATTAACACCTGAGGCAGCGCCGGGTGTCCAGACCCCAACGCTCATGGCCACAGTGGGACACGGGGCACGTCCAGGCCACCAGCCAGCCACGACCTGCTCTGCGGCTGCGGAGACGCTGGGATGCCCGAACCCCCCGAGCGCTGCCCCTGGGTCCCCTCGTCCCCGCTGCCCCCCGCGTGCCCCCGCACGGCTCCGGCCGGGGGACGAGGCTCTGCAGAGCCGGGCAGGCTGTCCCTGCAGCGGGGCCGGGGCAGCGTGCACGGGGGCGCTTCCCCCTCGCATAAACACGTCTCCGGCATCTCACGGCCCCTGCAAGGGCAGAGCTGTGAATTTTCAGCTCTCAGCTAATCAACTCGCCTGCTAGTCCAAACTTGTCAGGAGCTTTATCCCGGCCCTGCCGGCCTCCTCCCGGCCCACGAGTGACAGAAGACGTTCCCATCCCTCCCCGAGACACATCCAGCTGCTACAAAAACAAACATCCTCCCGCTGGCGATTCCTCCTCTCAGACAGCCCTGACCCCGCTCCCCGCGGGCAGCCCCTACAACAACATCTGCGCTGCGCCCGTGCCCGGCCGCCGGCACGTCCCCAGTCACCACCAGTAAAAGGGTGATGTTTATGGCGGGGATGGCAGAGCTGTGTTACTGCTTAAGCCGGGGCTTTATTAATCGCTGCTTCTCCCTATTCCTCCGTGACAAAAGATTGATGACCCGGCCGAGGCCGAGCTGCCCGTGAGGCTCCCGCAGACGAGAGGCAGCTGTGGCAGAGCTGGGCTCCTGTCCCGGCCAGGCCGCCGGCCCCTCGCTGTGCCCGGGCAGGACGAGCTGCCCCCAGGACGCGGTTTCAGGAGCTTCTGGGCAGGGTCTGGTCAGGTTGAACACGAAGGGGCTCGCAGAAACCCCTCTGGAAGCTGCTGTGGGCTGTAGGGTCCTGCCCCTCACCCGCTCCTGGCCAGGCCACGGGTCTGTCTCTGTCCATTTTGTCACCTCACCACATTGGACTAAACACCCTCGCTGCGCTCCTGCTTGGCCCAAAACGTGGCCGTCGGCAGCTGTGGCTCCAGGACACCCTGGAGACCCCCCTGTCCATCCTCCAAGTGACCAGGATTTACGGGGGTTTGCAGCACTGCCGGCCCCCGTGCCTTGGATAACGTTCCACCTTTGCTGGCACCCACCTGTAGGTGCTGGCAGCAGCAAATCCATCCCTGGGCCGGGCTGGGGGGGGCACTGGGCAGCACGGGGGCTCTGCCCGTGACGTGGGAGCTCAGGGCGAGCTTGTGCCCAGACCCAGTGTACGTGCTGCTCCTCCAGCCCTTTGCGAGCAGCGCACAGAGCTGCACGAACATGTCAACAGCTCTTGGACTCCGCATGGAACAAATTCCCCTCTTGCTTTCAGAGCGGGATGAAACCCGTCACAGCCAGCTCTTCAGCTGGATTCCCTCTTCCGCGCGTCGCCCCAGAGCTGTTCAGCCCGTGGGAGCGGCGCAGGGGGCTCCACAGCCCCTGCCCGGGGACGAGCCCTGCCTGGCCAGAGCGGGGCCAGAGAGGCCAGCCCGGACCCAGCACCAGCTTCAGCTTCCCAGCATCGCCCAGTGTCTCCGCCGCTGCTCCCCACGGGGCTCAGCAACACGCCGGCTCCACCAGAGCTGGCCCCTCGCCGCCCCTCGCAGCCACGGGTCCTTCAGCCAGAGCCAAGAGCGGGCTTGAGGCACACGGGCCGTGGGAACAGTGGCCCCCTGGACCCAAAGTCGTGCAGCCACGGGGGGACCTGTTTTCCGCTTGGACATCCACCGATTCCTGATCAGCTGGACCGAGTTTGGTTTGTATTGCAATTACGTCCCCACGAACTCCGCAGCAGCCACACACGCGGATTTACCGACGTGGTTTGCAACCGTGGGGCGACAGGGCAGGAGCGGCCTGTGACCCCCCCAGGGCCCAGCCCCGGGAAACGCACACCAGCAGGAGGCACGAACTGGCCGCAGAGGACTGGAGCCCAGGCACGGGGCATTTCACCCTCCTGATCTAGCCGCGTGTTTGCCAGTTCCTCTGTCCCTGTCCCCAAAGCGATGGTTGCCCCCAAGCCGATCTTCCCGGCCCCTTTAACGTGCTGCCGGTGGCGGTGGCTGCGGCGCCTGGACGGCGCCCAGGGGTTATCAGCAGCGGTGGCCGAGGCTGAAATAGCAGGGCAGGCAAGCGGGGTGAGCAGACCTCAGCCTCTTGGCATGTTTGCTTGTGCTAAACCTGTAGCATGAAAACTTTTCACAACAACACTCAGCGCTTGAAGCCTTCCTTGGCCTCGTGCGCCCCGGCGGAGGGCGAGAGCCAGGTCTGGCTTTGCGGGCTGGGTTGCGCAAACAAACCACGGCCGCAGGCACTGCGGCGGGGACAGCCTGAAGCTGATGCTACAAGGTGAGCGCACACCAGAGCAAAAGCTCTTTCTCCTGGCAGAACCGCAGGTTACAGCATCGGGGGGGACAGCCACACTCCCCAGGGGCGCTCCCTGTTCCATGATGTGCCGCCACGGCCCGACAGACCCTCACCAGCACCCGGTATCCCCCAACACCTCCCCGCGGCCCCCCCGGGTTTATCCCCCCGGCAGCACGGATCCTTGCCCCGCTGTGGCTCCAGAGTTTGCCTCAGCCCTGGGCATTGCCCAGCCGTGAGATGCTCTGGGGCGCCACGCTCACCCCTGCACCCCGGCTGCGGTGCGGGAGCCAGCGACACCCCGCTGGGAGCTGGGCCCAGCCCAGCCCATCCCTGCTTTGCTGCTCAGTTTAGCAAACCTGGCGCCTGGTGGCAGGGCTGGACTGGTTGTGCTGGGCCAAGTTAGGGTTTCTCTTGGCACCTCTGCGGGGATGCTGGTAAAGCCGTGCTGGGGGATCAGCTGCTCAGCGATCTCCCCTTTTCCTCGGAGGAGAACCGCCAAGCGCGGGGCCGGTAGCACCTCACAGCGGCTCTGCGGCCCTGCCAGCGCTCAGCACCGCCACGGGCCGGCAGCCCCTGTCCCAGCAGCACAGGCACTGTCCCAGCTCCGTCCCCCTGTCCCGGCTCCATCCCCCTGTCCTGGCTCCATCCCAGTGTCCCAGTTCCATCCCCCTGTCCCAGCTCCGTCCCCCTGTCCCAGTTCCATCCCCCTGTCCCAGTTCCATCCCCCTGTCCCAGTTCCATCCCCCTGTCCC
>NW_020799136.1:2807648-2829740 GCF_003259725.1 Athene cunicularia | reverse complement strand
GTCCAGCCGCTCGCTGCCGGCACAGGGAGCCCGCGGGCCAGCGCAGGCCCGAGAGGGAAGAGGGGCGAGTGCTCAGGCCAGGCCCCAGCCCGCCCCGAGAGCCCCTCAGCTCCGCGCCCCGAGAATCCGCTTCCCTCGGGCATGGGGCAACCTCCGCTTCCCCGGGAAGAGCGGCCCAGCGCCCCGACCGCTCCCCCCGGCTCGGCAGCCTGGCTCCACCACACCATCTGCAAACATTTCCTTAAGCTATTTGCACATCTTAAAAATAAAATCCTTTATTGATAATATGAACGTTTAACATGTTTAATGCCATCAGCTATAAAAATGATTAAAGACTTCAGCTTGGTACGTTTGGCTTTACAAATTTACAAGTGTTAATGAATTAATACTAGTGTATACATTTTGCACTTCATTATACTCCATTAGCCAGTGACACACTCTGCAACAATGTCTGCTCGGAACAGATGTGAGTTATAGAAGAAATATTTAGTTGCTTCCACACAGAATCTACATCAACAGTTAAATACTAACTCTAAATGTCTTACTGGATTAGTTGGATCCGCTTTAATATCTTGTGCTTAGTTTCTCTCAGAAGATAGGCTACTAGCAAAAATACATTCCTTTGCACACCCCCTTCCCGTATTATATTTTAGAAGAAACAGTACTCAGTGCATTTCCTAATAGACTTCATCATAGTTATCTCTCTCTCTCTCTAGAGCTATCGATAAAGGAAGGGGATAATACCACTTAGATTAATGTCAAAGCAAAGAAACACGTTAAAGCAGTGTATACAAAAGCCTCACTTTTGAATCTGAAGTGATACATGGGCCAAAATCCATCTGCCCATCAGTCTCTGCAATTACTCTCATCAAGAGGAAAAACCTGCTGTGGATACTTAAAAAAAGTAGTAAATGTGCTTCCACAAGAGTCACTGCCCGTTTATCTCCAGGCTGCCTCTGTCTCCCTGCTGTTCCGGACTAGGCATTGTCTTCCGCTGCACCGGACTAGGGACAACACAGGTAACGGCATCATTTAAAGCTGCTGAGGGTCTGCAGAACCCCCTTGCTCTAGTCTCGAGGCCGGGAGCTGCACAACGGCCGCGTCTGGGCAGCCCCCGGGCTCTGACGGCCTGCGAAACTCAGCTGAGCCGGGGGGAGCGACGGGTCACGGCCAGCAGTGCCCCCCCCGGTGCCGCAGGGGCCCTGCCTGCAGCGAAGGTGGATGGATTCTAATTAAACAGCGACAAATGAGAGAGGAGGGGTGGCAGCGGGAAGCTGCGCTCTGCGTAACCAGGACACGAGGGGAGCGCTGAGCACTGACACCCGCAGCAAGTCCAGTGGCTGAATTTAGGACCGGTTCACATACCCCACCTGAGATTTTTAACTTGGGGTTGTGCCCTCGGCCTCTGCTGCTGCTCCGCGGAGCGTCTGCCTTGCCCTCCTCAGCGCAGTGACCCGGGACGGGCCGAGCACGGGCAGCACACCGGCACGGCTGCGGCCAGGACCCGGCACAGCCATCGGCTGCTTCTCCCCTCCTCGGCCCAAGTAATTTTTCACACACACGATTGCCTCAAACTTAGGCAATTCCTCACTAAATGACTTTTTAATCTCAGTGATTTCCCACATTCTCTTCATATTAGGCGGAACATCAAGAATAAAGATTTTCCTAATGCGCTGCGTATTTAGTACGTGTGTGTAAAACTACTTACACACCTACACGTATTCAGTTACACAGCAGTAACGGTTTGCAGCCAAGGACAGCCAGCAAGATCCCACAGCTAACTCATGGGTTAAGTCCAGGTCAGCCAGACACAACTGACAGAGATGAGGAACAAAATTATTGCTTCTGTTTATAGTAGAAGATCCCATGTTACTGCTGCAAAAAACCTGTATCGTGTGGACTAGTGATTTTTTTTTTTTTCAAGTAATAGTGAGATCTTTGTCAAGTAATAGCAAAAGCCTTTTTCTCAGAAGTTCTACACACAACAGTAGAATGCTTGGAGAGCTTGAAAATTCAAGGTGACACACCAGAAAGCAGAGTTTAGCCATTTAAAGCACACAGGCATCTCCACAGAATGTGTGACAGGAAAGCAAATAAAGAACTGCATGGACAACGAATACCGAGAGAAAAGTAATCTGGATTGTACTACGGCTAAATTTTACCCCAAGAAACTGATGTGTGCTTCCTCAAATAGCTGGGAGCTACGTCCTGGAGGACAAAGCGTGGCTGGCTGCATCAGTCCAGTGGTCACCCTACAGAATTTGTAGCACATCTGCTAACTCATCGTAGCAAATGCAAAGAATTAAAACCAGTGTGGTTTCGACATTCAGGACTCACAGAAGAATTTGTTTCTCCACCTAGATGGTCCCCCTCCTCACCTTTTTCAGAGGATCACATTCATATTGCAGGCTTAGTTCAGGCACTTTTTATAAAATGTTCGTATCTGGAGCGAAAAGTCTGCAAAAGTTATTTCTGCATAATTTAAAAGTAGCATTTCAGTCCCATTAGAGTTTGACAGTTAGGTCCCATCACATGATTAGGGTTCTTGTTATCTCTAATGATCTGACCGCTGCCGTGAGACATTTTGAGGCTACTGTATAGCTGTAGTTAAGGTTTCTTCATAAACAAAAATATTTTCCTACCTATCAAAAAAGAAAAAAAAATATACTAAATGCTTTATACAGACAGAATCTGCTACTATGGAAATAAATAACATGGAGTGGAAAAACAGTGTCTTAGCTCTAGGATGCTAAGCCATGGAATGTCACATTCACAATTCCTGGAGACTAGCTGCTGGTTGGCAGGAGAATCTCCAGGTCTTTGCCGTTGGACACCACAGTGTTGTTAGAGCAGCTACTTGCCACGTCCGTGGGGGCCCCCAGCGGGGACGCCTGGGAGGAGGCTTTGCTTAGCGGAGCAGGAGCAGCAGGTGACTGAGCGAGGCCGGGTTTCTTGGGGGGAATGGGTGGAGGGTTCCCTCTTTCTGCTCTGGGAATGGTCGGTGACTTAATTCCAGGAGACAGCGGGCTCAGGGGACTGGAAACCTTGCCAGGGCTTGGAGAGTGACCGGATTCGTTTTTGGGGCTCACGGCATTTGCCAGATTTCGATAGTCCGTGCCAAAAGGTGAGCTGTTGGGGGAGACGGGTTTAATGGGTCCCTGCTGGCTGGTGAATCTGGAGAGGACCTGAGTGACTGTATTGCGGGCCAGCTGCTTGGCGGCAGAGTTATCTGCTAGAGTAGGAGACAGATCCCGGGAGGGTGGACTCTGCAGACCACTCGACTGGTGGTCCTGTTCAGCTTGGGACTGAAACTTGTGCCGAGCTGCATGGAAGCGCTGGTTGATCCCCACCTGGTAGGATGACTGGTAACTGGGGCTGCTCGCCGACGCTCCCACTAAGCGTTTCGTCAGAACTGGTGAGGAGCAGGGAGAAGGCGTTAGGGAGGAGGCAGCTGTGCTGCTGGGAGACAGGGAGGCCCCGCTGGAAGGGATCTGGGACATGAGATGCACCGGTGACTCTGTTCTTACAGGAGAGCTCCCGTTCTCCACTGCAGTTTCTGAGGCTGCACCAGCAGATTTCTCCTTCTGAAGCGGGCTCTCTGCGGCGTTCGCCTGCAGCAGCTCAGCCCCCGCCTGCACGTCTGCCTCGCAGTGACCGTTGGATTTTGCGTAGGGCTGAGCAGGGCTGGGACACGTGGCGTGCGGCGCTTTGCCAGGGCTCGCTCGCTCTGCCTGCGGACTCTCCGTCTGGCAGGAGGCAGACTTCACGGCGGGACCCTCCGTTCCAACCGCTCTGGACACCACCGAGGGGCTGGGCTGCGACGGCTCCGTGGGACTGTGCTCCTGGCAAGAAGCCTCCAGCTCTTTCAGGGCTTTCTTCAGACATTCCACCTCTTCTTTGAGTGCTTTTGTACGGTTTTCTTCTCTGTTCAGCTTGGCTTTCAGCTGCTCTCTTTCAATGTCAAACTCCGAGAGTTGCTTTTCCACTTGTGCTTCCATCTGCAAACCCCGCTTCCTCTTGGACACCAGCTCCTCTTCCAGTTTACTCACCTTACTCTTCTCTTTTTCCAGTTTCAAGCTCAGTTCTGCCGTCTTCTGTCCCTCTTCAGCTGCTTTGGCAGTGGCTTTCTTGCACTCCACTACAAGCATGGAAGACAGTTGCTTGTGGCGTGCCCTCTCCTCCTCCAACTGGCTTGAGAGCTTCTTCTGTTCTTTTTCAAACTTTTTCACTTGGGATTTTTCAAACTCCAACTGGAAGGTAAGAACAAAAAGCACTCTAAGGGAAGTGCGAAACCTCCTGAAAGTAAATTAAGTACAGTGCCCCAAGAGGGAGCTGGGTTACTGGGTATCTTGGAGAAATTCCCCAGTAAAAGGCGGCAACGTCTGAGAAAGAGGTTCTTGCCCCGGGTAGCTGCAAGAGAGTCTTGTGTGACTCAGGTTGCACGTACTAAGAATTATTACTTACTAGTAGTTTTACCATGTATGAAATTCAATTGACCTTTCGTGAGATATACAGCCAGGCTGGCATGCACGGACTGAACAAGCGATCTGGAGCAAAGCTTCCTTCCACCTCATTTACTACTTTGTTCGTTTGCCTTTTAAAGGCATTTAGGCTTTAAAATGCTGATGTGTTATGTATGTTTAATAAAAGTCTACAGTGCTTGAGTAACAAAATAGTAGCTTAAATATTTATTATCGTCTCTGAATAACCCCCCTGGGAGATCTTTCATGACTTACTCTGAATTTTGAGTGCTAGAGAGCCCTATCATTTGTAAGTGCAGCCCTGATCTTGAGAACTTCTCAGATTTCAGGCTGAAGTTAAGATTTCAAAGCATTTCATTGCCTATTAATGGCTTTTAGCACCGCTCAGCTACCAAAACACCCCGAAAAATTCAGCTTGTTTTTCCTATCAAAACGCTGAAGGCTCGAAGCACCTTCCAGAGGAGGGAGGGTCCCTGCTAATCCTCCAGCGCGAAGGTGCAATCAGACATCAGAGCCGCGTTCACCGCCCGGGTTTCCGTGGGCTGGGAACCGCCAGCACGTACCTGCTGGGTGAGGCGCTCCCGCTCCTTCTCCAGCATGTAGGTGACATCATCCCCCTCGGCCGTGTCCTGGGCGTGCCGCTGCCGCTCCTCCTCCAGGTCCAGAATCACCTGCCAGGCAGAGAGCGGCCACTGAGCCACGGGCATGGACCAGCGCCTTCGGGAGAGCAGCCCCCGCCGCCTCAGACATCCAAACGCAACTCAAAAAAAATCATTAGAAGCAGCTTTTGCCCGAGCCGGGACACCACGTTACGCTCTGGCAGAGGCAGGTCAGTCTGTGGCAGAAGCCGGGGAAACCTCACACTGCGCGTATCCGCGGATGGTTCTGCGCCGCGTGCTCATCTTCTGCCCGCCGAGCGGCCTGGAGCGGCCCACGTCACCCCGCCCTGGTGCTGGGTGCCCTCCCCAGAGCCCCCTGGCAGGAGCATTCATCTAAACCCTGCTGGGAGCAGAGGGGCACGAAGCCCCGACAAGAGGCTTTTGGTGGTAACTCGCACCCCGGTTCCTTGCAGGGGATTTGAGGACCGCAGTGCCAAGTTTATTTTAAAGAACATTAATTTGTTCTTCCACTTAAGAACAAGATGAGCTCTTGAAATGAAACTGCTTGCCATAAGGACCCAGTTAAGGAGCTCCTTCAGCTTTAACACTGAATTACATGAATAATTGAAATTCTGTTCACTCAACAGAAAAGCCAGAATACAAACTTCCCAAGAGACTCCGCTCTACCTCACCACCACCACTCTGGGCTCTCCCGACACACGCTCACCATGAATGCAGCAGCTCCTCAGTCTTCCTGAAATTTAAGCTTCCAAACAATGCTCAAATATCTTTAAGTAAACTAGGAACGTTTTTACGGAAGGACTCAGGAAGGGTAGAAGGAGGGGAAAAAAAAAAAATAAAAATCTGATTTTAATAGCATGATTTAGCCAGACACTTGGCTGAAAAGTGAAACAGCCCTGCTGCTGCTTCCAGACACAAACCAAAAGCTGAAGACACCTCCAGCTGCCCACCCTAAGCGTAGTGTCCGTGATGTAAAAATCAAGCTGGCTGGTTACTTATGCCATAGTAAGGTTTCTGCAACAGAAATGCTTCAGGTTATTCACAGACCAAGAGGAACTTGCTCTGTCTTAACCCCATCAAAACAGATCACAGGAAAATAAACTTTAACCCACATGCTGATGAGCAATGAAACAGAGGGTTCAACTTTGAACCTTTGGATTGGAAACAGAACGTGACTACTTGTATTTGAGATCTTTGTACACCGTTTAGTAAGTTTTAATCAAAGCAAGAGTGACATACCTGAAAAAATACGGGATGGTACTGGCCCAGGCCCAGGCCTTAGCCAAAAGTACACCTAGATCTGACATGGTAAGAGACAGCTTCTAGACCCCAGGGTAACGGCACCACCTCACAGGCTGCCACAGACACCAGTGAAAGCAGAAATCACAGCTATATTTTTTTTAAGATGGGAAAGTAGTATGCAAAGGGGTTAAGATAGTGTGTTGAGAGGCAGGTGACTGCAGGGACACCCCAGAGAGCTTCTCCCAGACTCCAGTGATGTGCTCTTGGGAAACGATGCTCTCCCCTGACTACATAGCAGGGACAAATACTTGAATAATTTTGACTTGTTTAAATTTACTGCAGGATAAAACAAACACGTAAACACGTTTTTTTGTCGAAGCGAACTATTTAAATAAAGAGAGTATGTTGTAGCAAGACTCCCAGAACAGGGTTCAGTGGAGTCCTGCTCTCAGAGTTGTGTGGAGCTTTACGCCCCCCGGGTACACCACGGCACACCGAGCACTTCACTGCTGTCAATGTACGCTAAAGCTCTATGTGAAGAAGAATAAATGCAAAAGCCCTTTCAGTTACCAGAACTCAAGGCATTTAAGTGTTTTTACTGAAGTGAACATTATAAAAATGCAAATATTCTGCACCTCTTATTTGAAGGAAAACCCACCTTTCTGTGCCTGCTTTCCGCAGCTGCTAGCTGGGATAACATTCTTTCCTGCATATTCTTGCAATGTTTCATCACCACTTTCAAAATAGACAGGGGATTGGAGCATACTGGCTGCTTTTCACCATGATTTCCCTCTTTCAGGGTCTCAAAATCTCTCTGCAAAGCCATGAGTGGATCACTGATGTTGTACTTCCCATAGCGTTCTTCAATGAACGTGTCTCTATGCTGGGCCTGCAATACAAAAGAAAATTGGCATTTCAATACACTTAAACCAGAAAACTAGCTAAAGCAGTACTTTGTAGTTGATATTCCTCTTCCACAGTTTTCCACTTAAAGAGATCTTAATCCATCTCCTGTTATCTGCTGTAAGAATAAGAATATTCAGACAGAAAAACCACAAGCGCGTCATTCGTTAAGAGGCAAGAACAAGAGTAACTCATAAGGCAAGTCTGCCAGGTGATCTACCGCTGAACAGCAGCACAGTCCATGCCACACGTGTCCTCCAAAGCCCACCTGGATGTCGCCATCTCTGGTCAGGCCCATACCAAGGGGACAAAGACCACGTTTTCCACACACTCAGTGCACACGCTGCTCCTCTAGTGGAGACTCGGATCAACAAGGTCAGACTGCCGAAAGTGAAGTGTACGGTGAGGACAATCATCCCTCCGGGATCAGAAGGGATTTTTAAGCTGTTAACAGTTCAAGTTTCAGCCAGGCTCCAAGCTAATAAAAACACTCATTAATCCATTTAAAAATGGGCAAAAGTTGATGTTCCCCCACTAATAAAGACAGTAGAAACTGAGAAGGGTCAAATATACACAAGGGGGCCCAGCTCTCACAGGCTGAACTGAAGCCACCTGCTCTCCAGGGAAGATACTCCAGTCTTGAAAAAATTTGCAAAAATCCCCCTTCCAGGAGCACAAGCAAATGCATCCTCTTCGCGGGCAGTCCGACACAAGCATGTGGGAGGGTGTATGAAGGATGTGCTCAATTTCTCGCTGTCCCTCCAGCTGAACAGCATCCTTTAACCAGTTGGTCCCAAGCAAACCAGAAGCAAAGGGAAGCCTTGCTTCAAAACACAGCCTCTCCAGAATACATCCCATCTACTGACATCCCCACACCACAGCTACCCGCTACCTATGCCCGTGACTTACATTCCACAACCGGGTGAGAGAAGGTAAATATCAATTCTTCCTCATTTAATCATTCACTGCTGCACTGGTGGAAGAGCAGTTGTGCAGTCGCCTTGACTATGTCACCATCAAAGAATTTAATGTTGAGCAATTAAAGAGTTTTATTCTCACAACAGCTTATAAATCCGTGAATTGTTAATAAAATCCTTAATAGTCTCATCCAGACTAAACAGAGTTTAGTTTCTCAAGAAGCAAGATAGGAATGATTAGGTTTCTTTTGGTGACGTGTAAGAACGAAGGAGAGTCACACATAAAAGGGTTTGCATTTACGATGTTTAGAATCGGCCATTCCAGCTGGCAATCTGTTTGTTAGGATACCAATAGCCTTGTCCTACTGACGGACTACTGGGAAGTTCTAAAACACAACCCGAAATTGCATAAACACACAGATACTGAAATATCATCTCCATGTTTACCACCACGATAAGAAGCCTTATGAAAACTGACATCCGCGCAACAGGGATGTAAGAGGGAAAACGACCTAGACTCCAAAGAGCCCTCAGAGCTGATCTATCTGGCTCCAAGAAATCTAATAATTGATGTCAACTGAAACAGCTACGGGCTAATGCCACGTGTTTGTGGAGACCCGTGACGGGGCTTCGTTCCAGTGCGCATCACTGACGGCACAGCCCCGCGCACAGCAGAGCTGATGCACCCTGCCGGGAGAGAACAGCGCCCGGATCCGAGGGGTAAATCCGATTCTTCTTGATTCATCACAGTCACCGCAACTGGTCCTTGCGAGATAAGTCGTCCCTTTACTTTTCTAGAGCGTACAAATGATTAGGTCTGTTCTGCGGAGGCTGCAGGGGAAGGGGGGGCTCTCCTCTGCACCAGCCTCCTCGAAACGCAGAGCCCCGGTACCTTTAACCACGTTCTTCTTCCCCAGCGCGTGATCACCTTTAAGGGTTTAATCTGGAGGTGCCTTCTCACGGTTAACCAGCGAAGCACCCGTGACCCACTGGGGAGGTGACACCGGCTCACTCAGAGGACACACGCCTCGCGAGGCGGCTCCCAACCAACGCTGCCCGCGTGCCACTGGGGGGGCTGCGGCAGCCTGGGCACCCCCTCGAGCCCTGGGCAGAGGGAAGCCGTTCCCCACCGAGCACAGCAGCTTCTCAGGGCTGGCGAAGGGCTCCCAGCACCAGCTGCACGAAGCCCGGGCGCCCTGATCCGTGGGCTGGCCCTGGGCTGTGGCGGGGGGAGACGAGCCCTGCCTTGAGCACAGAGCGGAACGGAGCCGCCCCCCCGGGCGCTTCTTCAGGAACCCTTCGGCCAACCCGCGCGGCCACTGGCGGCGGCCAACGGCTGCTTAGGAGGTTGCTCGAGGACATCTTTCAGATAGGCAAGACCGAGTCTCACGGACATGAAAAGACAACTTAGAAGCCCATTATTTACTGGAACGGCCATTTTCTGATGTCCCGGTAAACTGCATCAAAAATGCAAACGCTTCCCCCAAGCGTACGAGAGCTCTCGACACCAGCCCACATGCCGCTCAGCACAGATCCTCCGAAACAGCTGTAACCGAGCTGTGCAGGGCAGAGGGCTCAGCTACGCAACAAAGCTTTGCTTCACTCAAACAGCTGATGAGATTTGCTGGCCCTGCCTATATTCTAAGATGCACCCGTGTGATTAGCATGGGGGAAAAAAAAAAAAAAAAAAAGGTCAATCTCTGCTCTCAAAGGGAGAAGAGTATGCATTACCTTGACAAGAGGCATAAAAAACCCCAAACCAAAACACTTTTCCTTCCCTGTCTCCTCCATGACCAAACCCAATGAGGGACATTTATCCCACTGGTTACTGGTTTGGAGTGGTATTTTAACCCTTGCAGTAAACAAATACAGAGAAACAGCTCACCCCTCCCTCTTTATCAGTAATAGCCACCAGGAACCAGTGGATACCTTTGATCAGAGCTGAAGATATTGAAAAAAAAAAAAAAAAAGAGGAAGGAAAAGATCAGCCCTGGAAATGGGAGGGCAGTCCTGGATAATGAGCCACCCCTGGTTTAATGAATCACAGGAAGAACGACAGGCTTTTGGGTTGGTTTTTTTTTTTTGAGGGGCAGGAAATCTTCAGTTATTCTGAAGAATCTCTAAAAATGACTCAACCAAACCTTATTATAAGTATGCTGGGAATTTCTAGGTGACTCAAACGTTAAAAACTCTGTAAATACAAACAGAGATATTCCCCCAGCTGGCCTGAGCGCTCCAACAGATGAGCTGCTCTCCCCTCAGACCCAGCCGACCGCGGTGCCGGTCCCTCTACGGCCGCAGAAATGTGGGAGAAACCCTTCGGGGGGGCACCAGCACATGAACAGCGTAAGCAAAGCGAGGACGCGTGGAGAGTTTACTCCCGGGCAAGGTCTGTCTAATAAAATCTTAAAGAACTGGGATTAAGGGCACACCCACTACCTATCCCCTCCCGTTTTGTGCAATAGTGGAGGTGTAACAAAAGCCAGGTCCCGCTGCTCTCCGCAGCGCCACGCTCTGAACTCCTGCTGGATTTAGCCCGGCGGTTTGGTTCCTGTCTGGGAAAGAACAAGAAGTTCTTCCTTGCTACTTTGAGCAATTAAGGATTTTTTTGAAGCATCATGACAAACAGATGAGATTATTAGAACGTTAATAGCTTTCTGAAGTCCAGCTCTTCTTTAGTAGCCAGCAGAGCATAAACATTTAATTAAAATTGTCTAGACTAGGAAAAGTCTGAAACAGGTCATCCTACACTGACCACGTTTAGTTTACAAAAACAAAGCCAGTGCTTCGGCGTTTGGGCCACCACGCACTCAGAAACGCAAATAAGGGATTTATCAGTCTGCTGCCCGTGACACCTCTGTGCTCCGGGTCCCACCGAGCAGCCGCGAAAATAATGGGGACAGCTCTTCTGAAGTCACCGTGCCCCGGGACGTTTTACAGCGAACTGTCACGTACGTGAGTGACTTCTCCGGCGGCTTGTGCTCCTCACCAAGGCAACTCTTCAGCTCAAGTCCTGCTATCACTGAAGGTCACATATAAACACCTCCAGCAGTTTTGATTTTTGAACTGAAATTCAGTCTTAAATAGTTTTTGTTCAACTTTCAAAAGAGAAGCAGCTTGAGGATGGAAGAGAAAGATTCTATTAGTGAGCCCGAAGCGGAAAAATCAACTTAGAGCTCAGATCCCACTATCAACCTACAAAAACACATAAACCCGCAGGAAATCAAGGTTCAACAACAAGGAAATAAGGTTACCAAAAATGCATTGGTAACAGGAGTGGAAAATTTAATCTGGAAAAGCAGAGATGACATCAGTTGTGCTTTGAAAGAAGATTCAATCTGCTGCAATTAGAAGACCGTCTAATTTAGCACCTCCACCTGTACCCCTTCAAATACGCAGACTTACAAATTTCCTATGAAAACATTCAAATTCCAAGAGCAACTAAATGGACTATCTGGCAGTTTTGAAGACTATTAAATTGCCCTGCCCCAACAGGAAAAAAGATAACATTTAAGCTTGGGCTGCTCTTAAAAAACGGAAGCAACTATGCACGGTAACTGCCCTCAAAAAGAAAACTCCCGGCAATCAGGAGAATTAAGACATATGCAGAGAAGGGACCATTTTAAACTGGCTGGTTTTAGCTCAAGAGAGGGTAACTGCCCACTGCCAGTCCACTTGAAACGGGATAATTCTGATTTTTCGGAGCAGAAGGAATATCTGACACCACTGAAGAAATGTTTCCTGTGCAGGCAGGCGAAGCAATGGCTTCGCTTCGTTAGGGAAAAGCTACTGCTTCCTCCTGGGATTTCTAGACTGGTTTGGGATGGATGTTTCTCATAACCTATTTGTGTAATTTTTTTTTTTTTTTTTTTTTTTTTAGATTTCTTTTTACTGAAACCTTGTTTATGTGACATTTAGCATTTTCTCTCTGCCTTCAATAATCTTTGACAACTTGTTTTACTGGAACATCAAAAGGGGAATTTCCAAGTCTCGTTTCAAGTATTGTTTGGACACTAGAGGATTACTCTTGTCTGTAATTTTAGAGTTTAAGTTTTAACCCTCGGCACAACACAAACACGCTGTTAATTAACTGTAGCTACTGTGTACGCACTCCTCCAGTAATAATTTGCACAGAAGTTCCTCCTTTCTGTTGCAGAGAGTGGTTTAATCTTTAAATAGCTTCTCACTGCCTTGAACTTCCTTATTAGCTTCTCTCCCCAGAGGCAGGTATTGGGAATAAAGACAAGCTGAGGTCACAGGAATCACTGACAGGGAGAAGGGAAACGGGGGCGGGGACCACTTGCTCCGCACAAAAATAAATGTCAAAAGGCTGGAGTGGGATTCCGAGTTTTACTTCAGCTCCAGCTCTGAAGCAATCCCTAGCAGAGAGCCACACAACCGAAATTAAATTGCTCAAATACAGTAGCTGTCTTAATTGCCATCATTACACCATGTGAACAGACCAGATAAACGAGAGCTCCCCACATCAGACCTGTTATCAGCTCCGGAAAACAAAGCATTTTCTTAGGAAATGTCGAGCAGCACAAAACTGCAACTCCTTTCGGTGGAAACTTCTGCTCCGTAGCGCAGATAATACAAATCCCAGCGTGAGCGTGGCCGTGCGCGGCTCCAGCACGCTCGTGGCCCGGGGACGGCACCGTGCTCACGCACCCGTCACCATTTACACGGGGAGCCTGACAGCGCCCGCACGGCTGAAATCCAGAGCTATTCCCACCTGGAAGGCATTCCCACACCTCTCCGCTCCTCGCTCAGCACCTCTCTGCGCACCGACAAGGTGAGGGGAGTCAGTCTTTCCAAAGATACTGGCAAATAGAGCTGCTTCAAGCAAGAAATAAATAAATAAATAAATAGTCCCCAAACTTGCAAGAAAATCTGTAAGCAAAGCCTGCATTCCAGCAGGACAGCGCCCATGGGAGCACTGCTAGATCTAAGCTGCTTTACAAGTGATGCAAAAGCCCATTTTGCCCCATCTGTGAAAGATTTACTAGCATCTGCAGTCAGGTTTTATATTACTGAACTTTTTTTTTTTTTTTTTTTTTTTTTTTTTTTTTTTTTTTTTTTTATTTAAACAAGAGGTAGACTCAGCTTTTGAAACTGCACTGTAAACTTAATTTATAAATCCACTGACAAATGAACACTTAATTTTGCAATGCATTAATACTGCTTTACAGAATGAATCACTGAATTCAGAAGCAAAGCAATGAACACCAGCTCCCAGTCATTAACACAAAATAGATAGCTTCTACTCCAGTGTGAATTGCCTAGGGCCTTATTAACATAAAAGAATAAACCAGAAAGCTGTTTCCTGTTTTCTAAAAGTAAACAGAACTTCATCTCTAATGTATGGAAAATTCTCATTTAAAGAACAGGGGGCAGGGAACAAAGTGCTCTCACACAGCGAGAGAGACCCATTTAAATATTGAATTGTTTCCAGTCATGGTGCTATTTTAGAAGACGAACCTGTGGCTCACACAAGCAATCCTTTCTACATTGCAACGAGGACTGAGAATCTAGCCCTTAGTGTTATGCAACTCTGGCAGCATCTGTTTTTTTTGGATGATTTAAATATGATTATAACTACAGGAAAAGGAGCACAATAAGAAGCGAGACTTAAGGTCTGTTCCAAGGAGAACGCTGAGATTTATGTGGTGGACAGGAAGCTACTTTCAGGCAAAAAAAAAAAAAAAAAAGCACAGCTTTTTTCAAAGAGGTTTTAAAATAGAGAAAGCAAACCGAAACACTGGAAAAGAATATTCTGAATACAGTATGTTCGCTCACTGAATCCTTTATCCTAGTATCTTGTGTTCGAACCGCAGTAACATCGCAATTTGAAATGGATGTCAGAAGTCAAGACCAGGTCCGGTGCAGATGTCCCCACCACAAACACCCACCGCTCAATTGAAAACAATACACAAGGAAAAAGGTAAACCGCAGAACAAAACCCGCGAAGGACAGAAGCCAGCCAGAGCAAGTCACAATAAGCCAGCGGCATCAGTTAGAGGTGACCTAACAACTGCTCTTTGTAACATGAATCTGAGCACCGGACACATAAACCCCAGGAGCTAAACCTTCCATCCCCGCGGGCAGAGGGATGCTGCCCCGGGCAGGGGGCACAGAGGTCCCCAGGGAGAACGGGTGAAGACCTGGGGGAGAAAGGAGGAAAGCAAAGGAGAAACTAAGCCAGCGGTCTCTGGAAAGCCAGGCTCAGCCACTCGAGTTCGACAGCGAGGAACAGGGCCGGTGCCAACCAACAAGTGGGCTGGTATCATGAGGGAGAAGGAAACTATTTTAGGCTTTGTCATCTGCACGCATAGATTCTCTCTGCTAAATGCCAGATGCTAAATGCTTTTCTCTAAGCATGCAGGAATATCAATTATTGCAGACTGTACTATAATCAAATTACAAGTTTACAAATTAAGGTTCTCTTGCTCTGTGAGCGCTTGTTCTTTACTCTAATGTAACTGAGGATCTGCCTCAAACATCCAGAGCCTTCAGACGCATTTAAATCCGAATGAGAAGTCAAATTAGCCCATGAAGGGAGATTCATTTTTCTTACTATATGGGAAGGAAATAGGCAGACAAACCCCCGGTTTTTAACCACTGACATCCACATGAGAACAGAACTGCTGGAGAACACTGGCACTGGGTGAGATCACACAATGCCCTAACGAAGGTCAGGTTCCACTCCACCTCTTTCCAACACACACACGTGCACTTGATGTAAAACTATCACACCTCCAAAGGGATCTGCCTGCGGAGGAGGACACGCTGTTCACAGGGACAGAGCCCGCAAGGAGCCCACAGCCTGACAGTTCCTCCTGTGTGTGGAACCCCCGACCCCCCCCAGCCCCAGCTCTGACTGCCCCGGGCGCGCGAGCCGGCCTGAACGCTCTCCCAGTTCCAATCCTTCATTCGGTTGTAGAAGGCTTTTTCTTCAGGGCAGCGTTTTTGCATGTAACAAAACAGGAGTAAACACATTAGCAAGGTGGGTTTTCCTTTGATTAGTCACACGCGATAAAATTATTTCAGCAAGTGAAGCACTGTAAAGCTGTTACCACGGCTACTATCAATAAACAAAACGAAAAGCTCAGTAAGGCCAGAATTTCTCAAGCTGTATATTCCAAATAAATGGACAAAGCAAAGCTGGGAATTTTCTGCTTCTGAAACTCTGCCCAGGCACCAGATTTAAGCAGTTACAAGGCTTTCTTCCTTCCACGGATCAAGAGGCCAGCGCAGGCCCTGGCAGCCGGGCTGCAGGCGCGGCGTTCCGGAGCTCCCGCAGCCGAGCAGCAGCGTGGCTGCAGAGCGAGAGCCCCTCTCGGGCAGCGTGGCAGGGGGTTCACCTTCCCAGGCAGGGCTGCAGGCAGAGCCAGCTCCGAAACAAAGCTTTTACTGCCTTTTCCTACCACCTTCAGCTTTCCGCACATTCTTAAGGTGGAACACTACCGTGTATCCCATACAAAAGAAGGGGAAACCAGCACCAACCTTTGATTAGCTTGGTATTTGACATTACATAAGAGGTCACAATTCCGTATGATTTCTTCTCAGTTACGAGTTCTTGACAAGTTATGTCAGAGGGCATTCCAACTATATTAAACTCCTCGCGCAGGAGGGAGCTGCAGGTTGAAGTTCAACAGAAAAGGTAATTGCTTTACGCTATTGGAAGGTACACAACAAAACCCCTTTGGAACGGAGCCGCTGCATTCCTTCCCATCGCTCTCGCTGCGCTCCATGACACGCATTTCACACCGCGGTATTAAAGTGATGCTTGTTTTGGTAACACGTTCTGACCACACAGAATTAGAAAACTGATCCCAGGACAGAGAAATTTGCGAGTCTGTTCCAAGAGAGGAACCAAGCCTTCCACCCGTGCTGGTTTTGAGAGGGTAACGATACCCCTCCGAAATAAAAAGACTGTATAAACGCAAAAGTGATTAACAGTAAACACATAAACATCCCTGCTGTTTTGGAGGAGGATCTCCCTCCACCACCCCAAAAGGTGTCTGTATTTGGAACCAAGCTACGGAAGCTTTTGCTGGAAAACCGAGTGCCTGCAGCTCTCGGCCCTGCAAGCTGCCCTTCCTCTTTTCAAAGAGCTGAAAGTTTAAACGTTATGAGCAGTGACAGGTCAGCTTGAAAAAGCCTTCAATATTCAACCCTGTCACAACCCATTTCTTCAAAAATTGACCCCTTCCATCATTAATGCTGCTATTTTTTTTTTCCCCCCACCTTCCTGAGGCGGAGTGCCAGCTAAGCATCCATCAAAAAGCAGCAGCGTTACACACGGACTACGCATTTTTTAAATATTTTCTAGGCTCAGCATTAACACACCACAGAGTACCACAGCCCACACTGCTGAAGGAGGGGAGCAGAAGCACAGAGCTAACGCCACACACCACCACCACTCCAGCCACTCTTTCTGCAGCACGAGCTACCCCTGCAAGGAGGGGTCCTGCAGGCTCCAGCACCACCCCTGCCCCGTCCCGTCCCAAGAGCTCCCACAACCGTGACATCAGCTGCACTGACATGGGCTGAAACTCTTTTGATGGGTCAGTTTTAGCTGTTATCTACCTCCCTGGAAGGTTACACTAATGCTTGAGCCAGCAAAGGGAAAGAAGAAGTAGCTGAGAACAGAGATCTGCTGCTCTCAGCAGCAGCGCCAGCTTAGATTGGCTTAGGACAGTACAAAGGCACAGATGCTTTTTTCTTAGTGTGAAGTTATTCTTAGTGTGAAGTAGTTATTCTCACTAAAAGACTTATCTGTGACCCCTTCTGGCGAGAAGAATTTCTGCTTTAAGAAGCCCTCCTTACTAAAGGAGAACAAAACCAACAAAGGAAGTCTGACAGAGCTTCTACACTTCTCACAATAGCAGAAACCCATGGTTCTTTATCAGGAAGGGTGAAAGGAGACGAGTAAGTCTGTATTTCAACACTGAAATGCTTCTTGCGGCCAGCTTTCAATAATTAATTCCCAAACACAGAATGACACACACCATTTATTTTCTAATACTGCTGATATTAAGATGGGATTCTGAATCAGTAATAAATCTTTGCCTCTGAACTTCACCTTGGATGCGAGAGCTTTGCAGAACCTACAGTAGTAGTACTGTTGTCATTTTTGTCTCTTATCAAGGCACTTACAACATACCTTTAAGGCTTCTATGACAAGATCTCTTGCTTCTAATTCTCCCTCAAGAATGCTAAACAGCGTCAGTAGCTCTGGTTTGCTGAGTTTTTCCAGATTCATCCTGAAAACCTGAAAAAATGGAACACAATTTACTAGGTATATCTCTGTACATTGAAACCAGTATTCTAAGCTATGACATATAATCTCCATTTAACTTCTGTTTCCAGTTTTTTAGACTGCAAATTGCCGTGGGGAGAAAGGGGACAATACACAAGGTGAACATTTTCTCTTCAGCTTCCGAGAGCAGCTGCAGAAGATGCATTTTTCACCTTTTCCCAAGGGGTCGTCAGCATACACACATCCAGATGGTGCAGGCAGGACGTACGGGCTAACACGACAGTATAATATTCACCGAGAAGGAGCCAAAGTTAACAGGAGAGGGAAAACCATGGATATTTAAAAGCCATATGACTGTAAATTAGACATCTGGATCAGACAGCTGCAGACATCCCTGAAAGGAGGCTGAGGCTGGGGTGACCGCAGCCCAGAGCGGGCCACCCACACAAACTCGACGGTCAAGGTCAAGCTGCGGGCTACGGTACGGCTCCTGGGCCACTACACATCCCTGATGGAACTGGCCCAGACCACTTTGCAAAAATCAATGCCGCGGAAAACACACATTTAATTACTCTTCTTTCAAACTGTTTCAGCGTCACCATCATTTATTAAATATAATTTTACCACCCGCAAAAGCACAAAGATCCTTCATCTGAACTGCACAGACAGCTTCCCCCCCCCCCGCATCTTTGCTGATACACTTGACATTGCCTACTAATAAGCCATTTGAATACGTTATTTTGTGAACAATGGAAACCATTTCACAGACTAAATCCTTGTCTCTGGTGCAAATATACCCAACGATACAACCTTGTGCTTAGTGCAACAATCGAACGCACTTTTCTGAGCCCAAGTCACATCCACCCCTCGCCACGCCTTGTATCAATCAGAAAGTGCTACGGCACGAAGCAGCTACTCAGATGTCAAACTCCTCTGGCAAGTGATAAAGAGTTAACTTAACCTTTCCCGGAGAAGTCTATCCAGCTAAAACATCCAACTGAATTTTTCTGAAGTCACTGCTGCTTTACAACTGATTTGCATAACTGTGCCTTGGAGAATTATGCACAAATACAAGTTCTATCTTGTTTACGCCAAAGCAGTTTTCCAGTTGCTGGGAACAGAAAGTTCTGCTTGCGGAGAGCAGTAGGTAGCCTTCCTACTCCGAGAGAAATTGGAAATCTACCTGGTGGCCCCTCTGCTGCGCAGGCAAGTTTCTCGTCACACAGTCGAGTTCTTGCTCCACACCGCATCTTACACGACATTCTGTGAAGCAGCAACATTTCTCACACTCTTCTGGCTGGTCCTACGCTGGCTCAAGGAAACCGCACTGGAACCCCACGACAGTCTGGGGTACTGTGGCTCTTCCAAAACCAATTTAGCTGGACACCCATCGGTCAGCAGCGCATTTACCTTCCCTCCTGCGGGTCCACTAACACATGCTCAAGAGGAACACACGAGGGGAGTGTTTGGCAAAACCCGTTTGTATCCGTCATAACTTAAAAAAAAACCAAACGATCAAGACCTGACACAAAAGCATGACCTAGGAAACTCACTCCATCGAGTCAAACCGTGTTTCAGCGGGCCAGGGCAGCGCTGGCCAGGGCTGGTCACTGTTCAGATCGGACGGCAGCCTCCTGCAGAGAGCTGTCGAGGCCGTGAACCTGACCCTCGGCTTCAGGTGCCTCTGCTGGCGGCTGTTGGCATGGGGAGCTGCCCAGCCGAGATCCCAGGGCAGGAGGAGGAGATTTACACCTTGTTCATCTTACAGAAAAAGGGACAGAGTGCAACAGAACAGCACAGCGATGCTAAAACATAAATAAATAGGCATAGAGGGTGTGAAAAGAGGGGGCCTGGTTTTAGCCTTTAACATTTACCATGCTTATGTTGGTACTTTGAGTCCAAGCTGCATCACTTCCCTGGGCAGGTTTTAAATCTGGAACATCGGAACGTCTTCTCAAGAGATGTGTGGCTTAATTTCAAGACCGTCTCAGTCCGTGCTCAGACTAAACTCACAGGAGCTAAGGCTGAATCGGTACCGATGGGAAAGAGCAACAACTTCTTTTTTTTTTTTTTTTTCCAGATACCCATGAAGTTACATTAGCTTTGTGGCATTATAAGCCAGAACCAAAAAGGAGAAGTTTTCTTTGAGATCTTAGAACAGAGCGTATCACCTAACCCTGTTACTCCAGAACCGTAAAATCTGAACATGGACTCTCAGTGTAACCGTGTCTGTGCTTTTCTCTGAAAAAAGAGATGGCACAGAAACATGCAGCTGCATCTCTCCATCAGCTACCGAACGGCACACTCTTAAAGCCAGGACAGCTACCAACTGCAGTTTGATATTTTGAAGCTATTAGTCTGGGCAGTAATCGTTTCTATTCTATATTCTGAATACACCCATTATGACTTGTACTTCACAATGTTATAGAACTAAGCCATGCTATTCTTAACGTGCCTCTAGCCTTTAATCAGCTTAATAACATAAACAAGCCAGTCCTAAAAATACACAGGTAAAAATACTTACAGAAATAAAGAGCAGGAGGCAGTTTGCACAGCAATCGTTTATACAACAACAGGTAGCATTACAGATCTCCGAGTGGTACAGCCTCAGCTTCCTTGGTGCAACCTGCTGCTAGAGAAGACCTTTACCTGCTCCGTTTGCACCGGTTATCCCACGCTGCTGAGGCGACAGACTGGGACCAGATGCTACAAATAAAGTCACTGCCCTAAAATAAAAAGCCCCTCTACACTGTGCTCGTATTCTGCACCGATTTACAGGGAACTCTGCATTAGAGCACGCCTGGCAGATACCTGCTCTGCAGAATCTGTAACAACCCCGAGAGCTCCCTTTTAGGGCCACGCGATACCAGGGAGCTGACAAATGGAAAAGAAGTTCCATTCGGTTTATGTTGTTATTTTACAAGAACAAGAAGCATCTCTGAATCAAAGAGCTAATAAGCACATATTCAAGCTCCTCCTCCCCTAACCAAATCCGAATCCCTTCCCGGCCCTCCAGCGTCACCGGCTCCTGAGCTGACCTTTCCCAGACTGCTTTCCGGTTACACGTCCCCGTGCCTTCCCTCGTCCCACTTTTTAATAAAAGATCGCACCAACCCTATTCAATTACCCAGTCCTCCCCCTTGCAAACAGTCCCATTCTGCCAAGCAGATCTGTACTCGTCAGCTGGGGAACCTGACCCATTATTTCAAAACCTTTAACCAAGAGATAGAGTTTCACAGCATCAGACACAAGATCTAGAAATACCCAGGGCCTGTTACCCCTTGACATGCAGTGAAACACGCTGATGAGTCCAATCATACAGATCGCAAACCACAAGGACCTCATTATTTAGCCTGATGGTATAAATATTTTCCCCGAGTCTGAGATACGCCACCATTTTTGGACAATAAGCAAGAGGTTAGAACATAAACAAAGATAATTACTTACTGCTTGCCTAAAGGTAACTTCCTTTTAGCTACGCTACGGACCATTAGCGAGTCTCCTCAGCAGACCCCCTCCTACCCTTGAAAGAGATAAAACTCTTCTTTTAGAAACTTATTTCCCAGTATTTAACTGAAAATAAATACCAAGACCAGTTCAAGCGTACGTACAGCCACACAAGCTAACAAACCAGGGTAAATTATCTTTGGCATGTGCCACTTCAGGAACAAAAGAGATAAGCTTCTAGAGCGTGGCAGCTCCTCCGCGCCCTGAATCACGCTACGATGATTATGAAACCATTAGAGGTTAGATTTCGCTGGGGCTCACACACACACGAGCACAAACCAAGTTAACCAACGCTGCCAGCGCAAGAGAACTTCACCGGCCGACTTGGGCGAGGGGCTGGGTCACTGCCCAGAGAGCAGCCGGAGCGCCCAGCCCCAGCCGGGGCGGCTGTCAAGTGGAAGCTTCAAGATACTCTGCAAGCACTTGGCTCAAAACTCTTTCTACTTTTTTTAAAAATATCATGAGGAACACAGCTTGTTGTTCCTTTTTTCCTCCAAAGGAGGGTATTTCCTTTCAAAAGCCGTGGTTGCAGCTATGCCAATGCAACAATGCCTCTATGTCTATAATCCTGAATCAGCTTCATTTTTTTTTTTTTCCTGTCCCTGAAGAGGAACTGATATTTTCCAGGACGTGTAATCATATTCATATGAGAACCTAAATGACTAGGTTGAAAACTCTTGATAGACAAGTTTTTTAAAATGCTGCTGCATGTGTAGCGTGATGCTTGAGCTGTTAAAATAATTACATGATATGTTTATATAATAAAAAAGCTAACATCCACTTTATAATGGTGCGTCCACAAAGCTACCCGGCATTGCATCAGAACTCAAGAGAATTAGGTTGGAACGAGCCGTGTGTGAGTCCTTCACCTCTGTGCCTTAGAACTGAAAGAGAGAAAGGACATCTACCCCCCAAAATCCTCCCCACCCTATTTATTTCTTGCAATACGACTTTGGATGAAGCAAATACCTAAAATTCACATTCAAATTACTGCTGGAGTCCTTGAACAACCGCTGTGCGGCAACTTGAAAAACGAAAAGCATCACCTTGCTCCTCCAGGCTCGGGGAGCGGGGCGGAGGGAAGGCGGGGAGCAGGGCCGGGCCCGGCCCCGGGCAGGGGACACCCAGACCCCGGCCTCGCCTGCCCCCCGGTCCCT
>NW_020799136.1:2797791-2807598 GCF_003259725.1 Athene cunicularia | reverse complement strand
CAGCTCCCCCGCGCGTCCGCAGCGCTCGCTGCACGGCGGAGCCTCCGCTGCCGCGCCGCAGCTGCTTTTCCAAACCGAGTTCTCGCTGAACCGGTGACATCTGAGGGCAGCAAGGAGGGGTTTGTCCTTCCAGGCTGGCACGGAGGGTCAGTGCTGCGGCGGACATTCCTGCCGCTGCCCGGTCCCGCTCTTGGAAACCCGGCAGAAAGGGGATCTTTGTGCGGACGGAGCTCTGCGGGAGCCTGACGCCTGACTGCCGATGAATTGAGCCTGTAAAGGTCACAGATGGAGGAGTTACATCAGGGAACATCTGGCACCAAAAGCCGCTCTGTTCTGGGGCTCGGCGAGGACACCCCGTGAACCCAGCCCCGCTGGAGCGCGGACATCTGCCAGTCCAGCACGTCCGCAGCGGTCGCAGCGAGGGCGAACTAAACACCTGCAGCCTTGAAACCCCGAGAATCAGCCCAGATGAGAGAAAAACATTTCTTAGCAGAGCCCGAATGCCTGTGCAGAAAGAATACAGTCAGTTGCCCGCTGGGCTGCGTTCGGGGGGGCACAAATCAGGAGGAGGAGGCTTTTCAGGACTGCAAGACATCTCTCTCCAGGCTGTTCGGTCGCCTTCTCTTTGGTCATTATTTTTAGCATGCAGCTGATTGCCAGGCGTGTCAGACACGGGCAGAAAAATGAGGTACCTGCCTGCGAGCGCGTGGCCTGGATTTCTGACGTAAAGAAGCCGCAGGGAAGTGCCACACTGAGGGCAGCCGCAACCCCCCGCCGTACCCCGGCGCCAGGGTGAGCAGGGGTGCGCGCAGGCCGCCCTGGGTTGCCGTGTGTGTCCGTAGAGAGGAGCCGGCGGCCGCTCAGGGTTGGGGGGTCCTGGGGGCTGGGAGCCCCCTCAGCCAGCACCGTGCAGGCCCGTGCCACGCTGGGGAACGTTAACAACCACAAAATGCTTCAAACGCGGGGAGGGAGGGAAGAGGAGGGAACACAATGGTGGGAGAGAGGAGATTTCTCCTCAGGTATCACAGGCAAGAGAGATAAACCACAAACACAAACAATTAGAAAGAAGCACATCTGTCATGTCTGTGACGCTGTCAGAAGAAGAATCCATCTGGGAAAAGAGCCAGCCCTGCCTCCCCGGGAGTTACATATTTTTTTCTTTTTAAATATTGTATGACATCCATCTCCATAGCTGTGTGTTGTTTGTGCTGGCATGTGGGTGTGTATTTCTGAAGGCTCCCCATATTAGCAGAAGATCTATAGCCTCATTCTAGAAATTTTGCCGCTATAAAAATATATTCTGTTTTTGACTGAGTGTTTTTTTCTTCTCTCCTGAAACTCTGGAGCCATGTAAAATGGCTTCATAAAACTTGTAGGGCTTTTTAGAGTAGAAGTTACTGCCTTGGCTTGCTTTTAAAAATGCACCCTTGATTTTAAGCGTTGGGATATTGTTTGCTTTTAAACAAGTGAATGCTGAAGAGATGCTATAAACTCCTTTTTTATTTTGTTGCTTATTGGAAAAATCCAATTATACCTAAGGGAAACAGGAATGAAGCATTTCATGAAAATATACGGTACATAAGCAAACAAAGCCTCAGTCTGCCAAAGTAAGCGTGCAAAGAAGGGAAAATCCTCTCAGCGATATCCCTGGGTAACCCCTGGGAACACTGCGGACCCGAATTACCAGCACGAGCCCTTCCTCAGCGCCAGAAAGCCCTTTGGCCGGCATCGGCCTGCTCGGGGAGGGGTGGCGGGCTGCGGGAGCCCTGGCTCCAGCCCCTGGCTCCCTGGTTGTGGCTCACCATGGAGGCGGCCGTGGGCAAAGTGCTGCCAGGCTGGCATTGCCCGTGGCACGCTGGCATTGCCCGTGGCACACTGGCATTGCCCGTGGCACGCTGGCATTGCCTGTGGCACACTGGCATTGCCCGTGGCACGCTGGCATTGCCCGTGGCACACGGGCCGTGCCCGCGCCGGCCGCAGGCTGCCGATGCCCGGCCCTCGCCCAGGCCACTGGGGCTGCAGGCACCTGCCCTAAGCACAAATGTCTTTATAACCCCACGCGGGAGATCTTGGTGCTGCTCCCAGCCTCTGCTCTGACCCCGTGAGGAAAGACGCTCGGTCGGCAGGAAAGCGACCCTGGGCCGAGGTTCCCTGCCTGCGGAGCCGGGCTGCGGCGGCTCGCGCCTCTCCAGGGCTCTGCCTTTCAGCGAGGGGTGCGAAGCGCTTGGAGCAGCTCCGGCTCAGGGGGTGTTTTTGGATCCCCCTTTTTCTCCAGTCAGGTAATTTGCTATTTCAATTGCTAAGTGTTCCCCTTTCAGTCCTTGGCTCTCCAGCTCCATCCGAATTGGCTTTCTCAGCACTTGAGGACGCCTTACGTTACATTCTGTGAGATTTAACAGCCATCACTTCTCCAAAGGTAATACAGAAATGTCTTTTTTATGACACAAGAGGGAGATTTCTCATTTGGGAAGCTGATTCTTTGTTGTCACCAAACGACTGCTTTGGAGCATCCTTCATGCGACTGTGATCTAGTAACTAATTTTTTTCTATGAAAAGATGAAATTTGACTGATATTTATGATAAATGGAAGTACCTGCTGAAAGGAAATAAAATGTGCTTCTTTATCTGTACATATACGTATTCACGTGTACGTACTCGTATGGGAAGACCCCTCGGGATGCTGCCCGCATTCAGGTAATTCTGCAGCTGAACAGACTGGTCGTTACGTCTCCAGTAACGACTTGTTCGCCCCCAGCTTTGCTCTGCACTTGCTCCCTCTCATGAAGCCAACAGATGAAGTCCTTGCCCAGTCCTGCCACAGACCCAGCCCAGGAACCGCCCCCCCAGGCTTTCCAATCTCTTCAGATAGTTTCTCTTTCCCTCCATGAGCATTTATCCATCCATCCCCTGACTGACCTCGGGGGCAGCGGGGCAGCTGGAGGAGCAGCCGGGGCAGCGAGCTCCCTCCTGCCGGGCGGGCGGGGAGCTTCTGCCTCCTGCTCCACCTACAACACTCATTACAGGCGGCCAGAAGGAATGTCACTTTGCTCTTCTGAACCTCTTCAGCAATTTAGCAGGAAAAAGCACTCCCGGAGCTGCGGGTCTGGTGGATGACTTTCCCGACAGTGATTGAACGCTTTGATAAGAAGCAGGAGTGACTTTGCCACCTCATTTACCGCGCTGGGCTCTTTCTGCAATCACATCATGCTGTTCTTACCAGGCCAGTCCGTAAAAGGAGTAGAAAACAGAAATATACTTGGAAATGACCCTCACCTCGCAACACAGCCCGTGGTCTTGCTTTCTTTGAATTACCCGACGCTCTGTGCGTTGGGAAATTGCTTTCTCTGACAGACGATTGCTTGCCAAAGCCCTGGGACCCTGATTGATTTCTGTGCCTCTGCCGTCGGGAGAGCAGAGCAGAGGAGAGAAGCGT
This sequence comes from Athene cunicularia, assembly GCF_003259725.1. Taxonomy (NCBI): domain Eukaryota; kingdom Metazoa; phylum Chordata; class Aves; order Strigiformes; family Strigidae; genus Athene; species Athene cunicularia. The sequence goes on along the minus strand of NW_020799136.1, from coordinate 2,804,165 downwards.
GAAAACCAGGACAAGCCGCGGGAAGGACAAGTCCTCCCTGAACTGGCCGAGCAGCGGGCCGGCTGGCTAATGCTTTCTGATCATGCCTCTAAGTGGAACGCGGGGGGAAGACAGGGGCTGTGCGGGGCTCACACAGCTTCGCAGGCGCCAGCCGTGTAAATTAGTTCTCGCTTTCCGGGCTCGCAGCAGTGCTGGGTCCTCTGCAGCCCCTCCACGCGAGGCCGTCCCCGCCACGGCAGGTGTCTGCCAGGGAAACGCAGCCTTGGAGCTCATCTCTCAGGGCTGGCTCTGACAGGAACCCTGCCACTGGGATGGATCGTTTTGCCAAGGGACAACACAAGAAAAAAAAAAATTAAAAAAAAATCAGATTTTATCCAGAACAGGCTTGTGACAGTAAACCACACAGTGACAGTAAACCTACACAGAAGCCTGCCGGAGGTGCCACGAGCCACACTCTAGAAGCAGTTTGTCCTAACGGAAAGACTCCAGCTGTTCTGCACAGCAACAGAGCCGGGAAGAGATAATTCTTCAGCGTTACTTTCAGTTGATGTGAAAAACCTTTATTAAATCAAATTATTCCAAAAGGCAAAACAAGCCCAGGAGCATCAGGTCCTCGGCCAGTCCAACTTCCAGAAAGTTTCTTTGTGCTGTAATTAAAATACTTCGTATTTGAATGAGTTGGGGTTAGGGGTGACCATAGCAAACTGATTTTCTGGAGAGGTTTTCTGAATCTGAATTTGTGAATATTAAAGCTTCTCGCACATTTCTGTTGTATTTCCCTTGCTCAGCATCTCCTTTGCAAGCTGAACCGTCATCATCTCGTTAGGACCTCTTAATACAGAAGTCTTTCCATAAATCTTAACTCTGCTTTTGCCAATACAGAAGTCTTTCCATAAATCTTATCTCTGCTTTTGCCCTTCTCTGCCTCTTTTCTAATTCAAGCCAGAGCTTTTCTCGGAGAAGGCGTGGCTGCTATCGCGCACGGCACGCGAGATGCGAACCCTCCAGCTTACACGCAAACCTCATCGCCTATCCGGAGGACAGCTGGACACACAAGCTAACTGCTAAGGGTAAAGCATTTGCAGAAGGGTTCTGCATCCTATTTTCAGGCCAGAACAATACAGGATAAGCTCCAATTTTGTCCAACGGGCACTCGGTAAAAAAAAATATATATATTGCTTTAACTTTGTCCTGGTTTCTTGATTAGATGAAGGCAAATGACATGTTTTTCCACCAGTCTATTACTACAGTTTAAACTCTGCACAGTTTGTGGAATAGATATGTTTTGCTCACAGAAGATTAACTTCCTTCTCTGGAAAGATAACACCACGACTGTGTCCAGCCTGGCAATTTCTAAGCCATTTCTCCAAAAATAACACTTTTCAGACCCATGGTACGAGGCACACGCTGAAGGCCGGCGAAGGCAGAGCGCAAGAGCATCTGCTGCTGCGGTGTTTCCCCGCCCAGCACCACGGCAAGTCTTCCCAGGGCGACAGAGAGCCCGGCCTAGGGCTGAGCTCGGGCTTTGCGCAGGGGAGACACTCCTGGCAGGGTCCCAAAAACGTTACCTTATGGGAAAAAAACCTGTTTCTCTTTCTGTTTTGTAGAGTGCTGCCTTGCTGAGTGGGGCCCTGGAATACTGATGTTACTTAGTGAACGTGGTCTCTTCTCTTTTCCAGCTTATCTTTAGTTTGTATATTTAAACCCAGTCAGTTTTTGAGCAATATATTTCTGCGTGGCACCTACTCATGCCACTGCTCCCAGGCTGTATTCCTCCTGTGTGCCGACCTGCCTTCACCACGTGTCACCATGTGACACCTCAGGCATATCAAACAAACAAACAAAAAATCTATTTATTATAGCTTTTAAATCACTGTAAACATGCTTTGTTTTGGAACTATTTAACATAATTTTTCTAGTTCTGGTAGCTGGATAGTGACGGTTCAAGCATGCACAAGAGCATTTGCTCAAGTACCAGGAACGTGTGTTGTGTTTTCCTGTGATACGCCTAAAGGTAATTTGCTACATCAACAGCTTCTCCAGTTAAGCACCGGAGCGCTCCAACTCTATAATCTTCCCGAGGAACAGAGCTGAGCTTAATGAGTGAACAGACTTAGTCGCATGAAGGTTTCTGGTGCTCACCAATTGCTTTTTCCAGAGCACACCCCAGCTGGCTTCCGAGTAACAGACTTGTCCATCGCCTCGGTCCTGCCAGCCAGCGAGGGTCTGCCCACTTCAGCACGCAGCAATCCAGACCAGGCTCCAGCCCACTTTAAGTGAGAGTATCTGGAAACCTTCCCTGGGTATCTGTCTTTTTTTCCCCCTTTTTTCCGGGTCTGAACTGCCCCCAGCCTGCCAGCCTCCCTTCCCGCGCGGCGGCGAGGCCGCGGGTCGCGGGGCTGCTGCGGCGTCGCCTCCCGGGAGAGCTGAGCTCGGGCGCGGAACCAGCCCCGGGCCCCTCCGCACCCCCAGGGACGAGCCTGCAAACAGCATCTCCCAGCTGGCCTGGGAGCGGTACAACGTTTCCAGAGTGTGTCAGCATTTACTGAGATGCTTTTACGTCCTCGCCAAAGTAGGAAGAGCTGCTGTGGGTCCTGAAAACCTCTTATGGCATTTTAATTAAAGTCTCCAAGCAAAACCTTTCTCCTGCCTCTGCCAGCCTCCCTGCCCCCAGCACCCTGCTTTCCATTTTTATTGGATTGATTTCCAGGCCGACCATATTTGACAATTGGACATTGCAATCACAGGGATTTTTCCTCCTCTTTAATCGAGAGGCTCATGATGAGAAAATAACCTCAGCGTGTGCTGGGGGCCTGGGGTCTTTACCCTGCAAACCCCCCGGGACCAGGGCAGCACCGCTCTGGGGCACTGTCTGGCTGGGATGAGCACTCGTTAACATTTTTCCTAATAAATATTCTATCCAAAGGTGTTTTTCAGCGATTAATATCCAAGGTAACCTTCCAGGGCTTTGTGCCATTCATCCTCTGCAGACGGGTGCTCCCTGGGGTAAGGAGCCAGCCTGGATTTCCAGCTGGGATGCATCTGGCAGTGCCCTCGGTTTGGGCTGTTTGCTGGCCCAGTGGCACGGCCCCACACCCCCCCTTCTCCCCACGGCGGGGCTGAGCCGGGCTCCAGCCCCACACCGGGGGACCTGCACCGCCGGCGCGGCTGGAGCAGCCGGGGCGAGCTGCGCCGCGCCTGCAAGCCACTTAGTTTTGTTTTATTTCTCCCTCATGAAAACTCATTTATTATTTTACATTACTGTCTGAAGCCTTGGAGCATCTCTTCCTGCATTTAAAACAGGAGGAAAAAAACAAACCCTCCCTCTGCACCATTCGCATGCAGGGTTAGCTCTGCCAGCCTCACCGCACAGCTCGGAGATTTGGGACGGGGAGGCTTGGTCGAACCCCTTGTAGCGAGCAAAGCGATCTCCGTTTAAACAGCAGTTCATAAAAGAAGCCGATACAAGGGCTGTAAGCGTCCTGACACTTGATGAATCGTAGCGCAGCACAGCACAGCGCTAAAACGAACACACAAGCGTGCAAAAGGAAGTAATTAACTCCAAAAGGCAGGCAGCTGGTACCCCGCTCCGTGCGGCCGCTGCCAGCCCCGCGCGCGGGCAGCAAAGAGCTTCTGCCCGACGCGCGGGTTCCTTCTGCCTTGGGCCTCGTGACGGAGGAGCAAAATTCACGGACACGGAGGAGGGTTGGACCCGGGCTCTGGGCTGCTGAGCTCCCGAATCCCGTGAGGAGGAGGGGACGACGCGGGGCATGACTCCCGCCGCTCGCCCCAGCCCCGCGTGCAGGGAGCAAACACCGGCCCGGGGTGAAGGGCTCTGCTGGCCGCTCCCCAAGCGCTGCGCAGGGGCCACAGAGCAGGAAAGTTTCTAGAAAAGGAACCCGCTGAAATCCTGCCGGCGGCGGAACCGGCGCCGCAAAGAGCTGGATCTGCGGAGCGCAGGGATGCGCTTCGTCCACCACGTCCTCGGTCCCGCCACAGGCAGAGCTCACCGCCACTTGCCAGGGATGCAGAAAGGAGACGTAACGCTGCATCACAGGGCAGAGAGGAAGTCAACGGTAACAGCTTTATTTTCTGTGGGTATTACCTAAAACCAAGAAATGCTGCCTGCTCTAAGAGCTTGTGTCTTTAGGGAGAAACCTGCACCTCTGGAGAGGGGGAGCAAACCCCCCAGCACCGCGGCCGTGGCTCTGTGCCCCTCGCCCTCTGCCTAACTCCCTGCAGGAGCACGGGGAGGACTCTGCCCTCCGTCTTACTTCATCTGGGAAACAGAAAATGCTCCTGCAGAAGCTTGCAAAACGTGCTGAATCTATCACTGAAGGAAAAAAAAAATGTTAATGCTAGGTCTTGGTTTATGCAGAAACACAAGGAGATAACACAACACCCGGGCTAGGAGCTGCTCGCGTTTCAGGCTCCGTGGCAGTGCAGGTTCACAGAGACATTCTCTTTGCAGGACAGCAGCCAGGAGTTTCCAAGCTTCACTGTTTTTTTCCATCAAAAGGAGGGGACGAACACCTGGTGCCTTCAGCAGGGACCCGACATTTCAGCAGCATTCCCACCCGGGGCTGCCGCGCTGCCGCGTGCCCTTCGCGATGGGTTAAGAAGGTCACAGGCCCCGTCCCGCGGGGCAGGAGCTGGCCCGGGCCACCCAGCCCTGGCACCGCGGGGCCACACGAGACCTCCTGCACCTTCCACGGCGGGTCAGCAACCGGAGGGCGGCTCTGCGCACGGGCTGAGGCTTCCAGACACACAGGGCGGGCAGTAAAGCAGAATTAACAGAGGAAACCAGAAGGGCGATGGCGCGGGAGGCGGCAGGGTCTCGTGTGGGAACATCCACTGAGGGTTTGCCCCAGCGTCGGCCCCGTCGCCCGGCTCCGGCTGCGTTTGCCTCCTTCGCCTGTTCCGCCGCCGGGGTCTGTGTGCTCCTTGGAGCAGGGGCCGTGCTGCATGGTGTGTTTGTACAGCCCCAGCATGATGGGACCCCGATTTCCTTTAGCGCTCCCTAGGCATTACCGTAAGGTAAATGTTAATTAATAATAAAGCTTCTTAAATTCCCACATCCTTAATGATATATGTGGCCTGACTTTAAATATGTCTTTAAACCCACCTCACTGCATCTCCACGAGAAATAAATTCAGGATTCGGACCTCTCCTCTCAGCAGCAGTGCTGTAATCCCAGACTTGCCCTTGGAGGTGTGTATTTATATCTCTTCTGAAAACCTCACAGTCGGGGCTTTACAAACCGAGCTCACAAGGTCTGGATTCCCCTCCAGCCCCTTCCAGAAATCAGTTTTTCTGAGCCTCCCCTACACAAGTCCTTGGGAAAGAGCTGTCACGGGAGGGGGAATAGTGCTGGGAAGAGGCTGGGTCCAGCTTTGCAGGAGCACACGAGCCTGGGGTCCTTCTGCTTCCCCTCCGCCGGGCTGGTGCGATGCAGCAAGACACAGGCTAGGCTCTTGCTCAGCAATAAATCCCTGCCACAGCCCGGGCAAAGCTGGGCGTCCAGGCTTCCCAAAGCTGCTCCCACGTGCAACTCAGATCCTGGTGTCACATTATCCAGATTATCCACTTGCATGTTCACGGAGTGTCCTCTGCCCACAGAAACTTGGCCCTTGCCTCCTCCCAGCCTCTGCATTCCTGAGCTCTCCACACTAACTCTGCCAGCAACGGCAAAATCCTCAAGCAGCTCCCTCTGACTCCGCATTTCTTGGCTTTTGTCGGTTATTTGTGTGCCAGCCTTGCTGTTATGTTAATGTGCAGAGAAGGGTTTCTCTCGGCAGGCAGCACCGCACCGAGGGCTTTCCTAATGGGGATCAATGGGGCAGAAAGAAAACAGCGAGCCAGCGGCATCCGTCCTCCAGCAGCCCCGCGTGACAGGCTGCTCCGGTGCTGCATCCTCCTCCCTCCCCCAAGCTGGGAGAATTATACTATGGCCAGAAATTCTGGGTTAATTCACTAGTGGCTACTCAAGGCGAGGCTGAGTGTGCCGTGAGGTGGTTTCCTCTCACCCGTGAGGAGCTGTTGGGCCGCAGGGCCGCTGGCGCGCGGGAGCGAGAGGCGGCGGCGATTCAGCAGACCCACAGCCTGAGACGCAGCGAATGGCCTCAGAATTTGCAGCCCCCTCTCAAAGCTGAGAGAAAAGACTTGCGGAAAAAAAAAACCAACAAAACAAAACCCTGAGAGTGAATAACGCCTGGTGCTTTTAGGGTGCCTCACTCCTCGCGGCTGCTCCAAGCACGTCCTCTGCCCCTCTGCGGGAACGCTGGCAGCGCCAGTCCCGAACGAGCCCAGCCCAGCTCGGGGTAGACTGTTACTGATCCAACGTGCTGCCTGATGGGCGAGCAACATAAACACCC
>NW_020799136.1:2788265-2797741 GCF_003259725.1 Athene cunicularia | reverse complement strand
TTCCTTACAGGGGAGGGGCGGGTGGGGAAGAGCTGCAGGCCTGAGGAAACCTGTCCCTAAGGCTTGGCTGGGGACAATAAAGCAAACGTGGGGCATCTCTGAGCCATTTAATGTCCCGGCTCCCTCTCCTCCCTTGTCCCCAGCAAATCTCTACCCCAACAGCCTGAGGGAGATTCCTGTTTTTCCGAGGAACATGACAGACATCAGCCAGCGTAACGCGGCTCTGACAAAGGAGCAGAATTCGCCGAGAGCTCGGGTCCAGCTTGGATTCTGGGCTGGTGAACGGGGAGTGGAAGAAGAGAAGGAAGATGATGTGAAAGGAACATTTTAAAGGCCACGGGCAATGAGGCAAGTCAGGAGGAATAATGAGAGCCCCAGCCTGTATCAGAACTTCACTTAGAAATAACTTACGGAAGGCAGCTCTGAGATCAATGTGATTTCATACCCGATTAATCCGTAGTGCACAGAGTCCTGGAGGCTGCGTGTAAGCACGACTTCTGCTGCGTAACGCTCCGGTAACATTTACTGATTATATATTTCTCAGCATAACGAGGCTCAGGTGGGCAGGTGGTGGGGACACCCGCGTCCCCCAGCTCCTCCGTCCCCAGCTTGCCCCGCCAGCATCCCGGCCAGCCCAGGAAGGAGCCGGGGGCCCTCCCCAGCACCCGCCGCAGCGCAAGCAAAGGTGGGAGAAGGCAAAGCAACCCTGCGGCGGAGCCTCGCGGGCAGCCGGGCCGGCCCTTTGGAGGCTCCGGCTCAGGAGGAGAGAGTGGACTCTCCCCTGGCACTCAGCATTTCAGCAAGGCAGAAAACGAGGAGCAGATTTTCACAGGTGGGTTTTTTTTGTTTTACAGAGCCCTCAGCCAGCGCCGGCTGTGCCAGCCCGGCTGTCCTGGAGCGGACGAGAGGCAGTTAGGGGTGAGTTTAACGCGAGCGCGGGGAAGAGAGATCTGAGCTGCTCATCTGACATTTCTCCCCCTCCACCCCCTGTTTCCAGGGAGGGCCTAGAGCAGACGTGTCTCTGGTTATTGACTTTCAGAAACCTTTGACATTCGCAGGCTCTGCCTTTTGTGGGGAAGGATTCCAGCAGCGGTTTATTCTAAAATTGCCAATACAGATAATCTGCCACCCTTGCCCTTCACCTGCCCCAGCGCAGGCAGCTGCCGGCTGACGCTGCCCCGGCCGCTGTGTCCCCCCTGCCGGGGTCCCCTTGTCCTCGTGCCTGGGTCACCCGGCCACCCCCTGCCCGAGAGCAGGGAGGGGGCTGCACATCCCAGCCAGGCCCAGGGCTGAGCTGGGCACAAACCCCCCCAGCTCAAAGCGCAGCTGGAGGGTCTGGCCACGAGCCCCCCAGCCCCGGGTGCTGCCAGGGCCGGGACGCACCTTTGCCCGCAGGAACCCCCGGTGCAGCGGATGTGCCGTGATGAACAGACGCTTTTTTGACAAGGTGACCTCTTGTCCTGCTCCTCGCAAATTGGTTGTGCTCTCCTAAACCTCTATCCGTTGAGCAGAGCCGCTGCTTCCCCCGGAGATGCGCTCAAGGGGGCCCGACGACAGAGCACGGCGCAGCAGTTCCGCAGTTTGCGTCTGAAAACAGATGGTTTTATGGGCAGCAACCCCCATCCCCAGCACGTGTCGAGCCCCACTGAGCCGCTGGCTCCGGCCCCCGCAGCCTCCCCCCTTGGCAGAGGAGACATCACCGAGCCGCGAGGCTGCGAGGAGCCCGCGCCCAGCGCCAGCCGAGCCCCCCACCTAAACACCGTCAAAAAATCACGACAGTAACAGCCAGCACGAGCTGCGCGGGGCAGGAAACGTCACCCGCTTCTGCCCCTGGGCGCTGGGTCAGTGCGGACGATGAAGAGCTGCCCCTGCCCTGCCCGTCCCTGCTCCTTGAGCCCCGGGCTCTGCCCGCTCGCCGCCCGTCAGCAGCGCGGGCTGAGGTGTTCAACCATTTCCAGTTAGGAAATGAGACCCTGCAAGCGTGACGCAGAAGGGCACGGTCCCTGCGAGGGGCTGTCAGACATTAACGGGAGGGAAATCAAGAGCCCTTCCATGTGTGCACCCTGCAAAGAGATTAAAATGCAAGATAAACAATAGAGCCAAACACCAGGAGCATGTTTAGTTTTCCTCTCTCAGGCACTTGCTGTTTTCACAATAGCAGTGACAGGGGAAAAAAAAAAAAAAAAAAGAATATTTCTGAAAACAAACCAACCCGAACAAGACCTGGGCAGCTGTAAAACCCAAGGCTGATATTTCCTCCCTAAGATATTTAATAACGCAAAGGCAGAGGGAAGCAGCAGGGCTAGCTGTTAAAGAATACATCTCACTTTTCAGATTTAGATCTTGAAAAATTAATACGGTGACTGGCGAAGATTACTTTCCTTCTACAGATGGAGGAGCAGAGGTGCAGCAGGATGGTTCCAGCGAGGTGTCGGCGCAGGAGATGGAACAACAGGGGCAAGTCCTTGTTTAACGACGAGCAGTGCAGGGCACGGGCTGATGCCTTACAGGTACACGTGAGAAACACCTGGGGACGACACGGGGTGACTGTTTCAATCTGGTAGCTGTGAGGTTTAAAACTCTCTCATTAAATGCATATTCTTTTCCCGGAAAGAATAAATTACCCTGCACTTCAGCAAAGTCACAGTAGCATTAAATCAGCGCGCGAGGAGCCAGGCTCGAGCCCTCTCGCAGGGTTCAGGAAATCGCTGGATCGTGGGGAAGCAGCTACAAACGCTGCTCTGCAAGAGGGCGCCGGAGCCTCTTCACGGGTGATGGATTGTGACTTGGACGCTGCTCCAGAACTTGGTCAAGTTCTCATTTTATTACAGCTGCTGAGAAAATACAGCTGAGTTTTTATCGCCCAGGAAACCCTTCCTCTAGCACGTATAATAGTTTATTGAAAAAATCACTCATTCAGTTTAATAACGAGAGGACGCTTGTGTGCCCACCCCTATTAGTTCCAGGCCGGCCTGCCAGCATCTTGGAGTTTCTGCTGATTCCGTGCCGAAAGGCCCCGGGCTCGCTCGTGTGCACGTGGGATCGTGCTGGAAAACCACCAGTGCCAGAGGGAGCTCAGAGGACAAATTTCCATCAAAAGCCAATGAAAGTAAATCTAAGGGCTGCTGCCGAGGCGGCCGATGGTCCCTGCGCAGCAGCGTGCGAGCTCTCCGCTCCCAGGCAGCGAGCAGGGGGACAGTTAAGGGAAATGTCCTAGAGGATGTATAATATTGTTATAATATCGATAATATTGGAGGGAACAGAACCGACAGCGGCTAATGGAGATTTTTGCTCCACCCAGCACAGAGGGAAGCAGCGGTGCTCTCCAGCCGAGATCCCTCATATTGCTAACGGACAAGTATCTTTGGAAGTGATGCTCCGCGTTTATCATCTTCCCCGGGGCAGAGAGGCCACACGCTGCCCTAACGCGACCAGAGAGCCCCGTGCCCCGCGTCCTGCCCGGGGGGTTGGAGGGTCTGCGGGAGCCTCGCCGTGCCCCGCTGCCCTGGGACGGGAGAGAGGATCCAGAGCCCTTTGCTGGTGCAGACCAGGCCCAGACGAGCACTGGTTGAATTCCGTATTGTCCACACACTGGTTGGTGCCCGGAGCACGAGAGCTGCTGTGACCTCGCGGCTGCCCTGGTGCCGTCGGCAGCCCTGCAGACGGAGCTCGCAGGGTCCCCCCAGCCCAGCGCCGGGGTGGGGAAAGGGAGAAATTCAAATGGAAAGCCGCTGTCGTCGATGGCTTCGCTGTTTCTATTTTGTTGGATGAAAAGTTACCTTCCAGGCTTGGCTCTGTGGTCTCTGAAATGACAACTTGCTCAGCAAGAAGGAAGGATGTCGGGGTGCGGAGGCGCCTCGATAAACCTCAGCTGGCTGGAGCGGAGCGCGGAGGACCAGGGGAACTGGCCTGCTATCACCGTGCACGCCAGGCTTGCTCACATTTAGCAGATTACTTTAGAATTTGCATTCAGACAACGTGAATTGAAACAGCAACCACAAACTTTATCAGTCTAATATATAAGGTGATTTGCATAATTTCCTATTTGCATGGGGCTCCTATTTACATTTTTTCCCCCTTGTATGATCAAATGTACCTACTTTCAGATGAAACATATTTCAAGTTTAGAGGATTAACCTGCCTGCGAGAAGTGACAATGCTGACTGCTTGTTATCTCCAAAATACAACTCCAGGATCCCCGCGAGCTGGAGAAATCTCAGCTGCCTCCATTCCTCGTCACCAGGAATTGCACCACCACCACTTCCAGGCGTCTGAGAAGGAATTCTCATCCAATGCCTGCCCGGGGCCCCCTTTTCTCCCCCACTTCTGGGGACGACACTTGGAGACAGATGGGGATGCGGCAGATCGCAGGCAGCTCATGCACGTCCACCCAGAGATCCCAGGTTTGCGGTCCACGGCTCCCAGTTCCCACAGGGGTGCAGCATTGCACCTTCTGCCCAGGGGAAGGGAGATGGTTCGTCCCTGCCAACGTTCCGGCTCCCTCTAGCAGGGAAGGAAACGGGACTCAGAGCTGCATCTGAAGGAAAGTGGCTCTTGGGAACAGAGCGGCTTTGTGGCTTCTCTGTCGCTCGTCTGCGCAGCACGAGCGACGCGCACGACGTGGCCGGACGGGTAACGGAGATAACGGTGGCTCTGCTGCTCTTTGGAGGGCGCAGAGGAGATGTGTCGCCCCTGCCTGCCTCGGGTTCCCCACACCGAGTAGGAGGACGGGAGGACCGCAGACAGGGCAAGGGCAAGGGCGTTGACAAGGTTAATTAACACCAGCTCGCAAAAGGCTCCGGAGCGAGGCGCGCGGAGAACCCAGCCCTGCTCCGGGACACGCCACCTCCACCCCCGTCTGCCGCCAGCCCGCGGGCCCGTCGGCGTGACTCGGCGAGGCTTTCGGCTTCTTGCTGGCTCGAGGAGGGGGAACTCCTCAAAGGCGGCCGTGCCTGATGCTGCCCGGCCAGCGAGTGCCCCCGCACCCAGCCCGGCCCCCAGAGCCCGCGTGGATCTTCCATCTGCGTCACCCGAGTGACGGAGGCGAAACGCATCTTTGTCGGACAGGAATTAATATTTAACACAGGCTTCTTCACACCTGCCACGCTGGCTGGACAGCCTCCCTTTTCCTCCACGGGCAGAAAAGCCTACATTGATCCGCTGCTAAAAATAGCCCCTCCGAGGCCCGGCGGCCGCCCCACCAGCTCCCCCAGCAAGGCTGCAAAAGGTTTCTCGCGTCTGTTGCCTGGCAGAGGCCCAAAGTATTTTTCTGGTACAAGGGGCTTTTTTTTTTTTTCATGCATCGCCAAAGAACAGAGCTGCTATTTTTAGCTCTAATAAGCATATTTAATTTCCTACTGCCTCATTTCCACTCTTTTGTGCAGTTAGCGTCTCTGAGCGCGTCCCTGGTGACCAGGTGAGGACCAGGACCGGGCTGAGCTCGGCGCTTTGCAGCTGGTTCGTGTCCCTCGAGCATCCGAACCGATGCTGCTCCTCGGCACCACCAAACCCTGGGATTGTCGGGAACAACGTGAAGAGCTGCCCCAGCTGTATCCTCTGGGCAAGGACCCCCGCACCCCCCGAGCGCCCCCGCTGCTCTCTGGGGCAGCGAAGCGCTCCCGTTACACAAATAATCAACACAACATCAAAGGTCGCTCATCTGAAGGCATAAAAATGCCACGTAAGGCAGTTCAGAGTCATTCCCAATTAAAACAGAGCTGCAGCGAGAGCAGGAACGGCGAAGCCATTTCCCAGCTGGAAACGCTGCGGCGCAGGGAGAGCGGAGCCGGCGCCTCGCTGGGCGCCAGCGTCGCTCCGGGACCACAGGAGACAGGCAGAGACGAGCCCCCCGGAGTTCAAGGTGGGCAGGCAGCGTGGACAGACAGACCGTACGGAGGATTTACAGAAGGTGGCTTCCCCCCTGTCCCCCGCCTTGATTTCAGGGAGAAAAAGAAAAAAAATCTCTCGAGGAGATGGTTGGGAAAAGCTCTACAAAAAAATCCTCCCACTTGTGAGGAGCTGGAGTGTTGGGAGGGACTGGGAGCTTTGTGCAGCTGCAGGGATGGAACCCGAGGGTGAGGGATGAACAGAGGAGCCGCATCTCTTAGGTCAAAAACTGCCCCCGGGGGTGTGCGGGTCCCCTTGGGCCAAGGTACAGCAGGAGCCCTCCTGCACCCCTTCTGCCCCTGAGCCAAACCACTGCAGAAACGGGGTTTTTGGATGCTTTGGGGGAAGAAGATTCCATGGCTAACAAATGTCATTTCAGTACCAAGAGATGCTTTTGCCATTTTCCTGCTCCTGCACAGGCCTAAAAAAAAAAAAAAAAAAAAGTAATTTCCAGCAACACCAAATGTAGCGTGCCTCCTTCAGAGCAGGAAGGCAGAAACATGCTGGATGCAGAATGAAAAATGCATCTGTGCTGGTTTGCAGGGCTCGCCGTGCTCTGCTTCCCTCGGCAGAGCTGTGGCAGCCCCCCCCAGCACCCTCCAGCACCCGAAGAGCTTCTGGGAGATGGAGAGGGGAACAAAAGTCCTGAGCGACCCCCGAGTGCCGAGTGAAACGTCCGTGAGGTTTGATGCGTTCATCAGAGCAAGGAAAATTGAAAGCAAAATCCTACTGTGTCCGGACGTGCCACTGGGAACGTGCCGTGGGCGCTCGGAGCCGCTGCCGTCACCCGCGGGTGCAGAGGCGTCGGGGGAGAGCGGCGGAGCCAGCGGGGAAGGGGTTCATCGCGCTTCACACCCACCCTGCCTCTGCTTTCAGAAACCAGAGCTGACGGCTGAAGGTTTGGGCGACCGGAGCTGAGGAGGTTTATGAAACGCGGCCGAAGGGGAGGAGTGAGGCGTCACCCGAGGCGCCAGCAGCCCCGAGGCCGGGCTGGAGCCTCGTCCAGCCCCGAGCAAACCCCCCCTGCCCAGCCCCCGAGGGGGACGCGGCCCCCGGGCGGTGAAGGTGTTGGACGTGGGCAGGGTGGAAATCGCCGTCGGCACCCGATTGGGATGCTCTGCTCTTGTTAGGAGAGCACTTGCAGCCGAGCACTGGAAAGGTTTAACTGGGAGCACTGGGCGGCCCTGGGCAGGCCCCTGTCCTGCAGAGCCGAACGGAGCAACTGGGTCGGAGCCAAGGCCGCGCTGTGCAATGGGGGCACGTGTTCTTCAGACTATTTTAATAACTGAACTCATTCCAGTTCTCCACTGATTTATTTCTACCCTGAAAGCAGACGTCGAGTTCCCAGGCAGGGCCACGGGCTCACTCCCGCCACTGACACTTTCTCCTTGAACAGCAGCAGAACCGCGCGGCGACGACCGGCGCCGGACCTTCCCTTCAGAACCGTCCTAACTCCTGAGCAGCCGCTGCCCCGAGCTCACGGGCGCACTGGGCTGGACTCCCCACCAGTCTCTTCCTAGATGGGGCAGCGTTCAAAGCAGGGTCCAAATCCACGTTCCGTCCGTCACTGACTGCGGCTCCGAGGGAAGGGGATGCAAACGCTCGTGGGTGCGCTGTGTCAGAAGTGACATAACAGCACAGAGCGTCCCCACAGAACTCACTGTCAAGTCCGGGCTGCAAATACAGATCTAACAACTAGACAAATAAAGAATATGGGCTGTTTATAGCTCAGTCCTTATCCTCCAGTAATCAATACGGCTCATTAGGTTTATGAGACAATCATGTCTTCTGCTACTCCGGCCCAGAACCTCTGAGTAATGGCTTGCCAATGCCAAGTAATTATAACGATGTCTTGCAAGTGAAGCAGAAACAACCAAGTAAACTGATTTAAAGCAGTTTAATCGGGCTGAGTTTTCCTTGAGCTCTGTGTCTTTCCAGTGTTCTACCTCTATATCAGCCCAAACCTGTGCTCTATTGGATATTCTCGCTGGGTTTCCGTGCTGGGGACCTGGGGCACGTTCTGCTTTCAGATCCAGCGGGACACCAGGCTGTTCCTCTCCTCTCCTCTCCCCGTTACCTGCCCTTTCTGCCAAGTCCCTGTTTCAGCCGTAAGCCAGCTCCATCCGGGACCCGGCTTAAACACCTCTACGCAAACGCCCACAGCGTGGGGGACAGCCAGGACCTGGGGACGTGGGCACGTCTATCGGCATCGGGGAGCCGTGGCGGGTGGCTCGAGTGTTGGGCTGGAAGGACACGGGCTCTTCAGGAGGGACAGACCAGGGAGAGGAGGAGGAGGAAGGTCACCCTCTGTGCCAGTGCCAGCTGGAGAGCAGGGAGCTCTGCCCGGGGTGGGTGAGGAGCCGACCCAGGTCAGCATTAAAGGGAGGGCAGGGCCAGGAGGTGTTACCGTGGGGGCTGCTCCAGGACCCCGACAGGAAAACCGAGATGAGGCTCTCTACAGACAGACTGGAGCAGCCTCACGGCCACAAGCCCTGGTCCCCTTGTCCTGGTGCATTTTCACACTGTGTCTGCTTCCAGCCCAGGCCGACAGCGCTTAGGTTTGCAGGTAACGACGGTGACTGCAAAAGGTCAGCGGCATGTGCTTTTGGATCAGGACATGGACTCCTTCAGAAAAGCCATTCCCCCGCCAGGGGCTTGGCAGTTCAACAGCTTTGGCAATAAATGGGGGATGCTCTTGAGACTCAGTGTAATGATTAAAACAACGGCAATTACAAGAGCAAGGCTACTCACCGGGGGCAGGGAGACGGCGCTGGGGGGGGAGCAGTCTCCTCTCACCACCTGCTCTGCCAGCCCGACCCTCCGCGGGCTGGGCCCGGCCCCACACGGGGCCGCTACCCCGGGTCTGCAGCAGGCAGGTGTAACGCTGCCCGCCAGGGCTGCCAGCTCCCGGGCTGGTGCTTGGTTTGCCCTGAACGTGGCCCAGCCTTTGCCGCAGAGACGGCTCGTACCCCCCGTTCAGGGAGGCAGGGTCCGACCAGTGCGAATCACAGAACCATCTAGGTTGGAAAAGACCCCGAAGACTGTCTAGTCCAACCGCTAACCTCCCGTGACGGCTGATTCGGGAGCGGTTGTTGTACACGGGATTTGCAGACTGTCAGGAACCTTGCAGCTCACTGGAAATAATCGATATTCTACACCCCTCCCTCTTAGGGAAGCCGCTACTCCGAGCCCTGCAGCACCTGCGGGGACAAAGCTCTCCCAGCCTCTCTAACATCTCCTCCCTGCAGCTCCCTCGCACGGCTCCAGCTCTCGCTCCCACGTTTGCCCGAGGAGCTGCAAAGTGTTTAATTTCACCAGGAGCTGGATGCTTGGCTTAATAGTCGGGGTTAACTCTTTTTCATCTCCTCAAAGTGCTCCATCCATCCATCCATCCCTCCCTCCCTCCATCCATCCCTCCCTCCCCTTTGATCGGAGGGTGGCTGTCAGCAGAGACGAACCGGCCCCGTGGTTGATCAGTGGCAGAGCCAGAGCTGGCTCTGGGATGGGGGTTTCTCTCCCTACAGCAGCAGCCGGTGTGTTCTGCCGGCGTCTCTGCAGCCTGCACTGCACCCTCATTTCTCACATCCACC
>NW_020799136.1:2777241-2788215 GCF_003259725.1 Athene cunicularia | reverse complement strand
CCCCCCCCAGTCCCCGTCCCCCCGGCACCTCCCCGAAGAGACCCCCAGCTCCCGCGGGGCTGATGGCTGCAAGTGCTCTGCGGATTACTGCCTTGGCAGGGCTTAAGGGTTTGCTGCAGACATAAGCCTTGTCATGGTTGATTTTATTTATTGTATAAGTGTATTTCCAAATAAAACAGAAAGTGAGCAAATAAACTGGGTGACAGAGCTATAAACCCCATGCCTGCTCATTCACTTGAAGAAAAGCCTGCCTCGACTAATTAACCTTTGCAAGCCTTGTGCTGTCCATAAACAAGCCATGAATTAATATTGTATTTTTTCAAGCAGCCGATGTACGCCACTAAATCTTTATTGGGCAGCAAAAAAGAAATAGCTCCCCTTTCTGGGCTAGGCACAACAACGAGAGGCTGAGCTCTTTAAATGAAAATGAAATATTAGAACAAGTTTTTTTTTTTTTTCCCCTGCGTTCGCTGTCTGTGCTGAGCACGTCTGGGCCGTGCGAGGGAGCGGGGTTTGTGTCTGTGGAAGGGGCTGAGCTGCAGGTCCCCAACACAGAAGCGAGCACCAAAACCCTGGTTTTCTGCACCAAATCTCCTCCGTGTCCAGCGGGAGGATGGATTCCGCGGTACGACAGTGAGAGGCTGAGGGCTGGCTCCTTCCTCCACTGCAGGGACGAGCGCGTGAAATGGGTGAATGAAGCCGCGGCTCTGCGGGGAGTCGGGGGAGACTCGAGACGTGCGAGTCGCCTCGAGGAAGAATAAATCGCGGGAGAAGCGTGTCAGGGCCCCGGGTCTGCTGGCCCTGCACAAGCGTGGGGATGCGGAAGATGGCTGCAGGCTTTTCGTTAAGACAAGCCCCCTGCATTCGCTGACCGCACACACAGAACGGGAGACCGAGAAAAATAGAGAGGGGGCAGAAACACAAATCAAGGAGCAACATTTTTGAAGGAGAAATTACAAATTGCAATTTAATCACATAATCACTTTGACACTCTCAAGCAAGCTAATTTCTTCCCTTGCCTCATTTCACCCACTTGGCAAGATGAATCTTAATGAATAATGTCCTATGAATATTTAATTTTTTGATCAATTTGAATTTTTTTTTTCGTCATATTCCTACCTGCCGGATGGATAAATCCAGTCTTTTCTCTTTTCCTCTTGCAAACATAGAACAACAGCTTCCCCTCCGACTTCCATCCTCCCATTTTTTTTTCCTTTTCCCGTCCTTTCGGCCAAGCAGCGGTCATTAACGTCACCTCTCACCCACCCTCTGGCAGACCCCGGGGCTCACCCAGCGGGCGAGCAGCCCCTCGCCGGGGGACCGGGGCCAATGACACCAACCTATTTCACCCCATAAACCACCCGCTGGCTCTGGGGAACTTCTGCAAACTGGGAAAACTTTGCAGACAGACAAGTAAATTGATTGCCGAGAATTGCAGATCTTTAATGCGAATTGATCATCTCTAATGGTTTTAAAGCAATTTAAATATAACTGGATTGTTTGGGCAAGGATCTGGCGTCGAAGGAGAAGGCAATAACAATCTCCCTGCTAATGAGTATTGACGGCAGCATCCCCGCTCGGGGCTGCGGGGCCCCTGGGCCGGCTCTGCCACCCCGCAGCCTCCCCGAGCCCTTCTCTAACCACAGAGCGGCCGGTGCCGGGGAGCCGCGGGATCCCCCCCCCCAGCACCGGCTTTTTGGAATTAGCTGCACCCGTCTGCCAGGGCTTGCTGACCGGCCGGCCACGGGGCAGGAGAAGTGGTCCACCCTAATCCCTGCCTGTTTTATTTGCTGTTTCCCTTTGTCTCTCCAGGCCGTTTCATCAATTTCTGCCTCACCGAGTTAGAAAAAACCTTCTCAAAGTTAATGCTGGTTTCAAGCTGGAAAACTGTGCCCTTGACTTCATGGTACAGCCCCTCCACACCACTTCTGCTCCTACGAGCCGCAGTGAATAACCAGACTGTGCTGAGGCCACGAGAAACACAGAACAGACTTTACCCTGAAAGCCACTGGATTTGGGTTTCTACATGTTTATGCTGAGGACTGCCGAAATCTCCAGTCTGAGGAAAAGCTACGCTCCTAGCTCAGCCTGACGGGGTGTTTTCTAAGCTTGCTAAGTCAGTGTGGCACCCAGGGAAATGCTGGTAAATTTATCGTAGCCGCGCTCTGGGTTGGTGTAATTTTGCCTATAAACGGGTTCAGACAAGAGAAGCACACGACAGGGCTGGGACTCGGGGCCTGGGGATGTCCATAGCCTCAGCTCGCTCACACAAGGGGCAGCAGCAGGAGGTACGAGCTCAGGAGCCATCAAAACCCGTCCCAGGAGATGTCATCGCTCATGTCACTGGGCGGGTTACTGCAGACCCGTCTGCTCCTGCCTGAGCTGAAGGGGCTCCCAAGCCCCCCGCGCTTCAAGAGCCTCACAACTTATGTACTTATTAAATAAAACAAGTGACCCAAACCATAAGATCTTCAGGCCAACTGAAGGAATTCCAGGAGCTTTTGGCAGCCCCTTGCTGGCATGTCGGGAGTGATAACGTGCCTTTGGCCAGAAATCAGCATTTACAGCACCCAGGAAGGCTCCCGCGGGCTCCGAAACGCAGCTTCTGTAGGCGCAGCCTTGGTTAAACTCAGTATCCCCCATGCCTCACACCGTTTCCTAGCACATAGGTGATTACTGCTTAACGCGATCTGCGCTTTCTATAAATTACTCAAAAGAATTTTCAGATTACAATCTATGAATGAGCTGAAAAAGATAAACCGCGTTTAAGGCCTGTTTTGATTGAGAAGTGAACAAACTGCAAGACCCGCGGGGAGGCGGCACGTGAAGTTCTGCGTTAGCGTGGATGTGATTTTACCCGTCCCTCTTCAGCCCTCTGCGCCAGCAGACTCGGCCATCCCTCCCCATCTCCCAGGACTCGTGTTTGCCACTTTCTAAATACCTCAGGTCACGCAGAAAGTGCTAGACAGGCTTCACCCCGTCGGCCTCGATCCCTGAGCCATTTGCACATAATCCTGATACGCCGGCTCCCCGCTGGCTTTAACCGTGACCTTGAACCCTTCCCCAAACACCAACTCTCCCCTCACAGAGGTGCGCACCACGCTGCCCACAGCCTCCCACCCACCGGTAAAACCAGTCCCAGTCTTTATGCAGGGTGGGGATCCATCACTGTGGTCCCTGCAGATCTGCAATGTTGTTTGCAACAGATGAGACGGAGGAACTGAGCTGCACGCTCTGGCTGCAAAGGGCAAAGCCGCCGAGAGCCCAGCTGTGGGAGCCCTCGCGTCCCCACGCCGCCTGCCCTGCCTGCATCCCCCCCTCTGCCCTGCCTGCATCCCCTGCCTGCTGCTCCAGCTGAGCCATCTCATGAGCAACTGTGCTTAATAAATCAGCAGAAACGCTTCACTTAAATTCATCGCCCAATATTCAAATCTGCCAACTGTCTGAGCAAGCGAGAGGCTTTAAGGGTGGTTGGCACGTGCCTGTTTGTTTAATCTGTTTATTAAAACTGACAGTCAAATCGCTGGAAATACAGCTGAGACGCCTCCCTGAATTTGGGAGAGGAGAAGAAAGCCGGAGCGCGGTGGCACCGAGGGGCTCTGGGACTGCGCGCAGCAGATCTGCAGCAGAGGGAAATCCGCGGGCAGCGATGTCCGGGGAAGCGCACGGACTCGGAAACGCTCTGGTCTGCTCCTGCCCGGGCCGTGCAGCCCCTCTGCCCCTGGGAGGTTCTCAGCTGCCACCCCGCCTTCCCTCCCACCTTAGGGGGTTTCTTAGAGCCCGTCCTCGCCCCGGAGCTCCGTCGGTGAAGTGGCTCCGTGCACACGGCAGCGCTGCAAGGAACTGCTGATCCGGACCGAGCTCCCAGGCTGCGCTGAGCACCAGGGGCTAAGGCTCCCAGCATGCTGTGGAGCACACAGATATCTCCTCATTCCCTATTTTTCTCTTCTTTGTTTCAGAAGTAGGCATTCATTTACCAGGTCCTAATTCATCCCCGCAGTAAAAGCAGCCAAGCTTTTGGCTTCCTCCATTCATCACCTCTCTGGTAGCGCCTCCAGGCTCTTCATCAGAGTTTCTCAAGCAGCACCGGGAAGTGAGTGGCAGTTTATAAACAGAGTTCAGTCCCTTTAAGATGATCAAAGGGAGAGACAACGGCATTTTATCTCTCTCGGTTCTACTTCAGCACAGTTTGTCTCTGATGAAGATCCTGAAGCTGCCTTCTGGAGCGGGCACCAGTGGAAAACAGATTGCATGGAGAAGCCGGCGTGAGCTGGAAGCCAGAAGGACTCCGTGTGCTCGAGCGGTTGCTGGGGGGAGCGACTGAGGCTTCGTGCTTTTGGGGAAGGTCGCTGCAGTTCTGGGGTTTGCGCTGCAGCCAGGGAGAGGCAGAACAGCCTGGAAGGAGCGCGGCCAGCCAAGGCACGTCGCCTTCCAGCCTCAGAGCTGCTGCCGCTTCAACGGCTCCAGCTTGTCAGCGAGTGAAAACGAATCCAAAGGAAACGTATTTTAAACAACTTGTGACACGGCACTCACCAAGGCTGCTATCGTGTGTGAATACTCTGCACTCAGTATGAATGAAGGTGACACAGTCCCTGGCGGCGCCGTTCTGAACTCTGAAAGGCCAAGAATGGAGCTCGAGTGCCCGGTCCTGAACCCCATCAACCTTTCAGCTGGGTGATGTTTTCTGTTTCTAGCGTAGAGGAAGCATCACCACCCGCAGAAGCCTTCAGAAAACCACTGCGACGCACGTGAGAGCAGAACGGCTCAAACATGAGCCCTGGAGAAGGAGCACTTGGCTGGGGGCGAGCAGAGCTCAGGAGTGAATGAGGACAAAGTAGTGTGGGAACGGGAACAAAGGGAGGAAGATAAAGAGGGAGAGCGACGACGTGATGTCTGGGCAAGGGAGGGTGAGATTTAAATCACAATACGATGAGACAAGCCATTCCTGCTAGACACAAAGACACCAGTACGGCAGCCCAGGCACAATCTACAGCAAATTTGGCCAAAGATACCTAAATTCTGCAACGGGAGAAGTCTCATTATAAATGATTCACTTTAAATAACTAATATTAAAGAGGAGAACAAGAAGAGAGGCTGCCCTGGCAGTTCTGACACATTTTTTAATAATCTGAAGCTGGTTTCTGTGTTGTTTCCCCAGGCCCACAGGACACCCCGAATGCCCCGGCGAGGTGCAGTGGAGGAGGCAGCTGCACCCCCCCGCACCAAACCCCCCCGCTCCCGGCGTTGACAGAAATCCCCTTCGCTGACCGGGCGGGTTCCGTGTCCGAGGCCGCCTCTGGGCCCCGTTCCCGGGACGTGCTGAGCAGCTCCTGGCCCAGAGCGGCCCAGCGCCGGGCGATGGGGAGTCAGGACACGCGCGAGAGCTTTGCTCTTCCGCCTGCCCCCATCGCGCTGCCATTTGTTCTTGCGAGAGGGGAGCAGAGTCACGTTTCGAGACAACCGACCCTTGCAAAGGTTACCCCCACCTTGGCATTTTCCTAGTGGAAGTCGTAAGACAAGTATCTGAAGTTCACAGCCGAGCTGCAGAATTAATACGTGGCTGCAGTCGCGAGTTTGCTCGCTCGGTAGCGTTGGACGGCTGGGGGTGGAATTGAAAACAAACCCTCTGGAAAAGCCTCCCCGTCCCGCCCGCCGTCCGGCCACCCCGATGCGGATACTGGGGCTCCACTTTCACGCCTTGCACACGGGAAAACTTCAGGGGCCCAGCACACAGGGCGGGTTCAGACAGAGCTCTCGGCAGCCCCCGAGCCCCTCACAGGGCGTTGCTGGCTCCCCGCCCCTGCATCGCTTCTGGAGCATCTTTAAAATCTGCCTCCCTGGGCCAAAAGAAGCCTGACGGCTCTGTGCGATGGAGAGCAAGCCTGGTGTTTGCACTTGCAGCTGCCGGAAAGCCGCACCAGGCAAACCAACACAGCGTTAATAAATAATGCAGCACATTTTACAAGCGGATGAAACAGGGGAGCCTCATGCCCACATGTCCCCTGAATCCCAGGATCCTCCCGTTACCGGGCTGGGGCCATCCTGGCTGCTTTCTCCCCCCCAGATCACCTCGGCAGCGCGGGCGCGACCCCCCCTCTGCCCTCAGCCCCTCACGGAGCCGACTGGCTTCTCCTCCTCCTCGTCCTCCTCCAATTACCCTCCCAGTTCACATCCCCAGGCTCTTCCCCATAACCTCTGCCCCTCAACATCTACCTTCCTCTGAAGCTTACACCAACATTAAATTCGCCCTGCACAGACTTTGGGGGGTGAGAAATACTGCCCGTCTATGAACAACTGGGCACAACTCTATCTCGGTGTTATTTTACAGCCTCATCAGCATCATTTCTGTGTGCTGCTGCCCGGAATTGCATCTCTCTGAAGTCACCTTAACTTTGGCACCTTTGCTGCGCGTCTCCTCTCCATGCCCGATTACACCCTGTCTAAAGCATTTTTCTTCGTTTGCAGGAGCAGCAGAACTGCTTAATGAGGGATACCGCGCGCTGCCGCCCCCTGCTAATGGGAGTCGCTTCGTTATGAGAGGGGCTCTTCTTTAAACCACAGCTTTGTGCTAGGCAAAGACCTAAATCTTACCGCAAGGATTTTAATTTGGGATTAACCGATCGGGAAATTAGATGACTCCTTCCATCAGTCATCCTGCGCTCCCCGTTACTTCGCGCTCCGGATGGCTTTGCTGCAGGGGGTGGCAGGAGCCGGGCACCAGGGACCGGGACGCCGCTGCCGGGCGGAGCAGGGGGGGCTGGCAGCAAGTAACCCAAAGCCTGAGGTTTCCTCCTCAGAGGCCACCTGGCAACGGCCAGCGCTTTCCTCTGACGCTGTCTTTGGGTTTTAAGTCATCTCACGGCTGAGTCTTCCCGATAACTTGCACACAATTGCTCAGCTGCTCGGGCTTTCAGCTTTAAACAGGAACCACTTCTATTCTGTGACAGGTGCTTCTCGCCTTGGGACGAGCCTATCCCTTAGGGCTGTATTTTCTTACTAATGCAAGTAAATTTTACTCAGAAGAGTAATTCCCTGAGATTCAGCGAAGATTCCTGCATGTGCAAATTACCCCCACCCCTGAAATCATCCGCGTCCACGCACACTCCTGCGAGCAAACGGCCTCACTAGCACATCCTGAGGGGAGGAATGCAAAAGAGGCGCAGACGCAGATGCAACGCTCTCGTAAGGCTTAAGAATCGCATAAATGCTGTTAGTACAGAAAAAAGATTCAGCATAAATCTTTCTTTAAAAGTTTCTGATGCCAGAACTTACTTTTTTTGGCAGTCCAAACCAGCTCAGAGCTCCGGCTGCTCCCCAAGCTCCCCGGGACCAGCCCCAGGTGCTGCTGTTGGCATTAGATTTATTGACTCTCCCTTCGTCTTTGGCAGCTGGTTTAAATCAAAACCAATTAATAATGACGCTCAGTATTCTGCCGTTGTTTGAGGGGGGTGTGTGTGTGTGTGTATCTTGTGTGATCGTGCCTTAGTTTAAAAGTCAGGAAATCCTATCTCTATGGAAGAAAATGATCCTGTATTTGCGCTGCAGGTCCCAGGCACGTAACCTGATTTGTGCAGTGAGTCAGCCCGGCAAGCAGGTGTGGATGTTGTGTTACTGCTAGGCAAGAATTCTTCTGGACTGCAAGCTACTTCCAAAAGGAATCCGAGTGAAATATTTATGTGCCCTAAGCAGACTGTGGGAATACCTTGTCCAAGGTCAAAATCAAGTCATTATACTGTTAAAACAAATACGCTGGTATATAAAAAAAATAGTTGAGTGCACGTCCTTGTGTGTGCAGGACACTCACACACACACAGACCTCGTCTTGTCAGTTCTTGGGGTTTTTTTTTTCCTTTCATTTCTAGGGCAACACTTAATAGAAGATGCAACAGAACAGAAGCCCCAGCCGGGGAAGCCATGACACAGCCAAGGTCCCAGAAAGGGAATTACGCTGTAGGAGAGGGTGACAATAACTGACAATAACCGCCGAGATCTGTGTGGAAATAACTGATCTCCTGACGCAAAGGATCACCCAGACTGTGCGGGAGCCAGTACCGAGGGGGAAGGTAAAGGCAGAGGATCAGACCAGATCAGGCAGGGCTGTCCTAACCAGCATTTCTTTATTCCTTTGTTAGAGGCGGCCACGCAGGAGCCGGGGGAGGTCTGGCTGCATTCGTGCGAAAGCCGTTCATTGAAAATTAATGACAGCTTAAGTTTTCAATTAAATTTTAATTTAAAGTCTGTGACTGGTGCAAATCAGCATAGTTCCACTTGTGTCAGTGATTTATGTTAGCGGAGGCTTTGGCCCGACATCTCGAGTGAAAGCCCTGCCAAAATACGCTGCAACAGAGATCCTCTGGCCAGATTCTTCAGCGTGTTTGAGCCCTGGCCGGTGCAGATAGGCGTGAGATCAACGCGAGCCAGGCACTTCTGAAAACTCCATTAGGTGCCCGTCTGGATCTTCTGGTGTTTTAAAAACTGGCCCCACGTGATGCTTTGCCATAAAGGAAAAAAAAAAAAATCCTGCAACTCCCCGATCCTGTGATTTTCCAGGCTGGATCTGCTCCCGGCGGCGCTGCTCAGGCTCCCGCTGACGATCTCTGGAGTCCGAGGGTCTCATTCCCCATGGAACACAAGCCCTGGGCTGGCCGCTCCTAACTCTCTCCCCACACAGAGTCCTGGCAGGATCGGGCCCATAACGGGGTCACTTGGGGCTCAGCGGCAGGGAGGGCAGAGGGGGGCCGCCGGGCTTCGCCCCTGCGTGTCATTGCGAAGTCGCAGCAGTTCGAAGCGTTTCTAATTGATCGCTGGCGTTTGATTTTCCAGAGTCTTCGAGCTATGACGGGTGTAACTGGCTTTTCTGCAGCCCCACTCCCATTTTTGCATGTTTTGCCTATTTTGGCCTCAACCTTTTAAACGGACGCTGGGATGGAGTCGGGAATCGGACTCTTTAATGTTTGGAAACACCTCCCCCTCTTTGGGCAGGGTATAAAATAATCAGCCACTGAGAGACATTATACATAATTAATAAGCCATTACTGCTATAATTTAGGTAAATAATGCATTTTAATTAACACATTAATGTTAAAAACCTCGTCGGTTTGGAGAGCGGCCGGTACGTCTGTCCCCGGGGCAACGCGGCCTCTCCAGCGCCCGCGGTGGCCTCGGGCAACACCTCCTGGGGGGTCACCCTGACCCTCCTCCGGTACCCCCGGACACGCGCCGGCCCCACACCCGGGGGTCTGGGGACATGGGGACACGGGGACACAGGGATGTGGGGACATGGGGACACGGAGATGTGGGCATATGGGGACATGGGGACGTGGGCATGTGGGGACATGGGGACACAGGGACACAGGGATGTGGACACATGGGGACACAGGGATGTGGGGACATGGGGACACAGGGATGTGGGGACATGGGGACACAGGGATGTGGACACACGGGGACACGGAGATGTGGGCATATAGGGACATGGGGACGTGGGGATGTGGGGACATGGGGATGTGGACACACAGGCACACGGGGACACGGGGATGTGGGGACATGGGGACACAGGGATGTGGGCACATGGGGACATGGGGACATGAGGATGTGGGGACACGGGGACATGGGGACACAGGGATACAGGGATGTGGGGACACAGGCACATGGGGACACGGGGATGTGGGGACATGGGGACACAGGGATGTGGGGACATGGGGACACAGGGACATGGGGACACAGGGATGTGGGGACACAGGGACACAGGGACACGGGGACACGGGGACGCCTTCCCGGTGCCTTCGTTCGAGAGGAGGGGTTATCTGGGAAGTCATGAGGACTCGGTGGCTCCTTTACATCCCATTTAATAGATCTGTGGCAGGAAATTTAATAAGTTAGGAAGTTTTATACACTCTTTTTCTTTTCTATATTTAATGCAGTCATTTCTCAACATGCCGTTCTCAAGAGGTTCTTTTTTTCTCCTTGCTGTTGAGATCTGGCTGCATTGAATCATTATTCCTGATGTTCCATAAGTCCTGTTCTGAATATTTTTAGAAGAAAAAAAAAAAAGTGAGATTTCTGCTTGGGACTTTTTTGTTTATAAATTTTGCATAAATTTCCAATACAAAAGCGGCAAAAGGCATTTCACTGAATCTTTTCAAGAACAGGAACAGCTTGTGATGTACAGAGCAAAACCGTTGGGTTTAGCAGGCTGAGAGGTTGGAAGAGAACGAAGCAATTAAGGGGAAGGAGGGATGTGGCAATGAAGGTCACTCACACTCTACAGAAAACCCGAACAACATTTAGTTATCTCTGAAGCTGCGAGGGCTTGGCAAGCCCAAGGACAGGGAGACAAAAGCTCTCTTGACATGACTGCTTACATTTTTTCTGGGAACGATATCGAGGGTGATGACAGAAATCACTTGTGACTACAGCTTGAGCCCTGACAGTTCATGGGTTTGTGCATTAGGCTGGAATAGCCCGCTACAACTCATTTGGTGGTAATTGGGCTGCGCTAAACTTATGTAGAGCAGAAGTCCAGGAGACGTGAATCACAGCCTCCCCGCTCCCCGGGATCGGCAGTGACGGGACAGATCTGACTCACGCCCATAGACCCGTTAATATTAATTAAGCACCTTGAAAGCGAAGTCTGCGCTGAGTCGTACTTGTCAGGTTAATTTGCACCGTTTGGAGAATATTGTGAGTTCATCCCAGTGATGCTCAGAAGACTGCGGCCGGGCTGGCAGTGATGGATGGGCTGTGGGATCCGAGCAGGCAGCGCCAGCTTCTCCCAGCCAACGTGGGGGAAATGACCTGGCAGCATTTCCCCCGCTGGCGTTCAGTGAACCGGTCACAGCGTCGGCAGCGGCCGCCCCGTCCCCTCGCCACCGGCTCCGTTCGGTGGCTCCCGCCCGCTGCCCCCGGGAACCTTCCTGCCCCGTACCCACCCCGGGGGCCCGGCCTGGCGGGGCAGGCAGGCGTGCAGGGGGGAGC
>NW_020799136.1:2773181-2777191 GCF_003259725.1 Athene cunicularia | reverse complement strand
TAGAGCTTTCCTCGCTCCCACATCTCTGAATGGGGTGGATGGGAAAGAAAAGTGATTTTCCATCTGTCTGCGAAGGACCGTTACGTTCTCATTCATACGTAAAGCAGATCTAGAAGAGAATGTTACAGGCTCCCCGACAGCACTCTACAAATGTTAATATGGTTTTTAATTGGGAGAAATAATAGCTTACTGCTGCGTGCTTGGCAGACCACGCTCCATAGCTACTCGATCCTACCCCTTTTCTCAGGCAGAAGGGAAAAAAATCGCAATTCTGCCCTGCAGTCCGGATTCATTTTAGGTAACTGAGGTGCTCAGCTGACAGGGTAACCCTCTGCTTATCCTTGGGGTGGCAAAGGCTGAGCCGCGAGGGTCCCGCCGACACCCTGCCGGGGGGGTACCCAGAGCTGCCCTTTGGCGGGGGACAGAACCCCGAGCACGTCCCGGGGTGCGGGTGCCGGGGCCGTGCCCGCGCGGGGCAGCGGGGAGGCAGCAAAGGCCTCGCAGCAGCTCGGTGGCTCTCGCAGCCACACGGCGCAGGGCGGGGGAGTTCTGCTGCGCGGCTCTGCCTCGTGGAAGGGGTGAATAAAGAAACCCAAACTCGGCCAAACAAACGATAAACGCTGATGGCGGCAAAGCGCCTCCCGCTCCATCGGCCCAAAGGCTTTCTGCATGTGGGGGGGGGAACAGGGCGAAGGCAGCAGGAGAAATCCCACCACGGCCAAGGCACGGGGGCAATCAGGGGTCGGTGTTGGCAAACTCCAGTTGATCTGTTTGCAGCCGATCCTCCCGGCAGCGCAGCTTTGCTCAAACAGCCCCTCGTGTCCTTCCTACCGCGGTGTGCGGGGCCGGGATGGAGACGGGCCACAGGGACCTTCCCCCCGGCCAGGGCCAGGCTCCGCGCCGTCCTCCACCCTCCCGCGCGGCCGCGCATCGCGGGGCAGAGAGGGCAGGGAAGTGGGGAACGAGAGCTCTGCGCTGGTGGGGGGCAGAGGTGGGGCGGGAAACCGCTCGGCAGAGCCGCCCTCGCACCCATCGTCCCGCCCGGACACCAGCACGCGGGGAAAGCTGCTCCGTGTGCCCGTGTCCTCACGGGGAGCAGGTGGGGGGAGCAGCCGGACGCTCCCCCCGTGCCCAACACGGCCACTGCCCTTCTCCGGGAGGACAGACCCGCGCTGCTTTAGACACCTCAGCTTCCCTCTCCTTGCGCTGGCCAAGAGGGATTCCTGCCAAGCCGGGGACGGCCCTTGCCCCCTCAGCCAAAGTACAAGAATATTTTAAAATCCTCCCTCTGCTCCAGCCCCGGGTTCTCCCACGGCCATCGAAACCCGCCGGCGGAGCAGGGAGGCTCCTCTCCCTCGTGGCTCTGCTCAGCATCCTGGAAGGCAGATCCCCAGCGAAGGGTTAAACCACTCACATCTAAATTCACCGGCCCTTTATTAACAACCGCATCAAATTTAAATAATTAGCAATTTTTATGTCCCATGCCATATACAGGGACACCAAAGGCATCGCAGGCACCGAGCAGAGCCATATGCTCCTCTGATTAATAACGTCAAGCAGAAGCAGGCGGAGCATTCAAGGGAAAAAACATCTGCAGGTCGCGCAGGCAATGAGTTCCTCCAGGCCTCAGGCAGGGGTGGGCTGGGTGCTGCGTGACCCCCAGAGCCCCGCGGGGAGCCGGCATCACCCCAGTGTCCTCGCCCAGGGCCTGTCCTCGGAAAAAGAGGGACCTGCTGCGAGATCCCTCTGAGTCCCCCCGGCTGCGTGGTGAGATGGGGATGAGGCCGGCAGAGCCGCTCGCCCTTCTGAGCAAAGTCATCAGCGGTTTGACCTCGGACACGGCGATGGAGCAAACGGCGCGTGTGGGTGAGCAGACGTCCCCCTCCCGCCAAGGGACAGAGCTGCACAGGGCACTGCTGGCCACGGGCTGAAAACCCTTTTCTGGGGATTTTCTGGTCAGGGAGAACACCCCCCCGCCCCTCCACCCGGCCTCTGCTGGGGGACAGAGGGCTCGGACCTCCTGCTGCTGCTCCCCCTGTACCGGACCTACAAAGGGGGGTTTTCTAAGGGGCTTAGAGCTTTCCTCGCTCCCACATCTCTGAATGGGGTGGATGGGAAAGAAAAGTGATTTTCCATCTGTCTGCGAAGGACCGTTACGTTCTCATTCATACGTAAAGCAGATCTAGAAGAGAATGTTACAGGCTCCCCGACAGCACTCTACAAATGTTAATATGGTTTTTAATTGGGAGAAATAATAGCTTACTGCTGCGTGCTTGGCAGACCACGCTCCATAGCTACTCGATCCTACCCCTTTTCTCAGGCAGAAGGGAAAAAAATCGCAATTCTGCCCTGCAGTCCGGATTCATTTTAGGTAACTGAGGTGCTCAGCTGACAGGGTAACCCTCTGCTTATCCTTGGGGTGGCAAAGGCTGAGCCGCGAGGGTCCCGCCGACACCCTGCCGGGGGGGTACCCAGAGCTGCCCTTTGGCGGGGGACAGAACCCCGAGCACGTCCCGGGGTGCGGGTGCCGGGGCCGTGCCCGCGCGGGGCAGCGGGGAGGCAGCAAAGGCCTCGCAGCAGCTCGGTGGCTCTCGCAGCCACACGGCGCAGGGCGGGGGAGTTCTGCTGCGCGGCTCTGCCTCGTGGAAGGGGTGAATAAAGAAACCCAAACTCGGCCAAACAAACGATAAACGCTGATGGCGGCAAAGCGCCTCCCGCTCCATCGGCCCAAAGGCTTTCTGCATGTGGGGGGGGGAACAGGGCGAAGGCAGCAGGAGAAATCCCACCACGGCCAAGGCACGGGGGCAATCAGGGGTCGGTGTTGGCAAACTCCAGTTGATCTGTTTGCAGCCGATCCTCCCGGCAGCGCAGCTTTGCTCAAACAGCCCCTCGTGTCCTTCCTACCGCGGTGTGCGGGGCCGGGATGGAGACGGGCCACAGGGACCTTCCCCCCGGCCAGGGCCAGGCTCCGCGCCGTCCTCCACCCTCCCGCGCGGCCGCGCATCGCGGGGCAGAGAGGGCAGGGAAGTGGGGAACGAGAGCTCTGCGCTGGTGGGGGGCAGAGGTGGGGCGGGAAACCGCTCGGCAGAGCCGCCCTCGCACCCATCGTCCCGCCCGGACACCAGCACGCGGGGAAAGGGCTCCTGGAAAGGGATGGCGGTGGCTGGAAACTGATGTCAGCTGGTGGGATCTTTCAAGGACAGAGGAAGAGAATTCCTGCCCAGCTTCACTCGCTGCACAGAACGGTAAGGAGAGCCATGAGCCATGCAGCTCTCCCCCTTTTTGGAAGAATTACAATGCAGCTAAAGTATTTTTAGTAAGACCTTAATTAAATAGTCAAAATATCGCAGGCTGGTGTTCATCAGCCAGTAAATCAGAACACAGGACAAGAAAAGCAGCTGTGCATTATTTTTCCACATAATTTTATTTGAATCTCGGTAGTACAGAGAGTGGGAAAAAAAAAAGTAAATTATACAGAAAATGCATTCAAGAAGATTTTAACGCTATTACAAACCTTCATTATAATGTATGATCAAGCATGTAAGTGAAAATCTTAGGACCCGTGGGTAACATATCAGTTCTGACGGGCATTAAAATTTCTATTTGATGCTTAAGCAAAATCAAATCTGACTTCTGATTTTGCAAAATATTTTAGGGTAATTAGCCATGTTTGTGCTTTATTGATTCTTAAAATGAACATAAGCATGTGGGGAATTGGTGAATCTCTGGATTAAAGAAAACAACACTCCTTGCTTCGTGGAAGTTCCTGCAATTAAATCACCTTCTAACACGGCCTCGTTATTCTGGGTGGAAATGAATGCAGGAAAAGCTAAGGGAGTTTAAAATAATAATGATCATAAAAGTGGAGCTGTAGGCTTTAAATGAAAGTTTGGTTTCTTGTACTTTTGCTGATGGTTCCCACAGGCCTCTGGATAAATCTCTCCTCTGGAGGATAAAACCCCCAACAGCCGCAGGGCGGGGGGGGAGGCCGGGCAGCAGCTTCGCCATCC
>NW_020799136.1:2767029-2773131 GCF_003259725.1 Athene cunicularia | reverse complement strand
GGGGTGTGTGCTCTCAGCGCCGGCTGCCCGCCGGGGTGTGAAGTCTGCTCCAAATGCGCGCGAGGACGGGATTTCAACTGCTTTGAGCAGATGGCTGAGTAACATTTGCTGCGGGAGCCTGCAGGTCCCCAGCGGGGCCTTTCTGTTATCATTTGCTGCACTTGCTGTTTTTCACGGTGATGCAGAGACACGCACCCGTGTGTGCACGCGCAGCACCGAGCGGCACGCGACTGCAAGGGGCCGCTGCGGCCCCCGGCCCCCCACCCCTCGCTGGCACTGCAGGTTAAACGGAGTCATAAATAAGCAATAAGCAGCGACAAGTGTCTGATTTATTGGGGAGCTCAAAGGAGAAGACGGCG
Source organism: Athene cunicularia (assembly GCF_003259725.1). Taxonomy (NCBI): domain Eukaryota; kingdom Metazoa; phylum Chordata; class Aves; order Strigiformes; family Strigidae; genus Athene; species Athene cunicularia. Next base: position 2,772,772 of record NW_020799136.1, on the reverse strand, counting down.
AAAGCAAGGTCACATCCCCGGTTAAGCACATCCCTGACACAGCTCTCTCCTCTCTGCTCCTCCCCTCCGCTCCGCCGGCTCTGGGGAAGGACCAAACCTCAATTTCCATCCGCGCTTCTCGCTTCGGCTGACTTTGCCATACTGAACCCAGCCCCTTCGCCCCCAGTCCAGGGGGGTTTCCTTCAGGCATCACCAGTGTGCGGCACCACGGCGGGGTGACGGCCGCGGGCTCGCCCGTAGCGTGGCAACAAGTGCAAAGCAACACGGAGTTTGCCATCAGGACTCTGGCCTGGCTCTGATCTGGTGAGGGACCACTTCCTCAAGAGCCCATCTCGGTACAAAGCGCTGCCCCTCCGCGGGGCTGACAGCAGCATTGCTCATCCGAGCTTGCTTGAAGTGGATGCTCATGTAACCGTACATCTCCCCCCGCTCCGGCAGGCCAGGGAAGCGCACCTGAGCCCACCTTGCCCTCACCGGGACGCTCCCTCAGAACCAGAGTCTGGGATTTTCACCCGACGGCTTCTCCAGGCACGAGGCTGCTTCGGCAAAGCCGGGGTTCCACCTGCGGTGCAGGTTCTCTCCCCACGGGTCCCCGACTCTCCCCGGGGAGGGGCTGGGGGGCTGCTCTGCCCTCCCCAGGGCCATCACCCTGCCTGCGGGATGCGGGGCAGGGTCCCAGCGCCGGGCAGGATGCGCCCAGGCAGCTCCTGCTCCTGGGGGGGTGTGTGTGTGTCCAGGGATGCTCGGCCCTGCCGGGGCTGCCCTGGGGGGCAGCAGGGCCCCCCCCAGAGCAGACACATCCCAGCGGGGCCCGGAGCGGCCCGTAAGGTCAGGTTAGTGCTGCAGAGAGAGAGAGAAGAAAAACTTCCATCTGGCAGGGAGGCAGCTGCCTTGCCTCCTGCCCAGGAAAACGTGCGCTGGAAAAAGCAGTGCCTGAAAGATATCTGGGAAGACAGACTGCTATCTCCTGTCTTTTCGCTCTCTGTCATCACCCGCAGCATTAAATAAAGCCAGGTGGCCAGAGATAGAGGGATAAAAGCGATGCTTCCGCATGACATACTGAATTTTCTGTCACTCGGTACTAAATAAGCCACGGCAGATTTAAAAGCAGTGCGATTGCTGAAAAAATAACCTTAATAAAGTGGGTATAAATAACTGTATAGCGGTACGTCTGTGTGCCGGAATTGTTTATGCAGGTAAAATTTAATAGCAGAGGTGTGACCACATTTATAACAGAGTAATCAGTGTGTAATTTCACAAACCCAGCGTGTTTGCTCACAGGAGACAACCTTAATGTCTTTTAAGAAGAGTCATTAGATTTAAGTAATAGCCAGCACCCAAGTGCTCGAGCACGCAGATATAGAACAAATCAACTTTTATTGCCAGGCAAAAAGTAGAAAACCCAATTCCTCGGAAGCTAATAAAAAAAAATTTATAATTTTTTTTTTTTTTTTTGAGTCAAATAAGTGCGGGGCTTATTACTTTGTAGGTGTCTTCATAAAAACTAGAGCAAACCTAATCTACAGAAAAACAACAGCTGTGATGCGCAACGTATCTGACCAAGATGGATGCCTCCGAGGTGTGGTATTCATTAGCTCACCAATTCCAAATGGTAAACAAGGTTTAATTAATTTTTATTTCAAGCTACAGTGGTCTGTTGGTCATACATGGGTGTGCGCCTGGGATGCAGCGTTAATAACTGAACGTGCAGCTGCTGGAGGAGCAAGTGTTTGCTGAATAATTCTGCATGTTCTGTTTGACATTTCTGCTGGGAGAAGTTTCAGGGGCAGAAGAGGGGAGCATTAATCTCCTAATTTTGCTCTTTTTTTTCAGGAGCGTTGCTGGGCGCGAACAGCTATCAATGCAGCTTCAATGAGGATCTTCCTGGATTAATGACTGCGGGGCATGCTTGGATGTACGCAAGTAGAAACTAAGTGCCTAATTTGCTAATTTTATGGCTAATTTGTGCATTCGGTGACGGGCTGCATTTGCAGTGTTAGATATTTGCATAAGCTGTAGCACTCCTCTGGTGTGCCCTCCACAATAACTTCTATTGTTGGTCTTTAAAACAGAGTTTAGAGGAAACCGCTATCAATGCGTCATTGCAAAACATCTTGACCTAAAGCCCCGCTAAAGACCCAGTTTTAGCGAATGAACAGTTACTCAGCCAGCAAATTTACATATGCAAACGCTCACTTCTGTAGCCAATTACACATCTGCATGTTCAGCTTCCCCGCTCCGTATCCAGCTGCACGCACAAATGAGGCCGCTCTTGCATGCGCAGCTCGTTTAAAAAGTTAATCCTGTCTTAGTTCTGAGTTGACCCTTTGGACCAACCACCCCTGGGGCAGTCAGTCCCCAGGCTGCAAACCTGCCCGCAGCAGCCAGGTCTTATTTTTCTACACTGACATCCCCGTTTCCTCACGGTGACTGCTGCTCATTTGAACTGGCGCGAGCGAAAAGGGAAGAGGTGCGGTGGTCCACGGAGATATTGCACGTTATCTCCTCCTCCGAGCCTGAGCTCAGCTGACAGGGCGGCGTCACCCCTCTGCTCCCTGCCGGCCTCGCCGCAAGCGCAAGGTCCCGCTTTGTCACCGCTACGGTACATTCCTGCAGCCCCAGCCACCTCGTTTAAGGGAAAGAAAATACTGTTTAAACGGGGTGTCTCGCCTCCAGCAGGGAATCGCCGCGAACCTTCTGCTAAAACACTATCGTGAGTCGCTCCCTCTCCTTCATTTCCAAAGGACCCCAAAGTGTTTCTTGTACAACCAAGTAGAGAATTGCCTTCACCCTCAAAAGAAGACGGTTATTTCCATGCCCTGCCTGCGAGTGACGTGCACGATTGCTTCAGATAGATCCACGACGAAGAGATGCCTGATGGACACAAAGATCTTCCTTTGCATTTAACTGAGCCACACCGACTTCCATCGGGTTTTCCTTCCTCTCAGAAAAACCAAGTGGACACAACCCGAGTCGATGCGATGCGCGGCCCGCGGCTCCGCAGGGACACTCCGTGCTGGCCAGGCTCTCTCTGCCCCCCTCCCGGTTCCCCCTCTCAGTGGTTCTGTCATGTGGGACAGTGGTGGTGGGTGTGAGGGGCCCTGCCGCGCCGCTGCGCCCCAGACAACGCCGCTGCTAACGGGCCTGCGACTGGTGGATTCGAGGGAGCCTCCTCGCGGGAAGAATTTCCTCGAGGGATAGCTAAACAAAGTCTGAAGCCTAAAAAATTAATTTGTGTTGTTGACATCAGTGACCTGAGAGAACAAAACAGTCCCGCTGAGACGCGCAATGAAGATGCACAGAGATAACAACAGGAGAGGAGGCTGCGGCCCGCCAGAGCCGCCCGTCCTGTCTGTGCCCACGCAAATACACGGCGGGGCGGCAGCGAGAACGCCCTGCAGGGACCAGTGCTCATGTGGGGACGCATCCTAATGCCCTGAGAATGCTGGGCAAGGGCGAGCAGCGTTGCGTCCCCACATCCCCGTCCCCAGCTGCGCCCGGTGAGTCCCCGCCAACACACAAACCCACCCCCGCCAACACGCAAACCCAACCCCTCCAACACGCAAACCCAACCCCTCCAACACGCAAACCCACCCTCGCCAACACGCAAACCCACCCTCGCCACCCAGTTCCACGTGAAACAGCCCCAGCACTGCAGCACGGAGCTGCTCCGGTGAAAAGGGAAGAAAGAGACAGGCTTTGTACCAAACCTCCTCGGATGGATCGTTAAACCCTCACGGTACATAATTTGCTCAAGTATTTCAGAGTTAATTGCACGCCCGGCGCGTTTATCTCAGCGAGGGGTCCCGCAGCTCCGCTCCTGCCCCCGGGCGATGGGCGGGAGGGGTGGGATGCGCCGCACACCCCTCACGAAGGCGCCCGGGGAGGGGGTTGGCTCCAAGTGCCCGTGAAATTGTTTACTGTCGCCTCCAAGTGACACTAGGACATGCGCTTGTCTTGTACTTGTGATCTGGAAATGTATTTATTTCAGGCTCAAGGCAAAGTCACAACTCACAGCCCTTTAGCGTGCTCCCGAATCTGAAACCCGCTTGCAAAACGGTTCCCAAAATAACCTTGTGAGCGTCTTCTATCCAGAGAACTGTATAAAATATTTTTGCTCAAAGGCAGAGGTGCAAAGAATTCAAATGTCAGCACTTTCCCCAGAGGGAGGGGACAGGTTTTGGGGACTATTTCCAATACGACTCGGTACCAGACCCCAGGAGGGCCGAGGCTGCGGGGCGGCAAAGACCCAGCGTGGCCGCGCTCAGGCTCGTCCTCGTCTCGGTAAGACCAACTGCAGCAGCGTTGTGGCACCTCCACGAGAAAAACTATCAGAATACATAAAAACCCCAACAGCTTTTCTGCGGGATTCCTTCACCCACCACTGCATCGAGCCCCTCGGCTCCCTGCACACAAAGGAGGGAGGTTCCCACCGGAGTCTGCCGGGGCTTGGCCCATTCCTCTGGCACAGGATTCACCAGGATTCTGCCGCAGGGTTGTACACAGGGAAACTCTGGTGATGGATAACCAGCGCTGGGAACACGATTTAATGAAGCACAACAAGAATTAGCTCTACTCACTTCCCCCCTCACCACAGACATAAATATATGTGCTTGCAGGGGGATGGTGTTTCGGGTAATCGCAGCCAAATAAATAGGACAGAAACTTCACATACCTTATGCAAAAGCATTTGCTGGCTGCAAGATTTCAAGTTTCATTTAAATTTAAAAATAATCGAGTCATTGGAACGAAGCCTATACCCCAAAACCGTAGCTTTGAATTTCCAAGTGCTACGGCCATAATGCAATAATGAATATATTTGTCTTCTTCAGACTGTCATCCTATTAGTTGCTGTGTCTAATATAATCTGCTTTCAGCTAACATCCATCATAACACACAAACAGAGGAACCGAAATGCATTAAAAAGAAAATTGATTCCCTTGCATGCCCCTCTTTGTCTGGTTTCTTCATTTGCCTATTAATAGCCTACTGTGCAATTAATTATGTACAATTTCAGGTACAATCCTTGTACCCCTACGGAAAATTGTTGATAAAGTTCTGCAGACGTTTCCAGCCTGGAGGTAATATTTCTCCTCCTGAGCTGCGCTGTGGGTTTCTGCTGGGACCCGGGCCGTGCGCAGCGGCTTGGAGAACACAACGGCACCGAGGAGCACGCAGGACAAAAATTGTTTGCTTAAAATATTCAGGACGGTGCCGATGAATAATGGATACATCCATGGAAACAGGGCTCAACCACACTAAAAACAATGGTTAAATTAATCAGGTAATTTAATGGTGAGGGCTAATTTGACATCTCATGTCTCACTGGCACTACTTCAGCAGCTTTCCTCCGAGCAGCCTACCTTATTCTCGTCACTGCAGGCTAAAGTTTCTTAACGCAAGGCTTTTAATTATCCTTAGATCAATACTTCTCATCAGCCCCGAGAAGAGCCTTCCCCTTCTGGAGCGAGCCACGGCGTTACAGGTACGCGCTCGCCGTGCTGACCAGATCCACCTCCAGGAGGAGGAAGGTGGGGAGGGACCCACAGCCCCGAGTCCCCGCCAGGCCGGGGGTCCCCTGACCCCCCCTCGGGTGCAGACCCCGGCCCTGCCCGTGTGAGACGCGTCTTGGCGGGGCGGCCGCGTCCTCCAGCCTGGATGCAGAGGGTGAAAATTTAAAGAAAGGAGATTAACCCAGTTATTTCTGAGCTCGTACCAGTTCTATGGCTGGGCCTGGATTGGA
>NW_020799136.1:2726314-2763980 GCF_003259725.1 Athene cunicularia | reverse complement strand
CCCCGACCCCAGGCCTGGCCGAGCGGCACCCCCAGCCCACTCCGGCAGAGGAGCGATGGGAGCCAATGACTTTGGCCTTGGGCAACCACCTCCCTCACTCCGCTGTTTTCCTTTTTTTTCCGGAGCCTTTCAGCCCAGGGTGCTTGTTGCTCCTCCAACGTCAACAACATTAACAAGCTCTGACATCTCATAAATTTCCCTTGGTAAAACAAAGAGGAACAAATAGGAAAACAAGTTTCAGCAGTGCAGGGGGTTTGGTGCTCTGAATTTTTTCCTTCCTTTTCCACATACTGGATTTTTGTTGGGAGCAGCCCTTTCTAGCCTGCTGGTGTCTTGCTGCTGCAGCCAAACTGTCCGGGACAGTGTGGTGTGAGCTAGAACATGGGCATTTTGACTTTGGGTAGAAAATGCTGAGACAAAATGACATCCAATTAACACAAAATTAATAGATCCAATCCAGGCCCAGCCATAGAACTGGTACGAGCTCAGAAATAACTGGGTTAATCTCCTTTCTTTAAATTTTCACCCTGTTGCAGAGATGAGCAAGAGAAACTGGACAAAAAGCAGAAAGCCTGTATCTGTTCTGCCATTTTCTACCGCAGCAAAAGCCTCCACAGAGCCAGGGGCGACCTCCAGCCCCACGTGTGGATGTGCTGGAGGGGAGACTGGGAAAGGAACCGGCTCTTGGTGGAGACTTCGTCGCCGGACGAGCATCAGCCGCTGGGTCACTCCGGCTTGCATGCCTTGGTTTCCCCCTTTAAAAAGCGTGTGTAGTAATAACTTGTAAAAATAATACGAATCTTTGGTAATGCTTAGTTGAGAAACTGGGAAGTTAAAAATCCGAATTCCTCACCACTGTCACAAAGACTCTGTCAGAACAGTCTCTGCTGCGGCAGCCCTGGGCCCTCTCGACGCTTTCCTCCTTGCTCTCTGTAATGCTCTGCCAGTGCTCAAAATATAAATTGGCTTGCTTTAGGAAATGAGAAATCTCTTGCCTCTGAGCCCAGCTGCTGCTCACAGAGCGGAGATGTAGCTACTGTAGATACACAGGATTTTCCCTTTCAATCAAGTTTGGAAGTGCAGCTCCTCCAAGGTGCCATTAGAAATCACAGAAGGATGAAGCGGCTACAAGCCATTCTCTCTTTTCCACGCAATTGACTTTCTTTAAATATATATCTCGGAGCATCTCAGAGACACTTAAGTAGGGCTCTCCTGCAAAGCTCATCTTGTATCGGGAGCTGGATGTGGCTCTGCAGCACGACAAGCACAAGCTCCAGCTCCCTGGGCTCAGGGGCGGCGTCTCGGACCAGACTCCTGAGGAGCCACCGAAGGAGCCCAGCGTCTTCCCAGCACGGGTTTTCTCATCCCTTACCCCGTGCAGTGGGAGCCCCAGCTGGTGCTAAATCAGGAACACGCGAATTCCAGCAAGGGCACAAACCCCGAGGTTAACGAAGACGGCCAAAATGGACTTTTATCAAACCTCGTCACTACCTGAACACAGGTTCCCAGGTTGGTTGTTTTTTTTGTAGTTACCGACCCATTAACATCATGACACATAAACTACCGCTGGAATAATGCTGCTGGGAGGCAAGGTGGGGTGGAAGAGAAACTGATTTTCCAAGGATAAAATTATTTAGTAGCAACACTGGACATGTGAAATGGCGCTCTGGACTTCAGCATCCATCCACTGCTTTAAACAAGGCAGAATATTTTCCCTGGGGATCCGGTTCTTACCCGAAGCGCTGCAGCTCCCGGCCGTGTCTTCTACGTTACTGTGGCATCATAAATACGGGGAGTTACGGCGCCTTGCAGCAAGCACACTGCACCGTGCTGAGCTGGTTTGAATTGAACATGAATTTAATATTAGCATCCAATACTGCTACAGCAACTGTCAGGAGGCTGCTCTGTATTCATCTTGTTGTATTTTCTGCCTTTCCCTCTTACTCGGCCTCTCCACATACAGAGAAATTATTATAAAAACCATTTCAGGGCACAACCCCTCCCCAGAAGAGCCCTCGCTGGCGGAGCAGAATTTGCCACATGGAGCAGAGTGCTGGCAGCGTGGCCTGGAGGGGAATTTTCTTCTGTCTCTACCCAAAAGGCTCCGAAGTGGCCGTGGAAAAGGTCACCCCTTGTGTCGCGCAGGCGTGCGGGACGCCGCGGGCCTGGGTCACCAACCCCCCCCAGATGTGGGGAAGCTGCTCGGCCTCTGCGACCCCGGAGGGATCGACCTGGGGCGTCTGGCTGCGGGGCCAGAGCACGGCGGGTTCTGCAAGGAAACCCTCCTGCAGGGACAGCCAGGTGCCAGGGAGGACAGCGAATCTCCCAAGTTGTCACGTTTTTAGAGAATATTTGGACATTGTTTGACTGCCACTCAGTATTTTAGTATTTTTAAATTGAAGCATTTCTTTGGTATTTAAATATATTTTAGTTATTTCTCAAGTATGAAATTATAAACAAGATTATTGCAAATTTTGGATACGGGAAAAAAAATATTGGAGATTTCAACTCCTCGGTTTGCTTTTCATTGGGAATATTTCTCAGCATCCTCACAGCTCTCTGGAACAGTCCCGCCCCACACCGTGCCCCCGGCAGCTGAGTTACGGTGACACGGTGGCAGAGCTGGGCTGTGCTCCCGGAGGAAGATGTTTTTCTGCACTTCAAGCACCCCTGAGTGCCGACTGCTCTCGCCGCAATCCCACGTGGCATTCACAGACCCACGTGCACCGGCACCCATCTTTTATTCATTCATCCTCGCGCTCTGCTTTGACAGACCTTCAGTCTGGGGCTTGCTCGGGGCTCTGCTGACATTATTGGATTTGGCATCGCTCTAGTGTGTACAAGAGGAAAAACCCTGAACCCTGAACCCCCCACGTGCACCGACACGCTCTTGCTGCGCTGGTGCAATATCTGTTTTATAAGACGTGGCAAAATCGGGCCACAATTTAGTACACGGAAAGGCATCGGATGTTGTGTCCCTGCCCGGGGAGGCTCCTGCACAGACGGGTGGGAGCTGCAGGATTAATGTCGCTGCCTCTTTGGGAAATTACTACAAGATTTTCAGCTGCCCAAATCTCTTTTGCATCTGGACAGGAATAAAAAAAAACAAAACAAGCCAACCCAAAAAATCCACATCCCACCCAAACCCCGCGGCCAGTTCAGCAGTTGGAGGCTGCTGCGCGTTGCAAGCTCGCAGAGCCCGAAGGGTTAATCACCCCATCCTCTCCGTGTTTATCTGCAGCTGGTTTACTACAAAGGAAGAAAAATAAGTACACGGTACATCCCTCATCATCATATATCACATTAATATAATAGTAGAGGGTGTCTGCAGATCTACTGCAGGCATGAACTGTTTGCTATGAATCTTGTTACCCCCGAGATCAGGACGTTTCTTGAAGTAAGATGATTTAGGGAGAAAAGTTTTTCTCACTCATCCAGTACAAATACAATCTGCATTCCATCTATGAAAACTTTGTTTAATATTTTATATTATGCTACAAAGAACAGAAAAAAAATTATATATATATGTATATATACATACAGAGAACAAATCCCACTGCATGAAGATCAGAAATGAAACCACCAGCCCCGTAAGCCGTGATTTATCGATCAGCCGAACCCCAGGACAGCTCCACTTTGACTTGTCCTGTGTTTTTATGAGCGCACTAAAAGCAAACATTTCACAGCACAATCATGAATCTTGACGTTTGGGAGACAGCTAGTACATCTCTGTCAGTTATACGGGTCCAGAAAATAAAATGATCTGAAATAGCACATCTGATTAAAAAGAATAAAACCCCACGTACATCAGGAGACATTGGAGCCTGAAAAAGCAGCAGGGGCTGGCAGGACCTCGGTGCTCGGAGGAGTGGAAAAGGGGTGGGCATTGCAGAGGAAAGAGTTTATCATCAAGTACTGTGTCCAAGAACACGAACATAATTCGTTTTAGTGCAAACGATGCGCTCTATACAAATCAGACCCAGTGTCAGAAGTCTGCCACCTCATCCCAGGCATTCACTCTGCCTGTTATTTAACCAGGGATATTCACATGGGAAGAAAGTGGTAGAGCAATTCCTGGGTGAACAGTAATTGGTTTGAACATGATTTCTCCTACCCCAAGGGAGACTGAAGTCACAAATAAGATAAGACACATTTTAAAATTAATTCCCATGTAACCGTATAATGTGCAAAGGGAGCAGGAGCACCAACGGACTGTTTCTCCCATCGTTGTTCAAAGGGCACCAGCGCCGAAGGGATACAGGATGCAAACGCCTGGAAACCAGACCCAGCCCAGGTCAGGAGCAGCCGTTTAAGCCGGGATCAGCCCCCACCGACGGGCTCACGCAGCGTTACACAAGGGCAGCAAATCCGTCACAGGCAAAGAGATGCCTCCTTTTGCAAAAGAACAGTTTTAATGGTAATTTTTATTTCCTGACAGAAGAAAATGACCTTACAGGCAGAAACTGGAGGTGAAAATGGAAAACGTTTCTCCATGCGTTAGAGTGCTCCCAGCAGCACAGAATCCCCTCTCCGCTGTCACGGCAGACCCCGCGCTGGATGCGGATGCTCTTTCCCGGGGCAGGTACACGGGCCCCCAGCTCAACCCCTTCCCCACAGGCCCCTGCCCCTGCGCCGGGGGGTGACAGGGCTCCAGAGGGGAGCAAGGACAGCCCCGTGTGCCCTTCTGAAGCCGTACGGCATAAAGGGAACACGCGGAGCAGCAGTGGGAATTTGCAGCCAGATATAATTGTGTTTGCAAGTAACAGGCACCGCTGTTTGGAAGGAGGCAGTGCGCCCCCCGAACTTCACATATCCTTATCATCACCCGGAGGGTAAGGATGCGCTGCTAGGCATTTCCTTAAACCCTTCCTCCAGGCAAGCCCTGCTGAGCCACGCGTCCCTCTCCACAAGCATCTCCTTCCACCAGAAGTCCCCTGTCCCTTGGAGAGCGGCTCTGCCGATGCCCTTGCGCTGAGGATGCCCCCGAGGACCCGGGGTCGGCAGCTTTGTCCATCTGCTCCAGTGGCTCTCTGCCCGCTCCCGTCAGGCTGCTGTGCTGCAGAGCAAGTGCCAGTCAAACCCGGGTTAAACGGGCAGCTGGCGAGAGCGAGCGCGAGTCCCTTCTCCTGCCGGCCCTCGCCGGGGGCACGGAGCTGAGGGCAGGCTGCGAGGCCGGTACAGCCTGGCCAGTGCCGGGGGGATCCCTCGTGCTGGCCCACCCGCCCTGGGCAAGGGGCGGGGAAGAAGGACAAGGCTGTGACCTGGTTGTTCACCGGCCAGGGCCTCCCCTGCTGGGTCCTGCTCATCGTCCTCCCTGGCGTAGCCACGTACCGACCTACGAGTCAGGGTACAGTAGCCAAAACCCTCTGAAATTCTGCGCTTTTGCGTGCGCTGCCCAGCACAGCCGGGGTCAGCCGCTGCCCCCGCAAACGCGGCTCCTCTCGGGCCGTTGGTGGGACACAGGCACCGGCCCCCGAAGCTCCGGGTGCAGCAGGAAAGCTTGAACCCTGTGCTCCCGTCTCCTGGGGCCGGCCGGAGCGCGGCAGAGCACCAGCCCTGGCTCTCCACCAGCCCCGGCGTGGGGCGGAGCGCGGCGGGGAGGAGGCGAGCGCCCGCACTTGGGGGGCTCTGCAGAGCCCTCACTTATTCCAAAGCCTCGGGTGCTGCTGTAATGCAATTGCTAACAACAAAGACTTTGAGAACACAGATACCTCCAAAAGAGAGAGCAGCATTTAACCCCGGCACGCTTTCCTGATCAGGCACCGCTCCCTCCCCTCCTGCCCCTCAGCTTCTCCTCCTCCTGCTGCACAACCGCTTTCACTAACCCCAGTCCCTCGGCGCGTGGAGCAAAGGCCTCTCTCAGTTCCTCCCAGGCAGACTGGAAGACCTCAGGGCAATATTTTAACATCTCCTTTATCATTCTCACTTGATTTCTGCAGAATGTATATTTATGCAGGTTTTCTCTGGAGGATCATTCGAAGCAGCGGTGATGTATATTTACACTTAACATCCTCTTTAAGGAGCTCGCTCTACTCACAGCGTGCCCGTGCATGCCCAGAGATGCTCCTGGAGAAGTGGAGTTGCCTCAAGATGTTTTCCCTTAAACAGCTCAGCATCAGCACAACCTAAAAGAGTCTGCGAGGGGCAAGAGGCAAAATGCGTCTGGTCCCACCTGCCTGCCCCGGCAGTGTCACAGCCAGGCACAGCCTCCCGCGGGGCAGAGGGGGCAGCGCCCCGAGGGCAACGCCAAGAGCGTGAGCAGATCCCAGCCATCTGTCCCAGCTGTGAGGGCGGCAGATCGTGCTGGATCCCACCACAACCGCTGGAAGAACAGCCTGGGAGCTCTGCGGGCAAGGGAGCGGAGGCCTTCCGTGTCCCAGTGGGTCTGGAAAGCGAGGCAGCGTCCGTCTGCCAGCCAGCTGCAAGGTCAAAGCCTGCTCCGAGTAAAGAAGCAGAGAGAAAAAAATTCCTCAACAACTTTCATTCCTAATAGACTCCAAACACCGTTTTCTCTAATAGTTGTATTAATTGTACAATCCCTCCCAGGAAAAGCAGGGAAGCAGTGCTGCTGTCGCCAACCTCCCTGCCATGAAATCGGCTTTTACACTCCCAAAGCCCCCAGGAATGACTCGAACCTCGGAGGGAAGGCTGCCCCTCGTGCTGCGCTGGGGGAACGCCTGCCAGAGCGACGCAGCCCCCGCTGACAGTGCAGGGTCCCCCACGCCCTGCGGGGCCCGTGGACCGTCTGACGGTGGGATTCTCCTTCCTACCCCATCTCAAACTCCAGCCAAGCAGCTGTCACGGCGCAAAACCGTTCAGAGATCACTTGGGGCCTGAGCTGTCTCCTTCAGGGTCTGTGGCGATATACGGTCAATGAAAATTAAATAAGCATGAAGCCAGGCCTTCGCACACCCCTCTGCGATGCTCTGCATGAGACTGCGCGGCCACAGTCTGCAGAAAACTCGTAGTTGCTGATGTGGCCACGAGGCTCAAGGGAAGGTTCTTGAAGACGACGTTTCAGCAAAACCCCGAGGAAATGCCACGTTTGCCGCCTGCCCGCCGCTCCCCGCGTCGCTCCGCATCAGCATTTTCTGCTCCTGACTTCAAAGATGCTCCTCTCTTGTTACAGTGAAGTGCTGGGAGTTTTTGCTCCTTGTTTAGGCCCTACATGGCTGGTGGAAGAAATTTTAATTAAAAGCTGTTCTGCTTTTATGTCCAACATGCTCCAACGGGCAATACATCTTTCTGACACCGGAATTGCCTGCTTAGTATTTCTTACACCCTCTAAGCAGCTGGTGCAAGGCAGCGCTCAGAGTAGGATGGGGAGCTGGGTGGAGACCGTGTGGTGTGGCTGCAAAATCCTCGGCGTCTCCATTAATGCTCCTAATTATCGCAGTGCCTGGATTCCAGCTGATGCCCCGGGAAAACAAGAGTCAAGGCCTAGAGAAAACGTGCTGCGACCTACCCAGAGATCTCCTTGCAGGTGGCTCGCCGTCTTCTGCAACCGGCATTTCATTTAGTGACACTGGAAAATGTCTCAAATCGAGGATTGCTCCTCTGCAGAGCCAGAGGGAGAGACTTCACAGACCAGGAGGAAGAATCCTCTCGAATCTACACCGCGGCCGACCCTCGCCCGCTGCGTGAGATGGACAGAAAGTGGCTCTGTCACAGCACCCGCGGGGTCAGCGCGGGTGTAACCCCAGCAGGGCCGGTCTCAGCTCGCCCGAGTGACCCGCAGGAGCACGGTCTGGATCAATTCTTTTCCTTTTGGATTAAAAAAAAAAAAAAAAAAAAAAAAAAAAAAAAAAAAAAAAGTATTGCTGCTTCTGAATAATGTGTTTATCTGGCTGCCTGGTCTGCGGCCTGCGCAGGGAGCAATTGCCCACAGCCCTGAGGAGGGCACGCGCAGTTTGGCAGAAAAGAAAATGCTGGGGAATGAAAGAGAATGAGAAATAAGAGGGAGAAGCAGCTGCCTGAGCTTCTGGGCTGCCGAACTGCCTGCGGGGCGGTTTGTTGGCTGCAAACCCCGGCTCCTTCCCCCGCACCCTCACGGAGAAGCGGGAAAGGCTTCGAGGGCTGTGCCCCTCAGGGCTGTCCCCCCCCGAGCAGGCAAGAAATCCCAGCCAAGGCCAAAGAAACTGCATTTGATCCTCTTTTTATCCAGTGAAATGTTAATGGCAAGCTGCAAAACGGATTCTTTGTCCCTTGACAAAATCAGCCCGCGCTGCCACAAAGCTCCTTCCCCCTTATCGAGCCGCTGGTCCCTGTGGGAGCTTTCAGGAGCCCCCACGCTGGCCCCGAGCTTTGCCCAGCGACCAACCGCTCGTCAAATGCCATTACAGGTAGAAGCCTTGTCGGGCTGTGTACAGGAACGTACACATTTAGGCTGAGAAAGTACTTAATAAATTCAGACCAACACTTTGTGACATTTCCCACAAGATTTTAGAGCTGTTTACAAATTCCGAAGAACACCTCGGAGTCATTGCTGGCACGGACTTATGATTTATTTCAAAGAAAAAATGGGTCAGGGTGTGTGGGTCTGTGTTTAATGTGAAAAGGGATTTGGAAATGAAAAGTCAACTGGCATGAAAGATTGCAGGGCAAATGTAAAAGCAGTAAAGCGTGTGGGTGGTCTCTGAGCATGTAATAGGATATTTGTAAAGGAAAAGAAACACTCAGGATTGTAAGCTTTAATAAAACAGTTCCTTTTTACCCAATCAATAACATAATTGTAATTTTCCAAAGCAAATTGCCTCTGAACTCCCTTTTCTCAAGGAGAGAGGGGCGCAAATGGGACAGGGCTGAGAAATTACTGAAGCAGCACGGGAGCACATGGCGGGGTGCGTGACCCTGCTCCAGGCAGAGCCCCCGGGCCGGGCAGAGCGGGGCTTGGCCCACGCTGGGGGCAGCGGCCCCCGGACGAGGGGGGTTTCGGTCCATCACAGCGCTCTGGCCCCCCGTGTCTGCCACAGGATGGTCCCGAGGGCCCCGAGACGCGGCCGCGCAGGGAGAGACGAGGGCTCAGCGCCTCAGGGAAAGGCTTCGCAGGAGATGGAGCGGGAAGGTGACAACCCACCGGCACCGCGGCTGCGGAGGGGTCACGGTGGGGGAAGCAGTGCCGAGGGTGCCCGAGCCCTGCGAGGGAGGAGAAGGACCCACGGGGACAGAGCGGGCAGCGGCGGCGCAGGAAAGTCGTCGGCTCAGAGTGCAGAGAAGGGCAGAGAGCTACTTCCACCCGAGACGACAACGCACAAGCTGGGCTTCCCAAAGGTGCCCAGCAGCACAAAAGCCCAACTTGAATTCCCAACTGCTTCATCAGAATTTCCAGTATACCACGGTGAAAACTAATTAATCGTTATACAGCTCCCTGGTATGAAACTAAGCCCCACCTTTTGTTTCAACACTTAGAGTGTAAGTACAATTCAGGAGAAACACTTCAAGATGAACAGCTCACGGGCGTATCTACGACCGCATCACCATTCTTTAGCAGCTCTCGTGGTTCAATGTCAAAGAGATGATGCCATATTTTAATTGCTACAGGTTAGTGCAAAGAGCATCAGGCAGCGATCGCATCTTTGGCTCAGACTCATTACTGGGGTCCATCTCGCTTTTGCCTCACGAGGGTGATTTCCTTCACGCCTCCGTTAGTTTGCACGCCAGCTCCAAATGGAGAGGATGGTACAGGCATGGGGGTCTGTTCATATTTTTCAGCTTTTAGGAACTAAACCACTTTCAATAAGAAGAAAATATAATAGCTGTCTGATGTTTTGGACTTGATCAAGCAGTAAATCCCAGCACAAAGACTGATGCTCAAGTTGGGATGGAAGTAGCCGAGGTGGGAGGGAGGTAACCCCAGCAGACCATGACTGCTCAGCTCATTCGAGGTGTTAACACGCCACAAACCGCCGTCAGACAGGTCAGAAACGCCGTCAGCAGCGCCGGGACACGCTGCCCCGCAGGCCAGGAGGGCAAACTCCCCGGACCAGCCTGGGCTACCCTTGGGCCACATACTGGAGGGGACAGGGGGTCCCTGCCGGGGCTGGCAGAGCAGGGGGGGCAGCACAGAGCCGAGGGTCCCTCCCTGTGTCCTGCCCACTGAACCAGCGCCCGCTAATTGGGAAAACCAACCTTCCGTGGCTTGCAGCTGTGCAGCACCAAGCACACGGGAGGAGCTTCCCTCTCTCCTTATCGCAACGGAGATACTCCAGTGCTAATTACTGACTCCTCAGACACCCCTGTACTGACGAAGATTCCCCTCCTCTGCCCAGACACGACGTGAGCCAAGCACCGCGTTCAGCACACGCACTGGTGGGCACCGAAGCGAGTGAACCCAGGCGAAGGGAAGCACCAGAGACCCCCAGCACTGCCCCCACGCGCCAGCTCCCAAACACCCTCCCTGCCACGCTGAACGGGGAGAAAAACGTGAGGAAACCCTCAGGAGGTCAGTATAGAGAAGTAAATAAAGAGGAAAAACAACTACTCACAGGCTAAGCAGGCAGCAAGTCCCTCTCACACCACCCTTCTCCCCCAGAGTCCCCCCAGGCTGCCCGAGGTTTTTATTTCCCCTGGAGAAGCAGGTGACCTCAAAGACCCTTCTCCTCCCCCCCAGCCCATCTCCCCCCGCCTCCTCAGCGACTAACTGGGGGATCACTGCCCGTAGCTGTGGGGAAGGTGTTCATCCTTTTAACCTGCTCTCACCATGTGTTTTGCAGGTTTCGCCCTTTCCAAAAAATCTGCCCTTTTAGCAGAGGACAATGTCTGTGCCCAAGCCAGAGAGCCCATGAACCTTCCCAGCGGGCGCTCCCACGGCAGCTCCGGCTCCCAGGGCACGGCCACGGGTCTGTGCCTGAGCAGTGCGGGAGTCTCCGGAGCTGGGTGAATAAGAGAAAGGAATCCAAGCGTGTTCCAAAGTAATCAGACATTTAAACCTGAATCCAGACTACAGAGTGTTCCTGTACCCACAGTTCCGCAGCAAGGTCAGCAGTTTTGCAGAATTGATTTAAGATGAAACCTGGTGCTCACTCCCCCTCAAAGTCTCCCAGAGGGACTTTTTTTTCTTCTCCCTTCTAACCCAATGACTCATTTCATTCGCCTGAGCTGCTGGCGGACAGTGCTCGGAGGGAAAGGCTGTCGGTCATCCCTCTTGGTGAGCGCTGGGGGGACGAGCAGCAAACACCCGGGCTCCCCCCTCTGCGGTCCCGTCCCGGCCGGTGCCCACAGGCGCGGCCCAGCGAGCGCCTTTTCATCAGGGGTGAGAGCCGAGTGCTTAACGTTTCCATCACATGAGTGGCTGACAAAACTGGGTACCCCGGGGGCTTCGGAGTGGGGGGTCAGGTACCTCCTCGCCGGGCTCCGGGGAGGCCGCAGCACCCGTCAGCCAGCTGGGGCTCAGGCGCTGGTCCTGCCTGGGACGGGGCTGCGGGGTGGTTCGTGTGGCCAAATCCGCTTGATGGCTTGGAGAGCTCAGCTGCATCCACGCCTCCACTGTGAGTCCCCGGGCGCGGCTGGAGGTGCCCTGCCTGCCACGGAGCGCTCCGCTGCAGAGGGATTCAGCTTTCTGCACCGTTCAGTGTCAGAAATTGGCTTCAGGTTTTCTTTCCCACAAAGGAAAAAGGAAGACAATTTGAGAGACTCTGCCATTATCCTTCAGGACAATAACACAATAATTAAAACCACCATACACAGTCCATTTTCCCTCCAGATCTTGGAAGACTGTAATAGAATAACAATTGCCAGGACCCTTTTCTTCTCCCCCAGAAGAACCTCACAACTGACAGAGACTTGAAAGCTTGGAGCCGGGCTCTCGAGGAGAAGATGAAATGCTGCTCAGAATATAGATTTTGGTGCCAGATGGGAATTACAGCCCTGATCCATCCTCCTCTGTCACTGGAGACTGTGTTGCTCTGTGGGCTGAATGGAAGTGAATACAGTTACTTTCCCTGTCTTGGGGGAAAAAATGACATTCCATTTTGTCTCCAAAAAATACACATTATTTAACTTATAAAATATTTAATCTATGTAATTAATCCTCTCATGACAGCGCTTTGCACATTTTTGCTGGCAATCCATACTTTGAATGGCCTATAGTTATAGCTAACTTTGTTTCCTTTTTCTCATGAAATTAATCAGAGGCTTGTATTCTAAATTATTCAGGAACTGAATGAAGCCTGCTTTCTATGGCTTGCAGCAAGAAAACTCCTATTTCTTTTATGTGCCAGCAACACAGCAATTCAGCTTTTCCAAGGAGGAAAGTACCAGAAAGCGGAGGCGAACCACAGCCCAGGCTGGGCAGCGAGTCCCCGCTGCGCCCCCAGGGGACACGGCTGGGGCTGAGCATCCCCCCAGGGACACGGCTGGGGCTGAGCATCCCCCCGGGGGACACGTCTGGGGCTGAGCATCCCCCCCGGGCACCACGCACATCCACGACCTGCCCCAACTGAACGGCAGCACCCAATGAGAGGCCTCAAACCACCGAGGCTCAGATGCATCATCTGAACAGAGGTGGCCTAATTTCCAGAGAAGTTGGAAGCTCCTGCAGCTCTCGCTCAGCTCTGTTTGACCTGTCATGGCCAGCAGCAGTCACGGGGCTGAGCAGGGCACCTTCCCCTTCCCTGACACTCCAGGAGAGGTGAAACAGTGGCCGTGGGGGGGCCACGAGCTCTGGGTATTCTGAGATCTACAGAGACAGACTGCTAGAATCCAGGGCAGGATCCTGTCCTCAAACTGCAGTGCCCTGTGCCTTGGCCAGCAGGATCGCAGCACGGTGCTGGTGGGTCCCCACCCAGCGCACGGGGCTCCCAAGCAGCGTCACGCGAGGAAGCAGCGCTCCCTTCTGCTCCCCCGACCTCTGCCACCCGTCCTGTGCTGCTCCTTTCTTCACCAGGCACCTGTCTGGGCTTCTGTGTTTCCTTCGGGACACGCTAATAATCCAAGCAAGGCAGAGGGACACACGCCTGCGAATGTTCGGGGGTAACACGCTGTGCGATTCGGGACCCGCTCTCCTTGGCTACCAGGGGCCCGCCGTGCTGCCTCCTCCTCTGGGAACCCCTCGTCTTGAGAAACCTCAGACCGTTTAGGAGCATCCAAAGCCCAAAGCACCCCGTGTCTTCCACTGGGAGCCTGAAAGGTAGATTGTCTTTACCTAAAGAGGGTGGCTCTCCCATGAACATCTCGCCCAGTTTTGCGCCCTGCTCCAAGCCTGTGTCTCTTGGGGGCTGGGAGCTCAGGCTGTTCCCCAAGTGTCTCCCTTAACCTGCCCAGTGCCACGCGGCACCGGACGCTTGTGCTGTCCTGGCCTTTGCCTCCGCTCGCGCCGTGGGTTTGTGTCATTTCCAAGGGGCTGATTTGTGTCCGGCCCCCCCAGGCGCTGGCGCTGGCCAAAGTCCGGCGGCTGCCGCGGCGGAGCTGCAGGAGGAGCCTGATCACAGCCTTGGCCAAGTTTTGAAGTGCTTTATCAACACTTGCTCTTCTCAGCTCCTGGATGTGCATAAGGCTCTTGCTGGATTCAGAGTTCAGCCCCTTTGAAGTTTTCACCTTCAGGCTTTTTTTTTTTTTTTTTTTTCCAGCAGAAAATTCTCTCTATCACCACTTGTGGAGGAGCCATATGGAGAGTCTCACTGCAAGGGAGACACACTTGCTGTTTCACTAAGAGCTGCATATAAATTTCCTGAGATCCTTTTATTTTCCTTATCTCAAATATTTTCTTCTTTCTCTGAGCAGCCACTACTTCCAACCTCCCGTGAGTCTTCCTTCGCCCCTGACTCTTGCCCAGAATCACTCAGGATTTTAGTGACCACTAAGTGCCACCAGCGAGAGCTCTGGTTTGGATTCAGGGGCTCTGGAGATGAGAGGTTTGTAACACACAGAACATCATCACTCTGTCACATGGGCTCTGGGAAACCTTCATCGCTCACAGACCCTGTCCCCTCCAGACTGACAAATCCTGTTCTCAGGGAAATAAATTACCCGCACTCAGCACAGAAAGGAGACCCAAAGGGGGCTGACAGTTCATTAACTGTACCCAAGAAAACGTCCTCATCTGCCCTTCGCTCTTCAGGCTTTAGTTTGGAAGTCAGTCTCTGTTACCAAATAATATGGGCAAATTGACAGAAAACTCTATTTTCTGGCTGTTCCACTGCCCAGTGGGTTGCCAGCCACTAGCACTTACAGAAATGCATCCCAGAGCACAGCAGCCCCGCGTCGAGGGAAGGGGCAATGTTTGTTAGAAGCATTCCCAGCAAGCTGCTGAAAGGAACAGCCAGAAATTCAGCAAGAAAAACCTTAAGAGTAAACAGAAAGCATTAGTCATGGCTTCGGGAGCCAGCAGCTGCGTTGGCAGAATACAGCGAAGTTTCAATCTCTTGTATTGTTAACCAGCTCCCAAATTCACAGACAAAGAAAATCATAATCAGTAAAAAACAAAAGCAAACCCTTGATTAAAGCATTCACTGCTGCACAGCAAAGTTCAGTGCAAACCAAACGGCTTTCAGGGCGTCGTCCTAATGCATCAGAGCACCCGGCCCAGCGCTGTGGTACCGATACAGGAAGTTTTCCAGAGATGAAACAAGCATTCTGAGCATCGCTGTTAATCAGGTTTTATGGATTTAGGAACCAAACACACACACACACACACACACGCTTATCTTGTTTAATATTATTTTCCAGTTGGAACCTTATTTTAATAGAGATGCCCTGAAATTACACCATTCATAAATAATGCAAGCCGTAAAACCTTCCTCTTAGCCCCTAGTGCACACAAATGCAAGCTTAGAGGTGGATTTAAAAAAAAAAAAAAAGGTAGAGCTTTGGGTTTAAAAGACAAAAGCGTGGAGGAAATGCCAGCTCCTCTGAGATCTGGTGGCAAGCTGAGAAAGCCAGTGCAGCTTCCAGGCTCCAAGTCACAAAAGAGAGTTTATTTTTAAGGAGAGATTCAGGCCCTTGGTTAGATTTACATCATTGGGGCATATCTGGCTCGTCTGGAGATGGGGCACGGGTGTGGGATCGAAGTGGCGATGGGAGCACCCGCACCCACCCCAGGCCTCTCCGCCCCGCGGAGCCGTGGGCACCGGCAGAGGTTCTCGCCCGCCTCTGCCCACCGAGGTCTCGGGGAGCCCCACGCTCAGCAGCGAAACGCTCCGCGGAGGGCGGTGGGATGAGCAGACCCGGCCGCGCTGCCGGGGCTCTGCCAGGCCGGGGGCTCGGCTGGCAGCTGCCCCCGCTGTGCCTGCCCCCAGCTCTGCCTCCTTGGCACCCCGCCTGCCTCGTCCCCAGCACACGTTTGCTTTCAGCCCGTTACACGTGTGGGATCGCCTGTGCGACATGAAATGCGTACGTGAAGATGAGCGCGGACGTTGCCCTCCCATCCTTCCTCCCCTCCCTCCCCAGCCCTGCATCTCCCCTTTCAATCCAGGCAGCTCCTACCCCTGCACACGCCTGTTTGGGTGGGAGGCAGGCGAATGCGAGAGGCTGCAGAGAGATTAGAGCCTGATGTTCAGGAAAGCGATGCTGACAAACCGCACAGTCATCACTCCCAGCAGCCGCCTGCTCAGCCAGCAAACAAGGGAAGAAAATAGGCTCAGTGGCTCGAATAAACCCCAGAGCCTGCATTTGAATTTACAATGAGCTGCTCAGTGGAGCTCAATCTGTCAAGCACCATGTCCCATTAAGATGAAAATTTGAAGGTCTCAATAGAGCAGATAGATAACCTCCTTTATTCTCTTTTATGAGGGGATGCTCGTGAGGCTGGCAGGGCAGGCCGGCTCCGACAGGAGCGCCACAATTGCAAACGCCTCCCCAGCACACAGCGCCGTTTCAGTGACCGTGTGCTCCTTTTCTTGCTAGTTTGTTTTGTTCCCTGGGCTTTCATTAATTCTCAGCTCATCACATTTGCATGTGCTCATGCCCGTGCCTCAGTCCCGGGGTGTGCGGGAGCCTGCGGCTCCCAACGCGGCTCCGCCGGACCCTGCTCGCAGGTTGTGGGAGGGCTGCCCCGGCGGAACAGACTTACTGGTGGCTCTGTGGCTTTTGAACCGGTATAGAAGGAGAAACTGGGAACATCTGGGCTATAAATCACCTCCCGCTCAGGGGTCTGCTGGAGCTCAGCACTCAGAGCTTTGCTTTTACCCAGAGCGACACTTTCAGTCTCGTCTCCCTCCCTCCTGACAGCTGCTTTGTCATCCCTGAAAATCCAGCCCTGAGTGAATGCAACTCCCTGCCAAAAAAGCTGGAAAAAAACTCCCTTCGCTGTTTCCCTTTGTCATTATAAGAAACGAAACGCTTTATACTCTCCCCTGCTCGGCAGCGTGTTGTGCAGATGCAGCTTCGGGAAGGAGCTGCCTCGTTCCCAGTTCGGAGGTGCCACTGGTGGCAGCTCCGGTGGAAAATCGCGTTTAGCTGAAGTTTTGCATGAGAAGAGGACGCCTTTCCCGGTGTCAGCGAGCCAGAAGATGTCTGCTCCTTTTCTGCAAGCCCATTAACCCGTTCCTGCTGCCCACCCAGCAGGAACGGGGACGCGCGCCCGGCTCCTCCCCTGCCATGTGTTTTGGCTATCGCAAGCACGGAATATTTGCAAAGCATTCGGTGTTTGTTGAAATATTCTCTCTGGATCAAAGCTCAATATTTCTTGGCTTCTCTACGCTTTCTGAGCTGCCTTCTGCTCACTGTTATATATTGGCCTTTCTCTCCTCGGTTGTTAATGGGACTGAACAGCTTTTGTTTATGGGTTGGGCTTCCCTTCCCGCACAACCCACCCAAGTGCTTTGGCCTCTCTCACACCTTTCCCCTCTCTACCAGCGCGCAGCTGGGATGAAGGAAACCAGCAGGCAATTCCTCTTTCTTGGTGTTAGATTTACTGAGTGTTTTAAAACTCTGACAAACTATGGGAAAAATTTGGACACTTTAAAAGCCAGGTTCTTTGGAAAAGCAGCCCACCTTGTGCTTCCTGTCCTGCTTCCAGCAACTCAGGAGACAACGGTTCTGCTTAATATTAAAAAAAAATCCAGAGCACCGAGACATTTTCTTAGGCAAAACCCTTGTGCTCATGTATCGGAGCCACCTAAGCAAAGCGAGGTTTTTCCTTTAATGCAGTGATGTCCTGATAACAGTGTGGGGACCCCCCCTCCTCCTGCAGCACCAACACCAGGACCTGCCACCGAATCGCCAGGGTCACGGCGCCACCCTCGCTGTCTGACCCCCAGGCTCTCCCCGAGGGGGGACGGCAGCTCTCCGGGGGCTTCCCCACCACCCTGCCCTGCCTGGAAACCTGCTGCTGCCTTGTGTTTTTAGAGGAAAAATGATATGGTCTTGCCAGCAGCTGCCAGTCCTTTTTATTGAATTTAGAATCAATAGTGCATCAAGTGGCTTGGGATGTTATTAATCAGAAAATTGGCACGAAGGACCGGGAGGTAATAACACTGCAGCGAGCCCACTCTCTTCTTGCGGAGTGGCCGTGGTGGTTCTGGGTAGTGCTAATTGCTCCTTGGGACCTGCCTTCCAACCGCTCTACAGACAAGGCAAACTGCTGCCTACCGGCACTGCAAAGCCCAGCTGCTCTCCCGCTTATTTTCCCGTCATCGTGATTGTAACCTGCGGCAAAATATTCTACTGCATCTCCTCCGACCCAGAGGAAAGGATGTGAAAGTTGGGGCAAAAAGGCACATGTGTTTTGGGTCAAAAGCCACTAAAAATATATGAGGCGTCATGCCAACCTCGGGAGAAGTATACAGCAGCCTCTGCTGATGCTGCTGTTCCCCAGGTTGTTAAGGCTGTATATATCCCCGGGCTGGGGCCACCAACTGTCTGTCCTCTTCCAGATGCTCTCTGGCTCTCTCTGGACAGCCTGGAACTGCCACGTTCGGGTTCTGAAGCTGCCAGAAAACTGAGCTGGGAAGTGCCCGGCCCTGAAGGACACCTGGCCCAGGGCGCCCGCGGGTCCCTGGAGGCAGCACAGGACCTCGTGTGCAGAAACCGGCCACTTCCACGGAAAATAGTCAGTTCTGGTCAGAGCATTTCACCTAACTGGTGCAGCATCTGCATGCCACCTCCAGCCCAGCTCCTGCAACGCTGCAGCGTCTCACAAGAAACGCTGCGTGCAGCGCCGCGTTCATTATATACGGGGGTTGGCGACAGGGAAGGTGCTCAGCTCTTAGAAGATCTTCCATGAGCTATTTTTCAAAGATTTGAAACCTTTTTATTTCTTTTTCACTTACGTTTTATTACGTTTTATTAAAAAGTCTCTGTTTTGCAGGACCCGTTCAGGGTCAACAGATTTAGTGGCATCTCTATAAAAATAACACCGAATTTCTGAGCCTCTGAATTCATGCCCTACACAACGTACCGCGGAAAGGAAAATAACTCGGAAAGTATTAGAACATACTTTAATAAGCTCAGGTCTCCTGCCTGTGACCCTGAAAGTGTGTTTATCTTTGGGCTTGTCTTGAGCAATGATTATTCCACCACCACCTTAGGATAAGCATGAGTGCCTGCATTTACAGCTGCAAATCCCATTTGGCTGCATAGATTTTAGTGGTTTTCCATGGCAAAAAAGGTTTGAAATTCTGCACCTGTCTTGCTTTTGCGGAGATGGGATTACGCTCCTATATAATTATTGTGTCATTGTGCCTAATTGGATTTCCAATGCCATTTATTTCATCATGAGGAAGTGACCTCCGTATGAATTTATTAATCTTAATGTTATTAAATTTGCATCTAATAAACAATGGAGACAAACACAGTTACCCCCACTGAAAGGACTGTTCGGGGTATCAACTTTTCCCCAAACCATCCCTCCAGCTCTACAGCCGCAGGGAGCCGGTCTGTCGCCAGAGGACCTGCAGATTACCAAGTTACTGCTTTCCTCAGCCTTCCCGCTTTCCTGAGACAACCTCCGGTCTCCTCCCAGGTTCCTCCTCATTCTCAACTCGTTATGGAGCTTTTCTTCTCTTGTGACAATCAAAAGATGTAGAAAACACACACAGAGCTAGGGAATATGTGTGCATCAAGGCATAATCATCCAACAACAGATGGGATGTTTGGGTAGCGCAACTGTCAAAAGAGGGGGAGCGACACAGCATGGGCGCCGGTAGCCTGGATCTGTAGCAAACAACCTGTCACTGACGGAATGTGCAGCGCACGGACATTCGGTGTGAAACCGCTGATTCCACACACTGCCAGGGCCGGGCTGCTGGCTGTACCACGGAACGACACCCACCGCCCCGTGTCTGCGAAATGGGAACGAGGAAACCTCGAAGAAAATACAAAGTCTGTGCTCGCAAGTCCCCCAAACTAGCAGCTTTTTTAGATAATAAAGCAGAAAATGAAATACCGTGTAATACTGAGCATCTGTCAGGGAAAGCTGCTGTTCTGGGGATGGAAGGAGCTGCTGGAACCCGGAGCTGGGCAGGGGTAGAGTTTGCAGTCAGGCCTTGCCTGTGCTGCACCCTGCGCGTCGAGCTCGGGGTGTCGCTGTCCCTGGCTCCTGCCCACATCCCCCTCTGGCCCTTCATCTCCGCTTGGGATATTTAGAAACTATAGCAACATAGCAACTGAATGATGGTACCAAGGTCCCTTTTGACCTCCATTCCTGCGTTACAAATAGGTTTTAATGTTAAACGTAGCAGTTTATTGCTCCTCATGTTCAAGTAAGCCATTCTGCCTCCTGCCCAAGCCCTCTCCTCCCTGCCAGCCTGACAGGAGCGGCGAGGAACTGAGATGAAAGCGGAGGTGAGCCAGGGGAAGAAGCAGCACTGATGGAAAAGTTACAGAAAGCACTCCTAAAAATGAGCCCCTCTCCCGATTTCCCTTCCCCCTTGGACACTTTGTCAGCTTTGTCTGTTCCTCCTCTGCACCGCAGCGGACAGCCCTTCCAACTCATCCTTCCCAACGCCGGGGAGTGCTAAAAAGGGCTCCGGTGCAGAAAACAGGGTCCTGAGGGCAGCACGTGGGGCTGGGGCTGCAGCAGAGGGAACCGGGATGGATTTCCTAAGGCTGGCACAGTGGGTTGTGTTGGGGGAAAGAACTTAGATCCTGTACAATAAAACCCCAGTACAGCAGCTCTACCTGCTCTGGAAAAGGCGGCTGTAGATACCACAGTCATTTGTAATTAAAATGTGTGATCTTCTCAAATGCCTGACTTAGATTTTTAGGCAAATCCATATTCTTCAATTTGTAGGCCGTTCCCATTTTAGGATTACGCTGGCAGATCAAACGCACGGCAGTGAAGCCCTGTGATCAATGCTATTGAAATTTCAGATGCTTTAGATCTCTCGTCTTCACTCAGGTTTATTTATTTATTCATGATGATGTCTTCTCCTGGCAAGCTCTTGACCCTCCTGTTTCACGGCTTGCAGCATAACTTCATCAACAATAACTGCTTTTAGTTAAAAATCTCACCATCAAGTGGCATCGAGATCAAGCTCTTCTTGAATTTACATCTCTCCGTGGACTGTGATTTTCTCTCTGCTGCTGCATTATGTGATTTTTCATATTGCTTCCAAGAAATGGGGCCGTTCCGTGGTCAGCCTCACAGCTCCGCTGCACATCTGACAGTCGATTCCTCGTCCCTGCTGCTGCTATGGCTTCTTCCTCTGATTTTTAATCAACAGAGTGCAGACAACCTTGGTTTAAGATAAATCTATGGGACATAAATGGAAACCTGCAGCCCCCAGAATGGGAACTGGCATGTAAAATATATTTTTTAATTATGCCATTTGATTCAACTGTCACATGCCTTAGACAGGAAACAAATTCAAATTCTCGTCCCCTGGCTTCATGTTTCCCAGCAGGCAGCAGAGCCCGGCAGGGACAGGAGGAGAGGGGCTGTCCCCACAGACACCCCACTGCCGGGACTGGGGTCCCTGAGCTGGGCTCTGCCCCCCCAGGCGGTGCCACCCTCCTCCTGCCAGGCCCCAGCAGTGTCTGCGCTGCCGGGGACCCTCGCTGTGCCGGGGGGGGCTGGAGGGAGGGGAGAGAGCTGCAGGGAGAGGGGGGGACAGTGGGAGCAGCCGTGGGGAGCAGGGGGCAGCCGGTAGCCCGGAGGGAGCAGGGGGAGCCGCCTGTGGCTCAGCCCCAGGGCTCGGGGCTACCTTCCCCCTTTCTTACAAGCATCTGGTGGCTACTTTGGATTCTTATAGAAAGTATAGAAAAAATTGAGAGAGACACTACGGATCCAGGACCCATCACGCCCAGGCTGGCACTGAAGCGCCCGTCGCTGGACATCAGCTTCCCGCCAGGCCCCAGAGTTATCCCCGCGGTCGCGCTGAAGGTGCTGCAGGTGTAAGCATGCGGCGGATGTGATCCGCAGCAGTACGTAGCAATAAAAGCCACGAAGTGAAGGCGGCAGCGTCCAGCACAGCACCCGCCCTGCCCTCTGCCTGGACCGCGGGTTTGTTTTATCCGCTGGAGTTTCCAACCACCACAAATCATGGGAGTTTCAGTGTAACGTAAAATGCAGCAGTGTGTCCTAGCATTGACCGGACAGCGCGTCCTGGGGTATAAACACCCCTCGCTGCCTTTTCCCTGCAGGTTCCCCACCCAACTCTGAGCCGCGCCAAGGCCGGGGAGGCTGCAGGAGCCCCCCAGCCCCGGGGCAGGGCTGCCATCACCCTGTCCCTGCCCGCCCGGGGACACGCCGCTGTTCTGCCGCAGAGACCCGGGGCCAACCCTGCGGCTCCGGCCGCCCCGAGCCCTGCTTTGGGGGGGTGTGGGGGCTGCTGGGGCAGCACCAGGGTTTCCCGGCGCCGGGTTTGGCCCCCCGGGTGCTCTGCTCCTCTCTGGCTCCAGGTGCTGGGGGGCTGGGGGGGACAGAGCCCACCGGACCCGCAACGGACAACACCTGCAAGAGAGCCCCGAGCTGTTGCAAAAGAGCGTAGGCACATCTCTCCACACAGCCTTCATCCAGGCCTGCTTGGAGAAGATTACCACTGGCACCATGTCAAAGATGAGTTTAATCTCATTATGAATATTCATTTGCTCATGTTCCGTGACAATTTTCCTCGGAGTCGCGGTGCGGCTGTGGCCACAGCAGGCCGGAGCTGGGCTATCTCCCCGCGGTACTTCTGGCTCCAAACGCACGGCAACAACTGTGGGGGAAACTCTACCATTCAGCAAGTTTATGGGCAATGCAATTTATTTTATGATCAAATTACACCAGGGTAATGCTGCCTTTTGCATCAGACAATTCAGTTCTAGTAATTGCTACCCTGGGGGTCCCTTCTCCTCTCTGTATACCCAGCCCATTTATAACACTAATGGTAGCAATGTGTGAGCAGAGGGAGGATAATAGACCTTAAATAGCAGCAACATCTTGCTGGAGGAAAGAGAGAGCTTTGTCTTTGCATTTCCAAGACTTGTTGAGCCTTATGAGGCGCGCGCCTCTCTCAGGGAGCTGGGAAACAACACAAGTTGATGCCATGTGACCTGATTAGGTCGGACCGCTTTCCCAGTGTGCCCCCTCCCAGTGTGCCCCTTCCCAGCGTGCCCCCTCCCAGTGTGCCCCCTCGGGACGCACAAGCGCTTTGCACCTGCATCAGCCTCTGCAGACGGGTCCACGCAGGCGTCTGTGTACCGAGGTTTGCATGCACAAAGGTTGTAAAGAACTGAGGAAAACCAGCAAGGAACTGGAAAAAAATCCCACCCCAGTCTTTTGCTTGTGAAATGCAGCCAACTGATTTTCCAAATGCACTAGGTAGGAAAGGTTAAAGTACTCTGCTAGGCAAAAACTCAGAATGTTTCCAAAATACCCACAGGCAGACACGCCAGCGAACACACTTGTTGCCCAGGGCAGGCAGTAAGGCTACTGCGAGTCCCTCTGATGTCTGAACCTGTCCTATTTTTATGGCAATTATGAAACGGGAGATGAAAATTCATTCTTACACAATTTTTGGTGCCTGTTCCCCAGCTGGCCCTTGTTCCCTCTGATCTCTGCTGCAGCGTCCCTTATGGCCTGACCCGAGCCCGCAGGACGGGTCGAGTTTGTCACCGTGTGAGGGAAGGTGCCGAGTGGGACCGAGCGTCAGGGGCACCCGCAGCCCTGCCGGGAGGAATCCGCGTGCTCTTTTCCTCCATCCCTCCCCTCCTGCCTGTTACTCGCTATTATATTGGCAACCAACTCATAACACGATTTTGCTCCCTGTAACAAATGACTCCGGACTGTGTTTCAGATGAGATGGATTGCCTCTTTTTTGGTACGTTTAACAAAATACTTGTGTATAAAACCAAGCTCCCCTCTTTCAAGCTGCAAGGCGAGGTGAATACGGCCCAGCATTTCTTTTCATCCTACAGAGACAAAAGGCTGAAATGTCACAGAAACGCATTGTTAAGAATGAAAATCTTTTCACAGCTTTCCTTGGCTTTTTAAAAAAAGGTGAAAATGTGTGTGGGGTTTGAGCGTGGTATTGCTAAATCCTGGATGCCTGTAATTAATCGAAAGGAATACAAAAGTAGCTCCGACTTGAAAACCCGCATAAGCATTCATTAGAATGAGATCTCGGAGTCTCAAACTCCATGTAGATTTGTAATTCTCAAGTTAGCTGTGATATATCAAATGAGGGGCTAAATTCAGCCAAACTGGTGGACCTGGGGCCGGGTGTTGAGCCACGACCCAGCTGGGGCTCACAGCCCGTCTGAACGCAGATAAACCGCCCAGCAGCGGCACTGGGCTTGGCCACTAACAGCACCCGCTCTGGTCCCGAGAGCTTCACAAAACCCTCACCTGCTCGCTCTGCTGGTGCCTTTCCCCCCCCCCCCTCAGGGCTGGCTTTTGGTGCAGGTGGGTGGGGGTTTGGCCCCGGGGAGCTGCCGAGGGAGGCTGCGCGCAGAGAGCGCAGATCACTGCCCGAAAAGGTTTTCACCGTGGCAGCATGGTGACAGTTTTAGTGCCTAATTAAAACCATTCTCGGGAGAACAGGACTGAGCTGAATGCCAAGGTTGCTGGCCACGGAGAGAGGATGAATAAGAGCTGTCAGGTTCAAGTAATCAAGGAGGACAGAAATGAAAACCGTGCTGGGTGGAGCGAGTCAGCAATAGCTTGGCCTGAACCGCATGTAACTCCCCAGAAGGAGATGCTCAGATTCCAACACTGGGAATAGCAAAGGCCTCCTCCCCCTCGAAGGTGCCGCTGCTTGCTGGGAGCTGCACCCACAGCCCTGCCGGGGGGGCACTCGGGGGCCGCGCTCTGGGCTGGGGAGATGCAGGTCTGAGCGGTACCTGCCCAAGCACGGGCAGCAATTTCTGCTGCTGAGTAGCGTGTTCAGCCATAACTTATCCCCTCTGCCCTCCCCTTTCCAGATCTCTGAGGTGACGATGGCATTTCCCTTCCTCCGAGGTGGCCGGCAAGAGCTGCAGTTAACGCCCAGGACGCTCTGCTGGGTGAAGGTCAAAGCCTCGGCGGTGCCGCCGCGTTCAGCCCAGATTTGACGCTGCCCAGGAGGGAGCAGGAGGATGATCTGTCTGGGCTGACGCCTGTCAATGGGAAAGAACCTGAACAAATGATGTGGCATAATGTATTCTGAAGCAGCGTCCTCTATTTTGGGGAAAGTCACACCGCAGGCTACGTCGGAAGCAAGTCCTGATCTACTTAGACTGTTTTGCTGGGGGTTTAAAAGGGACAAGAATTCCTTGAGGGGGGAAAAGCAACAGCAAACTTTCAACCAGCTGTATAATAACCTATAAATACGCCACAGCCCCTGGGATCCCGCCACCCTCGCTGAACACACGGTGCCGTGCACCTTCGCAGGGTGACGAGGTTGGAAAAGTGGTTAAAGGAGACCTGGGCGACTGCAAAGGCGACGGGCAGCCCCTCCGCGCTGGGCTCCTGACCTGAGTTAGATGGACCCGGAGAAGAAGGAATTACTGGCTAATTTTTGCCGAGTGCATCTGCCCCCACCCTGGGAAGCGGCAGGTAAAGGGCAGCAGCAGCTACAGCGCAGGCTCCCAGGGAAGATGCTTCTCCCAGCCCCGGCCTCATCCCAACCTCCCGTTTCACTCACTTCAGGCAACTCCTGGGACGGATCCCCCGCACCCCACGGGGTCGTCCCTGCCTGCCTCTCTCCTCCATCTCCAACTGGCACCATTTCACTCCACCTTTTATGCGTTCTTTCATCTGGGCGGACTTCCAACCCTTCCTGCTTTGATCTGGCCCGTTAATGTCAATGAGCTATTTTCAGAAGCACCATTCCAGATGCCTCCAGATCTCTTCCACGCGCTGGGCGGGTGCCTGCAGCGCACACGCGGTCGCGGCCAGGAGGGTTTGGAGGGGCCGGAGGGGCAGCGAGGGCCCCGCACCGCCCGGGGATGGTGCCGGCGGCTTTGCAGGCCCAGCAGCTGACCCGAGGCTGCCGCACGGCGACGTGACGCGAAGCTGCTGCTGGCCACCGAGAGCCTCGCCGCCATGTATTGATTTACTTTTAACACTTCATTCCTCAGCAATAATATAAATCAGCAAGAGAAAAAGAGGAATAGGAAATAGCTTCCAGCAATGCTGAATGGACCTTCGGTGCTTACGCGCTGCAACCTTGGTTTTACCCAGCAAGGTCACAGCTGGGAGGAGCTACACCAGTAGCTCATGGCTTGTATTTTTTCACCTTAATTCTTAAAATAGCTTAAAGTGATTGAAGACATTTCTATAATATCCTTGGGTGAGCTCCTAGGATGCACTGAATCAATCCAGCTCCAGAGGAAAGCCAAGAGCCGTTCTGCTGGCGGCCGGCGGGCGCTGCAGGGGCTGGGGGGGCCGGGGTTGCCCCGCAGCAGGGCAGGGGGCTGTGGTCTGGGCACAGGAGCAGGGGCTGCGCCCTCCCCGCCCGCCACTACTGTCCCACCCAGCAAAACCCGACCCTGCCCAGCCATGGGCACCCTGCACCCCGTTATCGGTGCAGGCTGAGCCCAGGGCACGGCCCTCGCAGATTTGCGGTTGGAAACCTCCATCCCCTGGGGGAGGCATCGATGGCGAAGCTCCGGGTCCTGCAGTTGCCCCCACCCGTCCAGGGCGGTGCCCCGGGCTCAGCCACAGGCCTCTGGCCAAGGGGAGGCGCGAGGAAAGGAACCTCCGAGCCCTGAGCGCTGCGCCGACTGCGGCCTCAACCGCCGCTTGGCTGGGGGGGCAAGAGAAAAGAGTTATTTTAAGAATTAAAGTGTTCCCGTTAGAAAAAGAATAAAGTTTGGCGTGTTGGTCTCCCAGGTAGAAGAGACCGCAAATAGCATAAAGTCAAAGAACAAGGAGCAGGAAACGGCCCCCCGCTGGAACAAAAATCCAAGGGTCCTTTCCCTGCTGAAAATTCCCCTTTTCTACAGCACGATTGTGCAGAAAATTATTGATCCACACTCACTCTAAGTGTGACTTTTCCTTTTCTTCTCCTCTCCCTCACCAGTCACACGCGGTCAGTCTCCGTGCTGTCTGCACCTCCGCCCTGACACGCGCTCACAGGGCGTGCACGTGCACACACACGCACACACATGCACGCACACAGACACATGCATACACGTGCACACACACACGCGTGCATATACACCGACACACACACGCATACACACTCATATGCACATACACATGTGCACACAGACACATGCACACTCACACACACACACGCACACACACACACAGACACACACACACGTGCACATTCACACGCAGACACACACATGCACATATAAATCACACACGCACACACATGTGCATACACACATGCACACACACACACAGAGACACACATACGTATGCACTCGCACACACCCTCGCACACACGCACACACGCACACACACGAATCCTCTCGTGCCTTCAAACACAACTGCTGCAGCACTTCACGCGCTCACGGACGTGTGTTTGGTCTCTCCCGCTCGAGCCTCCGCAGATGTCCCGGCTCAGGCCTCAGTCCGAGAACACCCGCGCGAGCTCCCGAGCACCTGAACGGCCCCACCTGGGAGATGTTCGGGCAGAGCCGTACTCGCAAGCGCAACCCCGCGTGTCCCCCCCGCGGCAGCCCCTCCGCGTTTGGACAGAGCGCGTTTGTCTTCCGCACGCAGGCCAGAATTCGCAAAGAAATTTTTCAGTCTGCGCCTCTTCTATACCTGCCAGGGTGGGTGTGAGGAGTGGGGCGTTCATCTCAGCCTTTTGTACCTTTTATCCTCGAGTTAAACGAACGGGGAAACGACATTTTCCTTGGTGTCTGCTTGTCCTTACAGCCTGCGTGTCGGGTGGTGGGGGGTTTCTGATTTCAGAAGCTCAAGCAGCCTGAAACCTGCCAGGTCTTAAATTTATTATTGATTCCTTCAGCTCCCTCCAGGGACCCCTACGAAAGAGCCAGGCTAAAAACCTTTATTTATGATGCATGGCGCTTTCAGCGCAGGATGCTGATTGAAGAGGATTTCAGGTATGGCAATTATTCAACTACAAACACAACCAATGTTTAACTAATAATCTGTTTTACCATAAAGTCCTCAAACCCCTGAGGATCGGCACATGATGTATCATCGCGTGGCGCTGTGCCGTGCTTGGCCCCGTGACTGTATGAAGAGAATGAAGTCAAAGCTGAGCTGGGTGGGCAAACGCTGAAGCCTTGTGCCCTGGGCAGCCCCTCCGCAGGACAGGGGGTACCGGGGGGGCACCCCGGGAGGACAGGACAGGCTTCCTGGCGGATCCTCACCCTGCTCCATGGAACTGCAGGGATTAGTCGATAGGCGGAGAAATAAAAAGACTGGGGAAAATCTTAAACCACTAAACTCAACTCAACTCAACTCAAAATTCCTGTTTTGTTTTCTAGCAGATATTCCCTTGGGGGTACTAGTGGATGGAAAACGGCCTGTGACCCAGTAACGTGTGCTGGGCTGCACCCAGAGCAGGGTGGGCACAGGGCAAGGGGGGGATTCTCCCCCTCTGCTCCGCTCTGGGAGACCCCCCTGCAGGGCTGGGTCCAGCTCTGGGGCACCAACAGCAGAAGGACACGGACCTGCTGGAGCGGGGCCAGAGGAGGCCACGGAGATGCTGGGGGGGCTGGAGCCCCCCCTGTGAGGACAGGCTGGGAGAGCTGGGGGGTTCAGCTGGAGGAGAGAAGGCTCCGGGGAGACCTTAGAGCGGCCCCCCAGGGCTGAAAGGGGCTGCAGGAAAGGGGTGGGGGACAGGACGAGGGGTAACGGGGTTAAACTGACAGAGGGGAGATTTAGATCAGATCTGAGGCAGAAATTCTCCCCTGTGAGGGGGGTGAGGCCCTGGCACAGGCTGCCCAGAGCAGCTGGGGCTGCCCCCTCCCTGGAAGGGCTCAAGGCCGGGTTGGACGGGGCTTTGGGCAACCTGGGCTGGGGGAAGGTGGCCCGGGGGGGGTGATGGAATGATCTCTAAGGTCCCCTCCCACCCAAACCCTCCTGTGAGTTTATGAAAGTCCTTGATCAAAATTTGCCATCGAAAGTTGTCGCGTTCAGAGGCGAAATGCCCCGAGAGGTCTCGCTACAGGAGGACGGTGAGAAGCCAAAACAAAACCATCTTCAGAGGAGTCGCTGGAAGAGCCAGTGCAAGAAATGCCATTCCATATGCACTCCCAGATTGTTAAGCACCTTTCGGTATTTTAATGAGCGTTTGGATTTTGCAGTGAATGTTTTCTATTGTGCTACAATACAGTACTGATGTGCCTCTCCTTTTCCATCTTTTTCCATTTGTCTCTTTTTCCTCCAGTTTGCAAAGAGGCAGATCCTTATATTTAAGCACATCTGTTTGCAGAAATAAAAACCAGGATAGGTGTTGTTCTCTAAACTATGATCAGGGAACGCACTGTAATCTCTGCTAACGACGGTGAATCGCAGGTTCTATAGATTGCGGCAATGTGGCTGCTTTGTCATTGCCTTTTCACACAAGGGTGAACACAAAGCTGTAGCCTCATCGCGACGAATTTATTTGTCCCGGGTCAGGTTTGACTTGGAAATGCCACTCCGTTCCTTAAACGATTACCAGCTAATGAAATCCTGCAGCCACCTCCTCTGAAAACACCACTTAGAGAAACGAAACCATCTTTTCTGCACTTCTCCTTTTGCCACGTGCGAGTTCCAGCCGCTTGCTGGGTGTGTCCGGCCGAGGACACGACGTGGTCCCCGAAGGAGGACACGGGCCTCGCGTGAGCCCCAGCCCCAGGGAGCTCTGCACTGAGAAATCTCTTCCCGGTGGCTCAGAGCACCTTCACCCCAGATGAGCACCACGGCTTCGGCTGGAGGCTGTATCTGGTCGTCCACGGGTCAGCTCGTCACCTGGATGAGGTCAGTTGTGGCGCCGCCGTGCTGGGAGCCCCTCAGGTCATCAACGGCCCCAACACCCTCCCGAATAAACTCTGCGGTGTGCGGTGGAGAGAGGGAAGTTTGCGTCTATCAGGTTTCCTCACCAAGCAAAAGACGGTGTAAAGAATCACGAACGAGAGCACCAACATCCCTCCTCAGTCTTCCACAAACTGGAGGCGTGTGTGACCCCCCGTTGCACACCCGTGTCCAGAGGATTCCCAGGCTCCGCGGGGAGCAGCCTGGCCACGGCGACACCACAGAGCCAGACAGAAATCCCCGGGGGGTTCAGCCCTTTCCAACGGAGCGGTGCTGCTGAAACCGTTGGGAGGATTTGCCAACGACTGGGTGGTTTGGGGCGTTTTTGTCCTTTTCCGTCTCTGGTTGAGCACTCGCCACGGGCAGTAGTTTCAACACCAGACCATGCTGTGAGGGAGAGATAATCTACACATCATTCTCTCTTTTTTTTTTTTTTTTTTTTTTTTCTGTCCCAGAATTGTTGTTCTTCATCCCAGTAGAAACACATGATTTGAAATATAGAAACCTTTTTTCTTTATATACCTGAGCATGCTTGAAGTCAAACGGAGACACAAAATTTACTTGCTACCGCCACCAAGGATTTTTTTCCAGCAAATTACTCACTTTTATTAAGCACATAAAGACCTACAAAGTTGGTCTTTTAATGTACTTATACAGCTATAAACTTATATCACTGAAATAATTGCATTTTAATGATTTTTTTTATCTTCACATGATTTGTATATTTAACAATCACACCAACAGAAAGAGAAACGCTCACTGTGGAAGCTTTCTGCTTAGAGATTAGGTGCACGCTTACTCCTCATGCCCCCACGGCTGATGAAAGCTTCCTAATTCCCTATTATGTGCTCTTAATGGCTTCTGTGAAGATAATCCAGCCGTCACGACGTCCTGTCCGGGTCTGTTACAGCGCCTCGGTGCTTTGCACGCCGGGTCTGAGGCACTCAGGCTGCTCTTGAAACGCAGGTTCAATCCTATCTGGGCAGATTTGCTCGTCGGAAACCATCTCCGAGGAAAGCTGGTCTCTGCTGGGAGAAGCAGCCGGAGGAGCCGGTTCCCCGGAGCCCCGGGCGGAGGGTTCCCGAGGGACGCGGCAGCACGCACGCCGGGACCGCAGGCAGCCAGACCTCTTCTTTACAAAGAAAAGCAAAGAATTATGGCCTAACTTCTTCAGAAGGCGTATAGAGATCCAGAACTGGCCCGGCTGGTGGCGCCTTTCACCTCCCGCGGTCTCAGGTGGACTTTTCAGGTGACTGTTGGGATCCCCCAAAGCCATGACCCGGCGCGGGGGGTTCCCCATCTCCACAGGCATCCCAGTCCCACGGGGCTGGTGCTCCCCGGTGGGGAGACTCCTCGTTACATCTGGGCGGTGATAAATACACAGCAGTGTTTTAAACTGCCTAACTAAGCCTTTAATTTAGATTTAGTAACAGTTTAAGAATATTTATATCTATAGGTAGAAATTAGCAAAGAAGCGCTGTTTACCAACAGCGTGCGGGACGCGGCCAACTGCCACAAATTCACAAAAAGGACCCGTGCAACAAATTCCCCGTAATAATTTCTGGTTATTTAGAGAGATAAGAATTCCAAATTATCAAACCCGGTTAATAATTAGTTTAAGTGGACATTAATTAGCATTGACTAATAATGAGATTCTTACTACACCCGCTTGCCTATCCGGAGACCTTCTCCTGTTTAATAATAGAGAAATGAAAGCCAGATGAAGCAGTAATATTTACAGCTTATTGGAAAGAATTGCCCGAGTCGGAAGGAATAATTTCGCTGGCAATTCCAGAAAAGTCAGATGTATAATTATCGTGCCATCGGGTGTCTTGTCCTGTACCGAGCTGCCCCTCGGCGCTAACGCTGCGTCTGCCAGCGCGGGGCCGCTGAGCCTCTGCGGGGGCTGGCGGGGCCGGGCAGCGCCGGGGTCCCTGCTTCAGCAGCTCAGAAAAAACACTCCAGCACCTTCAAGGGCACAGGAGCTGGGAGCGTGTCCTCAAGTTCCACTGATTTATTTTTTTGAAGTAATTGAGGTCAAGAGGACTCGAGTCTCCCACTGAGCATGTGCTCGAGCGGAGATAAGGATCAGGCCTCCCCTCCCGCTGGCTGGCGGGAGCGGTTCTGCTTTTCCTTTGTGCTTTCAGGAGGTTCTCGCTGCTGCTGCTGCCGCCGTAGGAACCGTGGTACCCTGCTCATCCAAAAAACGATAAATAATCCCCCTCGCTGGTAAATCGTAACTGCGAGTAGAAAAATTAAACACCTCATACAACGAACCACAAAAACTGAATTCCAGATGCATCCTTTCTGTCTTTGTCGCAATTTCAAAGTCTTCACATGTTGGGTTTTGGGTTGGGATTTTTTTTTTTTCTTCTGTCTCTCTTTAGCAAGATGCAAACTATTTTGAGCATATCCTCTGTTAACTTATTATGCACACATTTAACCTTTCTGGGTTTTTTAATTTAATCACTTAGAGTGATGCACAGGTCTCCGCGGTCCTTTTCATCTTGGCTCACTGCACGTGTGGAAATGGGGCTGCAACACAACACGTTACGGCGAAGTTTCTCCTTTCTGCCTCAGGAATGAATTACAGTGCAGCAAGCTATATTTGGAGCTCTCAGGCACCGCTCTCCGTCCTGTGGCTTTTGATGTTTTATACATTTGTCTGAGCTGCCTGTCTGCTGTTTGAGCTGGCTTGAAGTTATCAAAGTTTGATCATTTTTCAAGTATAAAAACGCTTTCTCCAGCCCTTCCCCTTCCGCCGGTTTCCTCCAAATGCAGCGCAGAGCCCCAGGCACGGCGCCCGCCGCCCCGCACACCTCTTCCCACTGCTGGGTGTTTATCAGGTGTCAGCAGCACCTGTGACAGGATTTAGGCACAGGAGGGTGAGTGGTGACGATGCTTTCAGCCTCTAAGGTGCCCGTGCCCAGGGATTCCCCGTGCCCTGTCATCACCGCCAGAGCCGAGGGCTGGCCGGGTCTGGCGGGTGGCGGAGCTGGTGGAATGTGTCAGAGGGATGACTGCCTTTGCCCTGAATTGCTTCTTTCCTTCTATTCCTCCTCCCCTTGTTTGCTGGTCGCTCGATCCCAGTAAGTTAAAGGTTAAAGCATCAGCCGTAGGGACGTGAGGCACCAGCACCCCCCTGGAGAGGCGCAGGCCAGGGCGCCGATACCCGCCGCGCTCCCCGCGCTTTGTGAGCCATGGAACAGCTAATCCCAGAGCTTCGCCTCTCCACACTGAGCGCTGCTCGTTCTTCCAGGCTGCGCCGGTGCCCCGAGGTGGTGCCCGCAGGACCTGCTTCCCTCGGTCTCCATCTCCAGAACCGCCAACTGCCCACGCCTGGTCCCACCGCCAGCGCCGGGCTGCGAGCTGGGCGGAGATGGGGAAAACGTCTTCTGCTGCGAGTTAGGTCTAGCACACTGCAGGCAGAAATGAATTTTCATTGCTTCTTAATGACGATTAGTGATTTTGATACCACTGATCACATGCGTTCCCAGAACATTTGATTAATGAGACCACTTCTAAGAAGAAATAATAAGCCCGTGGCAAAAATATGACAGGAACAGAGAGATCTGTCTGTACTTCTCTCTCATAAAAGGCCCTGACTGTAAAGGAATTCCTGGAGGTTGTAAACAAAAGCCTTATAATGGTTTTCTTCCTTCCATTTCCCTTTCCCTTTCCCACAAGCTACTTGCACCATTAGGAATCAGTGCATCGGCTGGAGATCTCCTGCTTTGGGGCCGCAGACAGACAGGACCGAAGTATTCCTACTCAGAACAAAAGTGAGTTTCAAAAGCAGTGAAGGGGAATCGGAGATCAACTCCTGCTGATCAGTGGGAGCATCTGCCGCCGCTGCACACTGACAGGGGCAGCTCTTGGCAGGGAGGGACCCCAGGGCCCATGACCATGCAAGCAACAAACCCCTACGGTGGTCCCACAGCAGCAGCACGGGAGAGGAAGGTCATGGCTACGTTTCTATGTCCTTGTAGCAGCAAGGAATTTCTTTGGTTTAATCCCCCCATGTGCTATCTCTCATCCGAGGGTGCGGAAAGGCTCCTATCAATTCTCATTTCAACTAAGTTATCTATTTTTGCACCAGATTTTGTATGAGGAACTTACATTTGGACTTGCAGCAATGACCAACCAGGGAAATATTATTTGTCCTTTCTTGTACCAGGATGACAATACAAGCACAGTGGGAATTGTCAATACAATTAGAAAGTGGCAAAAAATAGTGAAAGAAATGAGTTCCTGCCGTGCAGAGGGAACGGCTGCCGAAGGCGTACTGAGCCTACGGGGTTATCCAAATGCGTGGGATATGCGAGATTAGGAGGAAAAGAGACTCTGCAGGGTTGTTACAACGGTGCCAATATTTTTTTAACCTGCAGCACGTCATACGTCTGGGTTTAATCCCACTGCTGGATAACCAAGGTGAAGAAAGCAAAACAAAAATGTCTGTCAGCAGATTGTTCCAGACCTGGCTACGGGAGGTTTCTACAACGTCCTCTGAAGCCCCCGAGGCGAGCGCCGTCGGAGACAGGCACCGCTCGAGATGGACCCTTGCTCTGCCCCAGCCCTGCAGCTCTTGTTTCTGGTGAGTGAGAGTGGGCAATAAAGGTGCAATTATGTTGAGACACAAGAATAAAGAAGATAAATTATGGTCTTGCATTTATATAGCACATTTCAGGCCAAACCATTGAGTTAACTGATTGATATACAAATTACATTTTGAGCGATCGCTCCATCCATCCCTGACATGCAGATATATATAAAGTAATCATCATTTTTTAAAGCAAACTTACTTATTAATGCAAACCCTACAATTGGGGTGAAGTCTTCTGGGCAAAGATGAATCAGAAGTGACAAAACTCCACCATCTCGTGCCGAGCGTGCTTAAGAATGAATGGAATAATTTAGACACTTGGATCCCTCCAACATGGCAAGTTCAAAGCCAAACAGAAAACGCCTCTCTTCTCTAAGGATTCAAAACAGACTTTGCTGAAATGTAATTAAAGCGCTAAGTCCCTTGAAATCAATCACTTCCAGAAACTAATACCCACCTTGCTGATTAGACGGTGGGTAAGCCAGGGGCAATTAATGCATTAGTATGAAAATTGTTAACTATGAAAGCAACCGGTTGTGATGGGATAATTGCTCTGAGAAAGACTACTCGATGGTTAATATCAGAAGAGATGTATCTGGGAGAGGGGAATCTACGATGTTAACGGCAGCTAATTAAAAGTGACCTAATTCTCATTAACACTATGTTTGATTTGATACAAACTTGAGTCTGGGAGGCTAATTGGGAGCGTCGGCACGTGTCGCCCCGCCTGATGCCAGCCGGGGGGTTTCTGCTTTATCTCAGATACGGAGAAGAGGCGGGAGCTGCGCTCGGGGCAGCGTCTGTCGGGTTGGAAAGGCGAAGGTGCCTCCTCGTTATTTTTCAGCCCGCACTGGAGGCCGACGGCCGTCGCTGCCCCACCAGCTCCGGCAGGGCAGCGGTGGAAAAGTGCTGATAGCTGCGGTGTGATCCGGGCTGTAAACGTCTTGGCCAAACTCACTTCAGCCACTAGAAATGAGCCCAGTAAAATTAAGACCATCGTGTTTAACCGCTTTGAATAATGTGTTAACATTTCTAAATTTTCCAGCATGTGTTTGCTCAGTGTGGCTAAGTGGAAGTGTCAGGGAAAAATGTTTGTTTTTCATACTCCCGCAGTTAATGGCCAATTTTCCACAAATCATAATAGTCTTACCCCATTAGGTTTTATAATTAAGTCTTTATGATGTGATCCTGTTTACTCAGCACACAGAGGAATCTGACAGCCATCAGACAGCCCCGAAATGACTTGTGTTGCAGCTCAACTTCACAAATGATGGCTGAGCTCTGACAGCACCAGAGATCGCGACTCCAGGCGAGGAGAGAGGCAGTTTCAGCAGGAAACACAAAGCAGCCCTGACACGGAGCCGATGCTGGCGCTGCCCATCCCCACGCTGGAGCTCCCACCTCTGCCTTAACTCCGGCAGAGACGCCCCGTTTGCTCCGGAGGAAAAAATTAGCCCCGGGGGTACCGCGGCCGGGCAGCCCTGGCAGGCAGCGCCCCGCTCCGCTGCTGCTGGACTGTCCAAAGAGGGGGTGAATGTGATTAGAAAAGGGAGGTGGGACTGGAAACGTGGGGGCCCAACGTGTTTGCTGATATTATTCATGGCGGGGGGGAAAGACGCGTTTCAGGTTCTCCCCCAGCCCGTGCTCTGCAATCCGTGTTTCCTTCACGGAAATCGCGACTACACGGGAGCTTTGCTACTTGCGAACGAAGATGCGGGCGATTCACTGGGAGTTCAGTATTCATCCCAGACAGGAACAACGCCTGCATTCACCTACGTACAACCGAGGGTGAGAGGTGGCGATCACGGAATTAACCATTAACTGAGCGTTATACCGCTGTTTATATGGCTGGGCAATTAAAGACAGAAAAAAGCAATCACAAACAATCCATTGAACAAAAATATCCACGTTATTTGCGTAAATTGCTGGCGATAAATAATGTGACCGAGCCTTATCAAATCCTCTGCTCGTTTCCTAGGAAGGTTTTGAAGTGCCGCGCCAGTGACTCCTCAGAGCGGGTGGGATTTGTCGCCCCCGCTGCGGACGGGGGCAGCCCCCAGCGACCCGCGGGAACAGAGCTCAGGGAGCAGCTGGCCCGGGGGGGGTTATACAGGCAAAATAACCAAATGTCCCCGATCTGAGGCTCTGGGTGGGTGCTCCCACCCAGGGAGGGCAGTGCCTCATCTCCCATCCTCGCCCTCGCCACAACCCAGGGCCCCTCCGCTGCTGACAAACCTCTGCTGTGACCCGGGTTCAGGCGTTTCCAAACTGCCTGGAGTCACCTCGAGGATGATTCCCCAGAGCGAGTGGAGCTAAAGAGGAAGGGGCATGCGCTGGGCCCGCCTCATCGGCTTCACGCCACGTTAAAGAGGATTTAGAGGAGCATAAAGTTGTGGCAGCAGAGAGGAGAAGCTGAGCAGGTATATGTATTTACATTGCATTATACTGCTCCCGATAAAGCCCAACTTAAAATCCCTTAACTCTTTTTGACAACAAATTAGTTTCAGATCAAGGGCTCCCGCTCTGTCTCAAAATATGATTTTTCACTTCCAAATTATTCATCTTGCCAGAAGCTGCTGCTAACAACAACAACAAAAAAAAAGGCAATTTTTTAATGGTTTGTATAACGCCTTGTTCACTTTCAGTTTTCTTCATAGAAAATTCTCTTTGTCACTTCATGCCAGACAGTAAACTTTTCTATCACATTAATTACGTGAGGCAGCGGAGGCTTTTGGGTAGAAACCTGCTGCAGGCACGCTCTGTGCAACCTCTAAATGCAGCGTCCCTTGCACCCGAACTCCCGGCTGGGCAGAGGCTCAAGCAACGATCCACAGTCTCAATGACAACGATCCAATTTATTACAAAGGTCTCCCAAATCAGATATTCTGGTCAAGATTCTGGTATTAACGCTCCTCCGGAAGGCATTTCAACGGGCAATAAACTTCAACCCCCTAAACCTTCCTCTCCTGCTTTCCCTCCGGGCTGCGCGCTCGCATCGATTCTCTTTTTCTTTCTTAATGTCACTCGGAGCATCCAAGAGCTGTTCTGAAAACATATAAACCGAGCCGGAGCAAAGACCCTGCGGTCAGCATCCAGAGGAGCCGGGAGCCGCCCGGAATCGCAGCGAGGAGGCAAACCCCAGCCAGGGAGCGTGGGGACCTGGGGTGCAGGGGGAGGGCGCGGGGCTGCGCCCAGAGCTGCACCCGGGGGGAAAAGAGGAGCTCAGCAAATCCCACGGCTCCTCGT
The DNA here is from genome assembly GCF_003259725.1 of Athene cunicularia. Taxonomy (NCBI): domain Eukaryota; kingdom Metazoa; phylum Chordata; class Aves; order Strigiformes; family Strigidae; genus Athene; species Athene cunicularia. Next base: position 2,726,844 of record NW_020799136.1, on the reverse strand, counting down.
TAATACGGGGGCCCGCCTGACAGGAGATTTATCCTTTAAGAATATTATTCTTTCAAGGCTGCAGGAGACTGAAAACTTTGTCCCTGAAAGCTTTTCTATCCTCAGCAGGAGATGTCTTCCAGACAAAATGGATAATAATTAAACAAAAATAAAATCTCCTTTTATTGTCTATATTTCCATTTGAGAAAAAGAGGAAAGGGAAAGATTTCCAGTGAAATAAATCAAATTTAAAAAACCCAATTATGTCCTAAAGCACTAGGAGTTTGTGGAAAAATCCACTTTGACGTTCAGATACAGAAAAAAAAGAAATATTTTGAGGATGTTATTCACCAACTAATTCGGAGCACAAACGTCCTAATCTTCCAACCTACCAACAGGGCTTTCCCCTGCCTGCGTGACCGCTCACTCCACGTCCCCGTTGTCCCGGAACGTGGCGGCAGAGGCTGCACCCAGCAGGTGCCTCCGCCAGAGCCGCCGCGGCCGGGGGCAGCCTCGGCCCCTGCCCCTGCCCGGTGCCACCCCGGCCCCAC